>NC_091321.1:10528342-10678342 GCF_038502225.1 Cherax quadricarinatus
GCGGCACCACCGCCACCGCCACCAGCAGCTACAGAAGCAACATCACCACCATCAACGGCGCCAGCAGCACCACCACTACCACCAGCATCAGTACCATCAACACCAGCAGCGCCAGGAGCAACAGCAGCAACAACAACAACAGTTACTGGTGTGGCATCATGGCTATATTCCGCTCTGATGCAGTTGACTTTGAGGAAGCAGCAGTCTGTGGGAAATTCCTAGCACAGCTGAGGAAACTACGATGAGGCTGTTGAAGACTTGGGAGACTACGATGAGTGTGTTGAAGACTTGGCAGCCTACGATGAGGCTGTTGAAGACTTGGGAGACTACGATGAGTCTGTTGAAGACTTGGCAGCCTACGATGAGGCTGTTGAAGACTTGGGAGACTACGATGAGTCTGTTGAAGACTTGGGAGCCTACGATGAGGCTGTTGAAGACTTGGGAGACTACGATGAGGCTGTTGAAGACTTGGGAGACTACGATGAGGCTGTTGAAGACTTGGGAGACTACGATGAGTCTGTTGAAGACTTGGGAGCCTACGATGAGGCTGTTGAAGACTTGGGAGACTACGATGAGTCTGCTGAAGACCTGGGAGAGACGACGATACCTGGAGAGGGTTTTGGGGGTGAACGCTTCCGCAGCCCGGTCTGTGACCAGGCCTTGTGGTGGATCAGGGTCTGATCAACCAAGCTGTTACTGTTGGCCGCACGTAGGCCGATGTACGAACCACAGCCCGGCTGGTCAGGTACTGACTTTAGGTGCCAGTTCAGCGCCTTCATGAGGCGCTAGACTGGCACCTAAAGTCAGTTGAGGCCAATTGTGTTATCGTAAGGGTTCTTGAATGGAGATATCGTAGGTTGAAAGTAGACACACTTGTAGGATGGTAAATATATTGTCAGACTGAGATGAGAGATGGAGCCCGGTGCCAAGCCTGTTCACGTTCTCTAGGTCTGCCGCCGAGTGAGACCGGGACAGAGGAATGGGACTCCTCGTGAGCAACCCGTGACGTCACACCAAGCCAGGCCTACGAGGGATCTCGTGTCTAAAGCACAGGGATGATACTAATATGCTATGCTATATAATACTGGGAATACAGGGATCAGCAACTATGCTGACAGCTCGGTCATGTTACGTATGTCGTCCCGACATACACTACTATACTATAGGCTGAACAGGCAGGCGGATCTGGGCTGATTCTATACAATAACAAATTCATATATAACTTAGAACTAATGGATGGTACAACATGATTTTGACATAATGGGTGTTAACGTAATCATTACAAACTATAAGAACAAATCATTATACAATATGGATGGAATTGATCGATCGATCTGTATTCATGCACTCTACGGATTCTGAGGAAGAATAATTATATACAAAGAAGTGTTTAACAGAAAGGCAGATTCGGTGCACTCAAATCTAGACTGTTAATTCTCAGAATACGGAGGGAACGTGAACACGTAAATTTCTGACAAACTGATCAGCTAATAATAAAACACACAGTTGACAAATTCATTCATCTCGGACATCTAATTATGCAGGCTGTTTACACTTAAACCCAATTCTGCGAGGGTAAGGTTTACGTATGCAGAATGGTTATCATCTCTGGGAGGATTGAATTCCTCTGCAATGGCTAACACATGCCTTGACTGAGAGAGATCTGAAGGAATATCTACAAAAGATACTTGCGGGTTTCTCATTACTTTTCGAGTACGCAAGGAGTAACGACATTCAGGTTGAGTATCTGACTGAGTATCTGAGGTAGAGAGTACAGGATCAGGAGGATTGTCAGAGTCTGTCTCATTAGTCTGGGTAGCAATATCCTCAACATCGCATACTAATTTCATATGATCTAAATGCGATTCTTTGTATTTGCCAGTACTAACTTCTCTAACCTTATACTTATTTCCAGAGATATGTTCTACAACTCGATAAGGTCCGACAAACTTTTGATCAAGCTTTGGCATTGCAGACGTTTTGTTAAAGTTAATCAGCATGACTCTCGAACCTACTTTGATTTTGGATGGCTTAGCACGGCTATTAGTTACTCTAGTAAATTCTGCTGTTGCTTTATGAAGTGTTTCACGGATTCTTCTAAAAACACTTTGAGCTAAGCTGGTACGAGTTGCTACGAAATCATCAGGGTTGTAATTAGGTTTCGGAGTGGAATATAACAACTCATAGGGTAAACGCTTGTCTACACCATACAATGCATAATGTGGAGTATCACCTATGGAAGCATTGTAAGCAGAATTTATGGCACACTGGACATCTGGTATAACTTCATCCCAAGTTTCACTATTGGGGTTGATAGTGGCTCTCAGAACATCAAGTACTTTCTTATTGGTTCGTTCCGCTAACCCATTGCTGGCAGGATGATGAGGAACAATGGTGGATTTAGAGATCTTGTATAAAGTACACAAATTTTCAAGAATCTCATTACAGAATTCACCTCCATTATCTGTTACTAAGGACTTTGGGGTGGTATGCCTGCAGATAATGCGTTCTTTAAACGCTCTAGCTACTGTCTCTGCAGTCTTATCTGCAATAGGAACTAGCTCACAATATCTGGTGAAATGGTCTACCATAACACACAGATGTTTGTTGCCTTGGAGGGAACATTTAAAATTAGTTAACAAATCAAGGGCAACTCTTTCCCACGGTTCGCTAGTGGTTGGGTACACTTGGATTGGGTTAGGACCATTGACATTTCCTTTATGCTGCATACAGACACTACATTTCTTAACATACTCGGAAATGTCAGTTGCCATACGTGGCCAAAAATATTTCATTCTGGCTTGTTTCACAGAACGATCCATACCAGGGTGTGCAACACCTGGTGCATCATGAACTAGCTGTAGAGCTACGTTCACTAGTGACTGTGGAATTACTAACTGGTAAACTCTTCTGCTTGGAGTACCCAACTCGGCTGTTCGATACAGTAATTCCTGACTCATTACAAAGTCACTAATGGGTGCTGGTGGCTTTACAGTAAGAATGGGATCTTCCTGGAGAAGGAATCGAATCACACCAGACCACATGGGATCTATTCTTTGTGCAGTTTTGACATCCTCGACAGTAAATGGAGGATCTGCAGTAACTACACTAACGTGTCGCGATAAAGCATCTGCGACTACATTTGACTTGCCAGGTAAATGTTCAAAAGTGGGATTGAACTCTTGGATAGTCAAGGACCATCTGGCTAACCTTCCAGTAGGCTGTTTGTTCTGGAATAAAGGTATCAGTGGCGCATGATCTGTCAAGACATGAACAGGGTACTGGTAAATGATGTCTCGGAAGTGCTTTAAAGACCACACTATTGCTAAGGCTTCTTGCTCCGTTACTGTATAATTACGTTCAGCCTTCGTAAGGACTCGGCTAGCAAATGCAACTGCGTTGTACTTGCTATCAGTCTTCTGAGCTAGTACGGCACCTATGCCAATTGAACTAGCATCAGTTGTCAGATAGAAGGGCTTAGAAAAATCTGGGAATTTCAAAATTGGCGCAGATGTTAGCTTTTCTTTTAGAGTTTGGAATGCTGTTTCTTGACGGAAGGTCCAAACAAAAGGAGCATCTTTCTTAAGCAACTCAGTTAGAGGAGCAGCTATGGAAGAAAAATTAGCAATGAAAGATCTATAAAAACCTGCTAAGCCCACAAAGGATCTTACGGCATCAGCAGTTTTGGGAGTTGGGAAATTTAGTACTGCAGTTACTTTACTTTGGTCAGTCGTAACCCCTCTAGGAGTGACTACGTGACCAAGAAACTTAATTTCTGATCTGAAAAATTGGCATTTAGACAGTTTGATCTTTAAATTTGCTTCTTCAAGCTTTCCAAGTACTGTATCAAGTCTTTTCAGATGTGTGTCCACGTCTTCGGACATGACGATTACGTCGTCTAAGTACACCATAAGTGCTTTACCTATCAGACCTCTAAAGATATTGGTCATGAGTCTAGAGAACGTGATAGGAGACGATCGTAATCCAAACGCCATACGGAGGAAATGATAATGACCTGTGGGAGTGGAGAAGGCTGTTAACTCTTGGCTGTCCTCGTGAAGAGGGACTTGCCAAAACCCTTGTAACAAGTCTAGGGTCGAGAAGACTTTGTTATCTCCGATATTGCGTAAAAGGTCACCTAGTACAGGAAGTGGGAAACGATCTGGAATGGTTTTCGCGTTTAACTTCCTAAAGTCAATCACCGGGCGCCAAGTGCCATCCTTCTTAGGCACTAGGATCAAGGGCGCATTCCAGGGTGAATTGCTATGTGCAATAACTCCATCATTGAGCATTTGATTGATCAGTTCCTCTGCGACAGCAACTTGTGAATGAGGCATTCTGTACGCAGGTATGTAAATAGGTCTAGTACCAGGTTCAAGTGGAATACGATGGGACAATAAGTTCGTTATACCCATCTTCTCACCTGGTAAGGCAATAGCTTTACGACGTTTGTTCAACAGAGTCAACAAACGCTTGACTTCGTCTGGGAAGTCAGTAGGAGCTAAGTCTTTCTCCTCAACTGGTGAAACAGATTGATCCGGAGAAGTGGATGAGGTCTCCCCGGTAGAAATAGCACCGACCCACTGGTCAGGTGACACGTCATCCTGTACTTGAACAGGGTAAGGATAGTGAACTAGGTCAACGAGGTTGGTATTTGCTCTGAGACGAACACTGTGACCCAAAGTGTTAGCAAGGAGTAAATGGATCTTACTGTCTCTTACAATGTGTAAGGAAGGTTCAGCAAATAAACCTTTGACCTTGCAGGAATCACTGTCAACTAGGACGGTATCACCATCTGGAACATTAGGAACAACAACAGACACTCTAGTGAGAGCACTAGCCGCAACAGAGACGTCTTTCTGCAAACGGCATGTGACATCAACAAGAGATGGCATTACTAGTTCCAAGTAATCGTTTTCTGACAAGGCATCCCCTGTGGAGAAACTACTACTCGAACTAGCAGTCATTGCAGGGATAGGCTGTGCACTCAAGGCAGTCTGAGTGTCCTCGGACACTTGAGGCAACGGAACACTATCCTGCAAGTCTGAAGGTATAGGTGGAACACTAATGGGAGTGACAGAATTACCAGTGCCTGACCGCTCGGCTACGTTAATAAGTAATTCACGGATCTATAGGAACTTAATCTGAACTTCACATTTCGCAGCACTTTAACAAATCTCAGATACAAGCTGTGAGAACAAACACATTGCTCAAGGGCTAGGTATTGTCTTTCAGTCAGTAAGGGAATGTTGGTACTGTGGACTGATTCATATTGACTTTGACTGGAATGATACACTAAGTGAACGTTCAAAAGTGACTGGGACATCTTCTCAGTGAAAATACTGAAGGGCATAAGTCAAAAAAAATGGAGAGAATGACACAGTAAGCTTAAATGGAAAAAAATGCTTAACTATTCTGCATAGTAATTAAAAATTGACAAGTTACACAGTAAGCAAAGAACTCACACAAGAATAATATGCAACTTAACAAACACTGAAAATCAAGAGAACTTGTACTTTGCTCAAATCTAATATGCTCAACTTTTACTTTAAATTGAATAAATGGCACAGTGAGTTGTCTTTACTTTCAATGCAACAAGGAAAATACACAATAAAATAATAAAATGGACTCAATAAACTTGTGCAAAAATTAAAACAAACACACAATTCACTGAAATTAAAAAAAATAAAATGACACAGACAGAATAAAATACTATACACAGAACAGAACATAAGAAACTGCACTGTAAGAAACTGTATTGCACAACACTGCATAAAATTTTCTGCAAGAAAAACTTTAATAGCAACACAATATTTGCACAAGAATTATTGCAAAATGAGTCTGTGTGCAATAATTAAAATTATAACACACAAGAAAAGAAATATATCAAGGAATGAACACTTTAACTCTTAACTGCACTTAAACAACACTTAACAAGCAAAAGAACAATTTACTTTAAAAGGAGAACTTAAAAATTGCACTAAGAGTGAATTTGTTCAATAAAATATGAAAAAAAATAATAGGTGCTAAAACACACAACAAAAGGAACACAACACTTACAGTGATGCAGAACACAACACATCAACATAAACTCAGTACTAGAATTTTCTTGCAATGAAACTTGATGTTTTAAAAAATTTTGTAAACAGATTTCTTGCTGGAGCTTTAAAAATGGCACTATTGTCTGTGGAAATAAGACAAATTAAACACTGGCTGAATAAAGGAATATGAACACAAGAATGTTCAACACACAGGGAACAAAAATAATAAAATTACACAAATGCTGGGAAGAAAAAAATAACAGACAACACTGAGTTGTGATGCAGAATATGAGGTGAAAAAGTTACTGAGTTAATACACTGGAATTCTGAAGTTTAAACACAAGTTCTATATTGCTCATATGTTGCACACACAACAAAGGAAACACTAAGTACTTACTTCAAGTGTATAAAAAGATACACAACACAAGAGATATAAAATAATGCACGAAAATTAACACTGAATTAAGGAGATTAAAAGAAATTAATGCAATCAGTACATGATAAACACTGAGTCTGATCAAGAGTCACTGAATGTCACTAAGAGAAAAATTCACTGGGAACACAAAAGAAATGTCTCAACACTCGCAAATGTCTCTAAAAAAAAATATTATAGCTGTAACACTTGAAAAAAATGAGATTGATGGATTGTTTATATCGTCTTGCTGCTGTCCTCTGCACAGATGATCGTAGAATTGCGCTTAAATCGGCGAGAGACAACACACAGGAGGCTTTATAAAGATGGCGTGAACACACTCTAGCTCTTGACCCCCTATGTGGTCCTTAAAATATGGTGCTACAACCCTTAGCAGTGCACCAAAACACTGATGAGGTAGGTGAGTTGTAATGGCCGACTGTAGTTGGGTTTGTGGGTAATGGCTGAGCGAGGCGTCTGAGACCGGCAATGGTGCGACACACGTGATCGTGAGTGGTTGGGCTTATGGGTTGAACGTCGTAAGCCTCACTGAGAAAACCCACACTGCCGCGAAGATAATTCTAAGCCGGCTGGCTTAGAAGAAACCCACGAAATACTACAACACCACAAGGATGACAAGGAGCACTCAGAATGCTTGGAACTTGAATCACAAGCGATGAAGGCTACTCATGTGGCTTGCTCGAGTACTGGGGTAAGACACCTGGGTTAGTTGCTAGCTGGCTTATCTTAACCCTTCACACAGAATAGCTTGATAACTTCACACGAGGAGCACAGCAGGGGTGGAAGCTGGCTTGGCAGGCAAAATAATTAGATGGAGTAGGCTAGGCTGGACTGGGCTCGGGTGTTCTGACTCCCCCACCACAGACTGGAAGCTGGCTTATTTTGCAAACTCGGGTCAACCCCTCGGGAGTAATGCAAAAAGCAGTTAACACTAATACAAAGAGACTGACCAGTGAATAATGTAGAAGCTGGTAGAGTAGCTGGCTTGAGGTAGCTGGATGGGGTGAACCTCGGTAGTCGGTAGGCCTACTGGTCACACGAAATGGCCGTCTTGCTGGTCGACAATTTTATCTCCAGAAATCGCTGTAATCGTCAGAATTACATCCCACCGCTGCCACCATTTATCGTAAGGGTTCTTGAATGGAGATATCGTAGGTTGAAAGTAGACACACTTGTAGGATGGTAAATATATTGTCAGACTGAGATGAGAGATGGAGCCCGGTGCCAAGCCTGTTCACGTTCTCTAGGTCTGCCGCCGAGTGAGACCGGGACAGAGGAATGGGACTCCTCGTGAGCAACCCGTGACGTCACACCAAGCCAGGCCTACGAGGGATCTCGTGTCTAAAGCACAGGGATGATACTAATATGCTATGCTATATAATACTGGGAATACAGGGATCAGCAACTATGCTGACAGTGTTGTCGAGGTCTGAGCTCAGACCTCGACAACACAATTGTTAAGTTATACCATGAATTAAGTAAAGATCCTATACTTCACCTTACGAAACAGACAAAGCAAATGTGATAGTAATTATAGACAAGGTAGATTATAGTTTTAAAAATGAACATGTTATTAGAAGACGGAGGAACTTAGGTGCTTGTTTACCTGGAGAGAGTTCCGGGGGTCAACGCCCCCGCGGCCCGGTCTGTGACCAGGCCTCCTGGTGGATCAGAGCCTGATCAACCAGGCTGTTGCTGCTGGCTGCACGCAAACCAACGTACGAGCCACAGCCCGGCTGATCCGGAACTGACTTTAGGTGTTTGTCCAGTGCCAGCTTGAAGACTGCCAGGGGTCTGTTGGTAATCCCCCTTATGTGTGCTGGGAGGCAGTTGAACAGTCTCGGGCCCCTGACACTTATTGTATGGTCTCTTAACGTGCTAGTGACACCCCTGCTTTTCATTGGGGGGATGGTGCATCGTCTGCCAAGTCTTTTGCTTTCGTAGTGAGTGATTTTCGTGTGCAAGTTCGGTACTAGTCCCTCTAGGATTTTTCAGGTGTATATAATCATGTATCTCTCCCTCCTGCGTTCCAGGGAATACAGGTTTAAAAACGGAACCTCAAGCGCTCCCAATAATTGAGGTGTTTTATCTCCGTTATGCGCGCCTTGAAAGTTCTCTGTACATTTTCTAGGTCGGCAATTTCACCTGCCTTGAAAGGTGCTGTTAGTGTGCAGCAATATTCCAGGCTAGATAGAACAAGTGACCTGAAGAGTGTCATCATGGGCTTGGCCTCCCTAGTTTTGAAGGTTCTCATTATCCATCCTGTCATTTTTCTAGCAGATGCGATTGATACAATGTTATGGTCCTTGAAGGTGAGATCCTCCGACATGATCACTCCCAGGTCTTTGACGTTGGTGTTTCGCTCTATTTTGTGGCCAGAATTTGTTTTGTACTCTGATGAAGATTTAATTTCCTCATGTTTACCATATCTGAGTAATTGAAATTTCTCATCGTTGAACTTCATATTGTTTTCTGCAGCCCACTGAAAGATTTGGTTGATGTCCGCCTGGAGCTTTGCAGTGTCTGCAATGGAAGACACTGTCATGCAGATTCGGGTGTCATCTGCAAAGGAAGACACGGTGCTGTGGCTGACATCCTTGTCTATGTCGGATATGAGGATGAGGAACAAGATGGGAGGGAGTACTGTGCCTGGTGGAACAGAGCTTTTCACCGTAGCTGCCTCGGACTTTACTCTGTTGACGACTACTCTCTGTGTTCTGTTAGTGAGGAAATTATAGATCCATCGACCGACTTTTCCTGTTATTCCTTTAGCACGCATTTTGTGCGCTATTACGCCATGGTCACACTTGTCGAAGGCTTTTGCAAAGTCTGTATATATTACATCTGCATTCTTTTTGTCTTCTAGTGCATTTAGGACCTTGTCGTAGTGATCCAATAGGAGCGACCTGTTCTAAACCCATGTTGCCCTGGGTTGTGTAACTGATGGGTTTCTAGATGGGTGGTGATCTTGCTTCTTAGGACCCTTTCAAAGATTTTTATGATATGGGATGTTAGTGCTATTGGTCTGTAGTTCTTTGCTGTTGCTTTACTGCCCCCTTTGTGGAGTGGGGCTATGTCTGTTGTTTTTAGTAACTGTGGGACGACCCCCGTGTCCATGCTCCCTCTCCATAGGATGGAAAAGGCTCGTGATAGGGGCTTCTTGCAGTTCTTGATGAACACAGAGTTCCATGAGTCTGGCCCTGGGGCAGAGTGCATGGGCATGTCATTTATCGCCTGTTCGAAGTCATTTGGCGTCAGGATAACATCGGATAGGCTTGTGTTAATCAAATTTTGTGGCTCTCTCATAAAAAATTCATTTTGATCTTCGACTCTCAGTCTGGTTAGCGGCTTGCTAAAAACTGAGTCATATTGGGACTTGAGTAGCTCACTCATTTCCTTGCTGTCATCTGTGTAGGACCCATCTTGTTTAAGTAGGGGCCCAATACTGGACGTTGTTCTTGATTTTGACTTGGCATAGGAGAAGAAATACTTTGGGTTTCTTTCGATTTCATTTATGGCTTTTAGTTCTTCCCGCGATTCCTAACTCCTAAAGGATTCTTTTAGCTTAAGTTCGATGCTTGCTATTTCTCTGACCAGTGTCTCCCTACGCATTTCAGATATATTGACCTCTTTTAGCCGCTCTGTTATTCTTTTCCGTCGCCTGTAAAGGGAGCGCCTGTCTCTTTCTGTTTTACATCTACTCCTCCTTTTTCTTAGAGGAATAAGCCTTGTGCATACATCGAGTGCCACCGAGTTAATCTGTTCTAGGCATAAGTTGGGGTCTGTGTTGCTTAGTATATCTTCCCAGCTTATATCGGTTAGGACTTGGTTTACTTAGTCCCACTTTATGTTTTTGTTATATAAGTTGAATTTGGTGAATGCTCCCTCGTGACTAATCTCATTATGTCGGTCTGGGGCTCCGCGCATACATGACTGAACCTCAATTATGTTGTGATCTGAGTATATTGTTTTTGATATGGTGACATTTCTTATCAGATCATCATTGTTAGTGAAGATGAGGTCTAGTGTATTCTCCAGTCTAGTAGGCTCTATTATTTGCTGGTTTAAATTGAATTTTGTGCAGAGATTTAAAAGCTCGCGTGAGTGTGAGTTTTCATCAGAGCTGCCTCCTGGTGTTATTACTGCAACAATATTATTTGCTATATTCCTCCATTTTAGGTGCCTTAAGTTGAAATCCCCCAGGAGCAAGATGTTGGGTGCAGGAGCTGGAAGGTTTTCCAGACAGTGGTCAATTTTTAACAGCTGTTCCTGGAATTGCTGGGATGTTGCATCCGGAGGCTTGTAGACTACCACAATGACTAGGTTTTGGTTCTCGACCTTTACTGCTAAAACTTCCACTACATCATTTGAGGCATTTAGCAGTTCTGTGCAAACAAGTTAAGACTTTTCACACTGAATATTATTATTATTATTATTATTATTATTATTATTATTATTATTATTATTATTATATACGTAGGAAAGCGTTAAGCTCTCTGGGGACTTTCAGCTTCTGGGAAAATATATGGTTCGCATATATGATCCGAGAAAATGAATCCAGTGTGAAGGGACCACCCACTCTGGAGACCACCCACTCTGGAAACCACCCACTCTGGAGACCACCCACTCTGGAGGCCACCCACTCTGGAGGCCACCCACTCTGGAGGCCACCCACTCTGAGATGCTGGCCACAGTGTGTGCTAGAGGCCAGGGGGTGGAAGGCAGCTGTGAGATCAGAACGAGGCCACCTTTTGATGGGGTGCGGACGCGTGGGCGCGGTGCGGGCGTGTGTGGTGCGGGTGTATGGGCGTCGCTGTACTGCACCACACTGTGGGTGTGGTGCAGGCGAGTAGACATAGGTGTGGTGCGGGCGTGGGTGTGGTGCAGACGTAGATGTGGTGCAGGCGTGAGTGTGATGCGGGCGTGGGTGTGGTGCAGGCGTGGGTGTGGTGAAGGTGTGGGTGTGGTGAAGGCGTGAGTGTGATGCAGGCATGGGTGTGATGCAGACGTGAGTGTGGTGCGGGCGTGGGTGTTGTGCGGGCGTGAGTGTGGTGCGGGCGTGGATGTGGTGCGGGCGTGTGAACGTGCGTGTGGTGCAGGTGTGAGTGTTGTGCGGGCGTAGGTGTGGTGCAGGCGTGGGCGTAGTGCAGGCGTGGGTGTGAAGGAGTGGGTGGTGCAGGCGTGGGTGTGGTAGTGGCGTGGGTGTGGATGGAGCGCCATTACCGTCCCTACCTTAATACCACTCATTCCTTAACAGTACCATCAAGCAGTCAGTCAAAACTTTCTTGGTGCAATACACTACATTATAATTCATATTTCTTGTCTGATCTTCGATCTCTGACCTTTCACACTTTGACCTCTGTGAGTACTCTTGCTTTGGCTCTCTGACCACCAGAAACATTCCTCTTCCGGGTCTAATCCATCATCTATCACTGCCAAAGATGACCACACTATCTCTCACTGCTCTTTTTATTCCCGGGCGTCAAAAATTGTTTTTGTTGGAGTGATGAGAGCTGCGCCCTTAGTTCTGGCCGACGTTGCGAGTTGGTTAACTGGTTTATTGGGCTTAAAGCTTATAGACCACAGGCGGGTCAAGGCTGCACATCAACCTGTACTCCACCACTCAAGGATACTCTAATTTCTATTTTAGGAATTAAACTGTCAGTATATATATGCTACAAGATATACACATTGAAGTTTATTTAACCAAGTCATAAAATTTCTTGCCTGTACAACACTAACGATCTCAAATAATTATATTTTGATGATATTTAATGTGGAGAATAAGACATTAAGAACATATGGAAGAAGGAGCACTACGGCAGGCTTACTGGCCCATGGTAGGCAAGTTCAAGTCACACCAACTGATGCAGGCCTACTGGTCCAAGCTAAGCACATTAGGACATTTCTGCAGGGTGTAAAATGTTAATGGGTTGTGGTGGGCGGAGCGGTGAGTGAGGCAGTAGGTGGGTGGGTGAGTGTGCAGGTGGTGGTGTTTGGGCTGGCAAGCACCTTCCCTGGAGGCTGCTTCCCATGATTCATACCCATGATGTCACGTCCCTGCCTGATACCCTCCGCGCCTCCCACGCCCACCCCTACACGCCCTGGGGCCTCAAATGTTTACCTCAACAGTCTCAGGGCAAGGGCGGGTACCCTAAGACGCCCACACTCCCTGCACGTCACATCCCTCAAGATCACAGTCTCAGAGAAGGAATTCCCTACTTTGTTGCACTTGTCTTGGCAACCAATCACTACTACAGCCCCAGCGATCATGCAGACTACCCGGGGCTACGTGGTAGCTTACATGGTGCCCAGAGACACAGACTAGATGTGGAGCAGAGTGCGCTACAAAGCACGTTGTATAATATGATGGTGTGGCTCATGATAGAGATCGTATGGAAGTGTATGTTATGTAGCAGATGATCGTACATGACACATGAATACACGATATTTGTGCCTCTTGGAGCTATGCAGCAGATAATACTGTCTGGCACACTACGCTAAATAACAGGTGTTGAGACTGCCCTAGCGTCACCTAGCCAGGAGACATTATATTGGTGTCAGTACACACCATGCCCTGTGGTGGTTGTAATAAACAGTACATTGGCGAGATTTCCCACAATCTAAACACAAGGATTCAGGACCACCACTACACTTATGACAATAATGTTAAATACCAAGAGACTGTATGATGAAAGACAGAAAGTGCAGTCTAGGAAACTTCAATAATGATTGAATTTTACTAGTATAATAGACACAGTGCCTGCACTCTGAAGGAGGGGTGTTAATGTTGCAGTTTAAAAACTGTAGTGTAAAGCACCCTTCCGGCAAGACAGTGATGGAGTGAATGATGGTGAAAGTTTTTCTTTTTCGGGCCACCCTGCCTTGGTGGGAATGGCCAGTGTGATATTAATAATAAAATAGACACACAACACTAACAACGCCTGTGTAAAATAATGACACTTGCAACACCTAGGGCATTTTATTGGATATCTCTTCCCCAGTGGATGAAATGTCTCCCAGTAAAATATCCTAAGTGTTACATATGCGTTTTTATTTCAATTTTTTTTTGTACCACAATGCATTCGTAGGTCATCGGGATAAACATTTACAATTTATGGCATGGCAAGATGCCAAACTCGGCCACAAAATATCTAAAATTCACTTTAATACACACAACACCACTAAACAGAACCAGAGTGAATTTACCTAAACCACTAATTGACTCCCATTATGCTACAGTGATACTACTGATAACACGATTGTACACAAGTGGGACAAATCTGACGGCCAGAAATCAGTCGACAGTTCAACATTGATCAGTGTAAAAAAAAATGTCGCACATGCATCGAATGAGACATATAACAGGCAACGTTTCGCTCACCAGTTCAACAGAGGGTAGGTAAACAAACCATACCACGGGTGGGGCTTGAACCCGCGGTCAGAGTCGTAAAACTCCTGACCGACGCGTTATCCACTGGGGCAGCTGGATAGCGCGTTGGTCTGGAGTTTTACTTTCTGACCGCTGGTTTAAGCCCCCCCCCGGTGGTATAGTTTGTAGTCGTGTCACTACGATTTCGTGAGTCAGAGGGTACGTAAGACACACACACACGTACAGAACAGGTGTAGGTGACAACATTCATAGTGAGTAATCATTAATATTTTACCTGACGGTAGTGTCTTGGCGGCCCGAGATTAATTTTGTTAACGCCTTGGGGTTAGTAAAACTGCCAGTGTTTTATACACCTTTATTGCTAAGACATATAACTGTTGATTCAAGGCAACGCCCTCTATGCAGGGCCTCCTCTTTGAAGATAAGTTTGGTTTAATTCCGTTTCATCAGGTGGTCGTGGATATTCCTGTATATTACATAGGCGTTGTTGACATTATCATTTCTTCAGCGAAATGGACACTTAGTACACTTTCATTGACGCTTCGGTCCTTGGATTTTGCTCACTTAAAGGCCCAAGGACCGAAGTGTTTTCAATAAAGGTGTTTTAAGTGAATAATTGATGTCCATTTCCCTCAGTTGTTGGCAGTCATTTGTCACCTTACTAAATTATCAGTTCTACACGCATATTTGTGTTCACAGATTTTAGTGTCTAACTCCCAGGCCATTTATTCCATGTAAACTTTGTCGCACCCTCAGCAACGTATAACTCCGATTTTGGTAACGGCAAGGCTCGTTAGGTTAGTGAGGTCCCTAATGGTTGTGTTAGGAATCGTAGATACTTAAAACTCATATATGAAAGAGGCTTTAGTGATGCTATTAGAAGCCCCGCCATTCGGCAGAACGATTCGGAAATTTGACCGGTTTTGAGCCATTGACGATCTCCTCTATTCGTTGCCTACGATCATGATAGAATGGGAGGGTAAGTGTAACTAATACCCAGTGTATGAGTTCACCTCTATATCAAGGTGCTCGGGAAAGAAAATCCTATAAGCCCTAAAACAAAACAAGATCACCACTCCACGTATTGATGGTACCATTACTGCTGCCATACCCGTCTGGCACAGCAACACCATGGATTCTTGGTACAGAAGATATCTTTTTCAATCTGTTTGTAAACTCGGCCCAACTCTTGGGCATCACTTATTTCGACTAGTGGGTCCGCCCACGATGACGATACCTCCAACTGCTGCATCTCATCCGACTCCTATGTAAGCTACCATCTTCCTGCTTATGCTTTAAATTCAAGACTATGAACACCATCTTAGCTGAGGGACTGATTACCTTGTCTTCTACTCTCCAGTTTCAACTCCTTCAAACAACCCATTACATTAAATACAACCAGCAAGAATTTAATACGGCTAAGCCTGCACTAAAACTTCAGACTAGAGAAGGAATGTGACAAGTTTTTCATTCCTTAATGTTCGCCTGTGCAAAGATAATTATATGCACAAAATGAAACGCTGAGTACAGATAATTTTTTTTATTAAGACTTATAAGATTTGCAGCCCCGAATACCTTTAGGAGGGACGTGAGTTCAAACATTGGGTACTCACTTCCTCCTCTCCTTTTATCAACGATTGTAGATGAGGAGCAGAGAGTCAGTACCTCAAAAAGGACAAATCTCTGGTCAGATTTGTAGTTCTAATACCATCACTCAACCCTTTCTCGAATTAATAATAATAATAATAATAATAATAATAATAATAATAATAATAATAATAATAATAATATATTTACTACAAGTACATGTATAAGGTATAAAGTGACATACTACTATATAGAAAGCCCCTTGTTATGCAGAGCATTTCGGGCAAATTAGGTCAGTTTTGTCCCAAGATGTGACTCACCACACCAGTTGAGTAACACCCAGGTACCCATTTTGAACTGATGGGTGAACAGGGCTGTGGGACAGCAGGTGTCTTATGGAAACACGTCCCTAATGTTTTCCAGCCGTACCGGAGGAGATCTGAACCACGTATCTCAGTGTGTGAGCTGAGTGCCCTAGCGATCGAGCTACGGGACACCCAATTTGGGACCGAAGTAGCCACGATTACTAGTGAAGAGCAGAGGTGCGGTGGGCACAATAAAGGAACACAGTATCAACATTCGTGGCCCTAGATTATTCAACATCTTACCAAAAGATATCAGAAACACGGCTGGAACAAGTGTAGAAGTCTTCAAGAGGAAACTGGACAAGTTTCTTCAACAAGTGCCAAATCAACCAGGCTGTGATGGGTATGTGGGGCAGCGGGTATCCAGCAGCAACAGCCTGGTTAACCAGGCTAGCACCAGACAAGCCTGGCCCATGGCCGGGCTCTGGAGTAGCAAGACTTTCGAAACTCATCAAAGGTATATGAACTATCACGAATCTCAGCGATAAGAAAGTAACTAGTCTTGATGGCACCAATACTGGAGTCACCTTACACTTTATACATGCTGTGGTAACGTTGACGTGGGAAAAACTTGCAAGAATATGAACACTAACATCAAGGCACACAAAGACATGGAGAACTGATATCAACAATGACGGCGTAATACACAGGCTCAGCCATGTGGTGAATGACCCTTTAAACTTGTATAACACATGTTCAATACACAAATTGGAGCCATACCTCTTCAAGTAAGAATCAGTTGACTTCAAACTTTCTACAGTGTGATAACAGTGTTAAAATACAACTTACAATTTAAAGACTACAGTCTTCTAGGCTCCACTGCTGGTCTCTTTAAATACTTACTATTGGAAGGACATTACTTACTCCTGGTATGACGGCCACGACTGCATCATGAAACAAAATAAAGATAGACTTATCTTAACAGGACCTGTAATGACGACTTTACCTTGAATCTGTGGTTCTGTCTCAGCAATACAGCTGTGAGAGGAGGGAGGGCACTGGGAGGAGGTGAGGCGATTGTAAAGGAAAAGGGGTCGCGGAGGTTGTGAGGGGTTGTGGGGGGAGGGGGGAGTTGATTCTATAGCAGAGAAGCTGTGAGTAAGCGGAGAGGTTGTGAGGGGGAAAAGAAAAGTTGTTAAAATGAGGCTGAGGGAAAGAAAACTTCAAAGGTTGTGTGAAGAGGGTGGCTTGTGGATGGTGCGGGGCGTGGATGTTGTGAGTTGGGGAAGGGCGGCGCCGGGCGTGGGTAGCGGGTGCCTTGCCTCACCTGCGCCCTGGCACTCATCCAGGTGGTATAGGGGAGCACAGGGAAGGGGGCGCGGGGGAACGCGTGGGCACAGAGGGGGCGCCGGGCACCGAGAAGTTGGCACCCACCTCTGCCAAAACTTGAAAGATGCCAGTTATGACTGGTCTAGCACAAGATCACAGGATCCCAGGTGGTAGAGGTCCTACAGCAGCCTAGTGGTGTGACGCCCAGGGGCAACACTCCAGTGAGTCTCACTCGAGTGTCTCCCACCATGATGAGGACCACCATAATAAGGTCTGTGGTCTCATACGTATGGCACCACGCTTGTTCCTGGCACTATGCCCCACTAGTGCTGCCGTCCACACCGCTGCCACCACCACCCTTCCCTTAACCACTACACTCCACCACCACCACTATCACTACCACCAACACCCTTCCCACCATCACTACCACCAACACCCTTTCCACCATCACTATTACTACCACCAACACCCTTCCCACCACCACTATTACTACCATCAACACACTTCCCATCATCACTGTCGCTACCACCAACACACTTCCCACCACCACTATCACTACCACCAACACCCTTCCCACCACCACTATTACTACCATCAACACACTTCCCATCATCACTGTCACTACCACCAACACACTTCTCACCACTACTATCACTACCACCAATACCCTTCCCACCACCACTATCACTACCACTAACACCCTTCCTACCACCACTATTACTACCACCAACACCCTTCCCACCACTATCACCACCACCACTATCACTACCACCAACATACTTCTCACCACTAACACCAAACTTTCCACCATCTTCTACCCAGATGCTCTCCCGATAATCCCTTTGAGGCCTCGTTGTTATGCCTTTTGTCTACCCATACTTTCTTGCCTAGCAGATAGATAACTTCAACTTTCAATAAAGTAAAGGAGAGATCTACACGGTGAAAAGTTCTTGCCCGAGGCACAACAAACACTCGACCTACATGACCTATATAGCAACCTATCCCCATTTTACCAAGTTCATTTTCTTACGAGGTTCTCAACGTCAATTTCTTAACTCGTTTTGCAAACCTGCAAAAACCATTTTTTTTATTGTAATTAGATTAGATCACATAAGCCTGTAAAAGCCTATGCTTGATGCAAGCAAATCTAAAAAAAAGGGGAGCGATACGACTGACAACGTGATAGTAGAGAGTAACCAGGAAGCATTTAAATCTGTAGGATTATCACTAGTGGTGGGAGAATGGGCCGTATATGGAGAGAACCAACTCTTAATTCTGCATCATCCATCAGAGACAATTCCAGAATATGTCTCATACATGGACGACACAGTAGTCCTCCAAGCTGACATAAGTTCTTCCAGTTAGCTACAGATAACAATATGACGTACAACGAGGCTACATTTCAGCTACTCGGCTACTAAAACATGAGAAATTAAAAAAAAAATAAAACCAATACAAAATACAATAAAGGTATTAGATGGTGAGGAAGAGTAATGCAAACAGGAAAACTATTGGTGAATGTCTTATGTTCAAGCAACCTAATATTTATAACTATGCAACTATAAAGAAAATTATAAACTGGATAATAAGAGTTTTCAAAACAAGAGAATGTATAGATACCTGCAGTACTGTGAATGCCGGTCCCCCAAACTGTACTGCTTGCAGTGCAGGCCAGAAAAATATACCATAAATTTTAAATTGCGCATACTATGGGACTAGTTCCAAATGACTGAGAAATGATCGCTTTTGTGAACCTGCCCAGCATGAGCTTATAAGCCTAATGTCTTCGAGACGCAATGGTGTGGTTCAAAATACTTCACTGAGAAGAGATGGAATACGTAAACTAAGAGAAATGTCAATAGTAAAAGGTGCAAGACTTATCAACATCTTCCCTTCAAATATAATGGAAATTAATAAAACATTTCTGTCAAGAAGAAACTCATCAAAAGTATGAGGCATCATAGCCGTGCTATAGTGCCTCATACTTTTGATGAGTTTCAAATGATTTCAGACTCCCGAAGCCCAGCCCCAGGCTCCGGGAGTTGATCTGGCACTTGGTGAAGATACTCATCCAGTTTCCTCTTGAGGACGTCAACACTTGTCCCAGGAGTGTTTCTGATATCTTCTGGAAAAATGTTGAATAGTCTGAGATCACGTATATTGGTACAATTTTCTAATGTGCCCACGGCGCTCCTGCCGATGAAAAACCGGTAGCCGTTAGAGGCGGCATACCTCGAGATGTCCACTTCCACTTGGAGCAGGTGACAGACCACCCTGGGGGGTAGTCAAGCAGTACACTGCAAAATCATTCACATAAAAGGCCTTGGTTCCATCAAGGCCAGAACTGACCACACCATCCAAGGCTACAATAACACATGTGATGCTCAAAATGCTGCCCTGCAGGACCCCCCCTCATCCCGGGAGAATCATGAATCAACTCTCACCTTGAATAACCTGTTAGCTAGAAATTATTGGCGAAACCGTAACAGACGGCTCTGCAGTCTAAGAGTATGGAGACAGCGAAGAACGCCAAACCTCAACGTTATGGCATAGGCTTTCTTCAGGTCAAAGGTCGACAAAGCACAAAGGCGCCTGGCGAAACTCTTCTAGATGCTACCAACCAGCTGAACTAAGGAGCCAGTCGTCGACACCGAAGAAATGCAGTCTTTCGTCTCCAAGTACCAGACTAGACGAACATTCAGTATTCTCTAAAACAAACTGCAGATGCAACTCTTCAGAGAGCAGGCGGGGTAGTACGCAGCTTTCCTGGATTCCCGGCCTAGCTTGGGGATAGCCAGCACCACAGACTGCTGCCAATGTGGGCAAGCACCCCACTTGTCCAAATATCATTAATATGTTCAATAAAAACGTTAGGAAGAGAGGAGAGAGGTGCCGCAACATGTCGTAATGGACCCCAGGTGATGGAAGGCGAGGGTAGTGAGGTGAGGAGATGAGGTGAGGGGATATGATGATGAGGTGAGGGGACGAAGTGAGGTGATGAAAGGTAGTGACCATACAGAGACTATTTGGAGGAGGGTAGAGGGTGATGGTAGGGAATGATGGGAGGGCGGCAAGGCGGGCGCCCCGCCTCACTATGTTGTCTGGAGGGGCAAGAAGCTCATGCTAGTATGTTCTGCTTAGTGTGTTTTAAGGCTTTAAGCTGACATCAAGATATGATGGGGAGGGGAAAGCTGTCCTCAGGAGGATGAAAAATGAGGCCGAGATGGGGGAGGAGAGAAGCAGAAGGAGAGACAGGAAGAAATGTGGAATACGGGTAAATAAGAGCAGGAGGAAGAGGAAGGGGAAGAGGGAGGAAGTATAAAGAAAGTTAACTCCATAATGCAAGAATGTCTGTTGTGTGAGGAGTGCTTTCATACCTTTTATTGAAGCTGTGTTTGGTGTTTCCCTTTGTCTATGCCTAGCTAAGTTATATAAATTATGTATAATAATGGGTTAATATGAGTGTAACAACACTTACAACAATTTTCATCGAAAACTTTTAAATATCATGAGCTATGGTTGAGCACAAACAATTACCAAAGCGATGTTTCTGCCTATACATTACATTGTCAAAAAACAATTTAATCCTAATGACAATAAGTGGTGAAACTGTGATTTGTTTAAACCTTTCACATCAGTGACCTGAGACAGTGCATCGTTACACATGTAATACATTTAGCCAAGGGAATATCAGTGAACAAATGCTAATAAATAGTACGTTCCCTAACATCAGCAGTAGCAGCAGCAGCAGCAGCACCAGAAGCAACAGCATGAGAAAGAAGATCTTACCTTTAAGCCGCCTACGTTAGATTACACGTGGTTAAGAGGTCATCATATTTGTGAGGCTTGTGCTAAGTCTTCCCAGGCATTGTTATAAGCGGGTGTTATGTACCCGAGTTGCTTGCTCAAACCTAATTAACCTTAATCGAATACCTTATTCCAATAAGCTGGGTTATATTTGTCATCCATAAAATAAATTAGAGACGACAAGAGGTAATGACGATGGAAAGAAAACTAATACGAAGTGGAGGAGGCGTAGTAGTAGAGATAAAAACAAGAGAGGAGGGAGACCTGCTGTAGCAACGAGGATGTGGGAAGGATGCGTGGAAGTGACGTACAGAGTGGGAGGTATACCTGTTTACCAAGTGAAGGTTCCTGGTAGGCCAGCAACCAGGAGACCTGGTTTGGGCCTACTAGGGGCGGTCACCTCCGGAAATGACTACAGGTAATCTACAGGTGAAGGTTCCCTGCTGAGGTTTAAGAAGGGCTGGAAGTACACTTATCTACCAGTTTAAGGTTCACGGTTTCCTGGTTTTCCAGACATTCCTCCTTTGTGGAAACTATACAAACGGAAGATCTGAACCAAATACGCCCATTAATTCTGAAGTTTTCCTTCTCTGTTCCACACTTTACAACTGACGAGTACCACAGTTTTTGTGAAGACATTAGAGAAAAGTAGCCAGATGAAGATGCAATAATGTTTCGCCTGCTTCTTCAGCAGTATAAAAGGCTGCTTTTCTCTCGCTCCAACTTCACTTGCATTGAAGCAATGAGGCTGAACACACGAAGGCTGGGGGACAGATCACCTCGAACTTCTCCAGGCTGAGGGACTGATCACTTAATATATCTGCATCGCGACTGCCGTTTCCTCTAAATTCTGAATGATGCAAAAATTTTTAGCTTTATGATTGATATAATAACCTAAGTATCAACAATAACATTAACCAATATTAACAAACCCATTAAAAAATTCAACGTCCCGCAACCTTGACCAAAAAAACGACCATTTATATGAAAGATGAAACTCGCCGTTTTCTAATTCACTTAAATGACAGACAAAAGTGTAATACACGTGTGTGTGTGTGTGGGATTTGTCGGGTTTACCTCCATACATCATGCCGCCATCACTGTGATTGTTTTCAAGCCGGTGAATGCGCACTTCTTGTTCGCTCCACATTCATAACCCAACAAGATTTTCTATTTATATCAGAATCCATAATGATTATTTTTTTGTGTGTGTGTTATTATTGATCCGGGAGACAATGATGATTTATGAGAGAGTTTAGCAGTGGACTGGCATACCCTCGGCCTCACGAATGCAACGGTCGGCCTGATCATCAGTGCTCATTGATGCAGGTTATATCCAAATCACGTACAGCTGACTATAGTGAAGGAATGCAATGTTGAGGAAAAAGCTTTTATTTAGAACGTTTCGCTCTGTGTAATGCTTTATCAAGTTACGAGTTGATAAAACGCTCAACACATTGCATTCATATGTAAAAAAATGAAAAAAAAAAAAATAAAAGCAATTCGTTCTTCAGAATATTGACAGTTTTAATCAATATGGAGGTCATAACTTGCTACACAAAGTGAGAACTGACTCTCAAAATTGTAATGATACGAGAGTAGGTGCCTCCTGAAGCCTTCAGTCCGGATACACAACCATGACCGAGGCTGTGGCTCGTACGTTGGACTGCGTGCGGCCAGCAGTAACAGCCTAGTTGATTCAGGCCCTGATCCATCGGGAGGCCTGGTCATGGACCGGGCCGCGGGGGCGTTGATCCCCGGAATAACCTTCAGGTAACCTCCAGGAGCATGATTACAAAACACTGCTAAAGGTAGAGGAACCCTCGAAGTCAGCCACAAGTATGATACCGGTAGAGAATGATACTGTTAACAGTTTGTTGTTAAAAATCGTTTTCGATAAGAGTTGTAGTATAGTAGCGGCCCAGCGGTGCCGAGTCAGTGCCTCGCTGAGGAGGTAGCCGCAGTTATAATTAGCGTTAAGTTAGTTTCCGGAGTATAACCGTAGCCCCACTAACTTGCCGCAACAACAAAAAATATCCAGTTAAATGAGGGAGATACAAGTCTGCGATAGTGACTCTAGAACCACGAATGATAACAGTTCCAGTCCCTGCAGTGTGGGGGCTAACTAGCTGGCACTAGAAACATTGTTCAATAAATATAAAAGATCACTATTTAATGGCAAAGGTTAGGATTAACTCTTGCTTAGAGCAAATAAATAAAGCAGAAATGAGGGGAAAATTAGACCTAAATGAAGCATTAAAATGTTTAAAAAAATATTACAAAAACATTAATTATCCTGTGGATATCAAGATGTCATCCTATAAAACACACACACACACACACACACACACACACACACACACACACACACACACACACACACGCGCGCGCGCGCACACACACACACACCATCAAGGGTGGGGTGGTCTTCAAAATGTTTGAAGGACAAAGAGGCTTACCACTGCTCACTCCTACCTCTCACAACTACTGCTGGACACCACGACAGATTTTCAACGATGGGAAAAAAATTAAAATTTGACTTAATATACAGACATCACGAACACCTACAAGTTTAACTATGGTCTAATAGCATACGAATATCTGCAAAAATAATCTTAAATTCTCTAACAAATACGACCCAAATAAAAAATCAGACCTCCCCAACCTCTCACATTATTCGCTATGAAAAAAAAAGTCCTGGAAAGAACTGGAGAGATTCGTTACAATTCTACACACTGAAGTAATGGTTTCCAAGAGCGGGAGGTACGGAAGACAGTGCCAAACAACGTTAATCAAAAACAAGAGTGCGATACACTAAGCGACAAGAAAAGCAAAGTGCCCACACTGCTTTACAACACCCTCCTTTCAGAGAGTCCACAGCTTTACAACAAAAACTTCATGGCTTTACAACAGAGTCCACGGATTTTTTTTTTTTTTACACAGGGTTTGTCAAGGTTAAGGATCCTCAGCTTTACTGACAAGCTAAGAGCTGTTACCTACATCAGCTCATTTGAAAGCATTTTTATTGTTATGAGACATACAAGTAGGGAACAGGATGAAGTTGGAGCCATCTGTGGGCCAGCATTTTCATTTGATCAACTGACATTATCTCGTTGACATCATTATGCTGTACGAATGTGTTCCATACTCGAGTCATCCTGGGTATATATGATCTCAGATGGAGTGATGTTCTGGAGAAGGGTACAGCCAGAGTGAAGTTGCTGCTTTCTGCCCGTCTTGTGGCATAAAAGCTTGTTTCACGCTGTCCTCGAAGTGGATCCAAGTGTGGTATTTTTTTTATACAACACCCTCCCTTCAAAATTAAAATTAATTACTAAGACTCTTAACTGCCTTCAAATTTGGGAAAACTGGCCTTGAAGAGCCGGCCTGTGACTAACGTTAGACAGCAAGCACCAACAGCTTGATTAACCAGGCAGTCAACTAGGAGACCAGGCCTGAGACCTGGCCCCGTGGGCGATGATTCCTGCAAAGATCACCAGGAAAATGTGAGTGATGCTTCAAGGTTATTACTGCCTATTAGTTTCGCTGGCCATATTAATATGTCTGAGAATGTAATGTAATAATCAGCTATTCGCTTCACAAGGCAGCCGAGTGGTGATAGGTACATTGGTGTACGCGAAAGAAACCACAGGTGGTGTCAGGTACAAATGTTACTTTATATAAAGGGGACCGATATAGTAAATATAAAAAATAGATGGTTAAAATTATATCGTGATTCCACCATTCCATTAACAGTGGTAATTTTAGAGCTAGATTAACCCAAAATAACTAGGAATTCGTATATAAATTACATCTGGAAGAGCTGGAGAGTGCAGAACATTCACTTACATTAACAGAGGAAAAGCTATCAGGCTGTGAAGATCGTATTCCAGTATACAATAGTAACCCACCAAAACACTCTGGTTCAGACACTCATGCCCATGTCACACCATACACACAACCACTGTAAAAATATCAGAACTAAAACAAGCTGGAAAAGTTGCGGAACTCAAAGATGCAAACACCAGGAAATACCCAGAACCTAATAGGTCGTGACGAAGCATTTAAGACGTTGTAATATTTGCAGGACTGTGATCTTCAGTGGAGGAGGCGCTACTGTAAGAGTTTAGTGATACACAGGTGAAGTCTTGCCAGGTTACTAGTAGAAAAACAAGATTTTGAAATATGAAAGGAGCTAACGGTTCAGTGATGAAGACTAATATATATATATATATATATATATATATATATATATATATATATATATATATATATATATATATATATATATATATATATATATATATATATTACGACAGCATTTTGATAGTCTTCCAGTGTGTTCAAAAATCATGTATGTGTTTAGTTATCTAATTTTACTTCTAAATTTTGATGGATTATATCATAAGTATTGGTAAAGAGCAGTGTCACATTTATGAAAGATTAAGGTGGGTTGTCAGTGTTGATGGTGTTAACGCCTCGTTGAAGACGGAGGCGCACGCTGTGTGATGATCGTCTCTAGGCACCATGATGGTAATGCCGGTGCAGTAGTAAGGATGAATAGGAGGGTGTTGGCACCTGGGGAAGAAGTTGATATCCTTGGGGTGAAATTTAACTCCAAACTGACCATGAAGAACCACGTTGTAAATCCTGCAAACAAGGCAGCCAGGAAGCTTACAGCATTTCGCCGTATCTCGCATCTGCTTGACAGTAGGGGTTGCAAGCTTCTGTATGAGGCACAAGTACGCTCACACCTTGAGTACGCTCAACTTTCTTGGTTTGCCTGCCCCCCCCCCTCATCTGCGACTGCTTGACAGAGTAGAAAACAGAGCAAGACGTCTCATCTCTCGCCTGGACCAATCCTGGATAGATCTGTCATTTCAGCAGAGCCTTCAACACAGGAGGGTTGTGGGTGGCCTTAACTGTTATGTACAATGCCAATATTGTCAAAGTACCACACTTGGATTCACTTCGAGGACAGCGTGAAGCAAGCTTCTATACCACAAGACGGGCAGAAAGCAGCAACTTCACTCTGGCTGTACCCTTCTCCAGAACATCACTTCATCTGAGATCATTTATCCCCAGGATGACTCGAGTATGGAACACATTCGTACAGCATTATGATGTCAACGAGATAAAGTCAGCTGATCAAATGAAAATGCTGGCCCACAGATGGCTCCAACTTCATCCTGCTTTCAAGTGAGCTGATGTAGGTAACAGCTCTTAGCTTGTCAATAAAGTTAGAAATCCTTAACCTGTGAATAGCTTGTCAGTAAAGCTAGGGATCCTTAACCTAACCTTGTCAAACCCTGTGTAAAAAAAAATAAGTGGTGAGGAAAGTAAGGGTCACGGCTGACTGCTGAATGCACCACATCACACACACACAGGCCGAATGAAGGGCGAGCCACACAAGATGAATGGTGGATCGACATGGACTACACATGTGAAGGTTGTGTAGGCCACACCAGTGAGGGATGGGAAGGCCACACGGGTGATGGGTGGGTATCCCGCGTGGGTGATGGGTGGGTAGCCCACTCTGGTGAGGGGTGGGTAGCCCGCATTGGTGAGGGGTGGGTAGCCCACACGGGTGATGGGTGGGTAGCCCGCACTTGTGAGGGGTGGGTAGCCCGCACGGGTGAGGGGTGGGCAGCCGACATGGGTGAGGGGTGGATGGACCACACTACAACTAGACCACACTAGTTACCGCTTCCACACTTCCAACTTTCAACACACATCTTAGCCATTTAAACCTGCAGAGACTATAAATACTGTGAGGGCGGCTGGTTTAAACACCCAGCGAGGAAAAGGTAATTAAGGGCTAGTGGAGGACACTGAGGGGCATTTAAAATATTAGACGTCCCGTACCCCACTATCCCCATCCCCACCGAGAGCTACTTGGGTCAAGGGGTGTTCCTGTACCACCTTCTGGGAGATAATTGAGACAAGGGGTGTTCCTGTACCACCTTCTGGGAGATAATTGAGACAAGGGGTGTTCCTGTACCACCTTCTGGGAGATATTTGGGACAAGGGGTGTTCCTGTACCACCTTCTGGGAGATAATTGAGACAAGGGGTGTTCCTGTACCACCTTCTGGGAGATAATTTGGGACAAGGGGTGTTCCTGTACCACCTTCTGGGAGATAATTTGGGACAAGGGGTGTTCCTGTACCACCTTCTGGGAGATATTTGGGGCAAGGGGTGTTCCTGTGTCACCCTCTGGGAGATACTTGGGACAAGGGGTGTTCCTGTACCAATTTCTGGAAGATACTTGGGGCAAGGGGTGTTCCTGTACCACCTCCTGGGAGATACTTGGGGCACGGAGTGTTCCTGTACCACCTCCTGGGAGATACTTGGGGCAAGGGGTGTTCCTGTACCACCTCCTGGGAGATACTTGGGGCAAGGGGTGTTCCTGTACCACCTCCTGGGAGATACTTGGGGCACGGAGTGTTCCTGTACCACCTCCTGGGAGATACTTGGGGCAAGGGGTGTTCCTGTACCACCTCCTGGGAGATACTTGGGGCAAGGGGTGTTCCTGTGCCACCCTCTGGGAGATACTTGGGGCAAGGGGTGTTGCCCATTAGCGAAGAAAAACTGACGCTTCTTGATGCTTATAAAAGTGGAGAGAGGGTGGTGAGGGTTGGGAAGAGAGGGGAGTGAGAGTGGCATCAGAGAGGCAGAGGGGGGGGGGGATTGAGGGCTGATTTTGGCAGTCGCTATTTCACAATCTAGTGGACAGTCTCTGTTGCTTCTACACATGTCTTTCTCACCTGTTGCTGGTGTTTTCAGGTTTCTGGGTAACAGTGTTTTCTCGTCTATCCTCCAGGATGAGGGGCATCAATGGAGAGAAAAATCCCCCGTTGTAACGCCACCCCAGGCTTATCATAAGCAGATCTAGAGTGTTTATCAGTGTCATGATAGTTGATTCCTACGTGGGAAGGTCTACCTGGGGAGTGCTCAGAGGATCAACGCCCTCGCAGCCCGGTCCCTGACCAGGCCTCCAGGGAGATGGCTTGATCAATCAGGCTCAAGACGCTAGCCACACGAAGTGCAAAGTAGACACTACAGCCCGGGCTGATCAGTGATTGATTCGAGAAAATTGTCTAGTTCTCTCTTGAAGACAGCCAGGGTTCTGTTGGTAATCCTCCTTATGTATAAAGGAAGGACGCTGAAAAGTCTTGGTCCCTTCATACTTAATGAATTTCCTCTAACATGACTCACGAAATCGTAATGACACGATTGCAAACAAACCATGCCACGGGCGGGGATAGAACCCGCGATCAGAGAGTCTCAAAACTCCAGACCGTCGCGTTAGCCACTGGACCAGCTAGCCACAATATGATTCGCCCAACTAGATATATTTCTACACCATAGGAAGGTTAGCATAGGCTGGAGATTCGTCTGCAAAAACTTGCATTTGTGGTCACAGTGGTGCCAATGCTAACCTTCCTATGGTGTAGAAATATACCTAGTTGGACGAAACTTATTGTGGCTAGCTGGTCCAGTGGCTAATGTGACGGTCTGGAGTTTTGAGACTCTCTGATCGCGGGTTCTATTCCCGCCCGTGGTATGGTTTGAATTTCCTCTTAGTGTACTCACTGCACTCCTGCTTTGCATTGGGGTATTTTGCACTGTCTGCCAAGCAGAGTTGGTAACAATTCCTCAAGAATTTTCCAGAGATAATTATAATGCATCTCTCTCACCTGTTCCCAAGAGAACAGATCGAGGGACTTCAAACTTTCCCAGTAATTTAGATGCTTGACTGAATCTATGCAGACAATGAAGTTCTCTCAGCAGTCGACTGACTGACTGTTGTTCGATTCAAGTCTGCAATTTTGCCTGCCTTGCAGGGAGGTGTTAAAGCACAAAAGTGCTCCAGCATGGAGAGAACAAGTGACTTGAAGAGTATCAGACAGGTATGCATGCAAATAATAAATAAAATCCTCCTTTGTTCTTAGCACTATTTAGGTAATTTTTAATGCACCTTACGATATTTCTGGTGTGTATTTTGTCGTCAGGACTCTCAAGTGCTTGAGAAGCAGAATATGAAGTCAAAGAAGATTACTCATCTTCCTGTGTTTCCTTAATAAGTAATTAGCTTTAGTGTAGTTAGCTTAGTGGTGAACCGAGCCAGTTATTCAATCTGATGTTACAAGTCTTCATCCATTTATTACCTCTGCATACTTTATAGGCTTCTGCAGTGCTGCCTGTAGTCTGCTGAGCTGAGTCATCATTGTAAACATGGAGTTCACTGGGCAGCAAGGTACCTATACGCGTGAAAATAAGTCTTTTGCACTGTTGTCTTAGTTAAAGAGTCGATTCTCACTGCTGATACTGACAGAGATTTAGATCTGTACACTGGATACTTAGTAGGGGACAAGAGATAAATACTATTGTGTGGAAAAAAGATAATTATTTACAGTTCACGCGTGGCGAAATGTTTCCTAAAATAAATGTCCTGAACTGTACATAAGTCTTTTTCCACATCTTGTGGGTATCACCAGACCATTTTTCCCAAATATTACTGATGGTATTATGGCACTGATAAGACTAGTCAGATTTTCCTTCGACCAATTAACATATAATCTATGAGGCAGTATGTTGCTGACAACAGTATGTTGCTGACAACAGTATGCTGCTGACAACAGTATGTTGCTGACAACAGTATGTTGCTGACAACAGTATGTTGCTGACAACAGTATGTTGCTGAACAACAGTATGTTGCTGAACAACAGTATGCTGCTGACAACAGTATGTTGCTGACAACAGTATGTTGTAGGCATGAAATTACGTGTGCAATACTTGGGCATCTTTATTGTGGAAACGTTTCGCCACACAGTGGCTTCATCAGTCCAATACATAAAAGAATGGTGAAGCTCAGAAGGATTTTGAGGTAATCAGTCCCTCAACCTGGAGCCGATGAAATCAGTCCATCAATCTTGATGGACTGATTACCTCAAACTACTCCTGATCTTTACCATTCTTCTTTGTAATGAACTGATGAAACCTGTGTGGCGAAAAATTTCCACAATAATGATGTCCTAGTGTTGGACATGTGTCTAATTTATCAACGTGTCGGTTCTCTGAGCCGTTTATCTACATGCAACTACATATCTGAACCATGATGGCGTCGTCGGATCTTTCATGATCTCATTACAGAAGGCTGTGTTTAAATACAATATTCTTTCATATACAGTGGGATGCTTCAATTCTTCGCTCATATTTATGAACCTAATATACATTGGAGCACTAGGAATTTTCCTGATGGCCATGTTCTAGATTGCTACAAATCTATTGAATCAGAGTGAGTGCTAAGTTAATCCAGCGTAGGGCATGGTAAACAACGAGAAATTTAATAAACATTATGTAGATGGTCTTGCATATTCAACGCAATATAATTTATTCCTACTAAGTATAAGAAAGTATGGCGAGAAAAGATGAGGGAGGATGGCGAGGCGAAGATGGAGGATTGTGAGGGACTAAAATATTATCGTAAGGGATTTTTAACTTCAGCCTAATTGGCCGGAGAGCTATGACAGAGAATCCAGTCTTATGGCTAGATAACTTGAATTCTAAATATAACGAGTGTTTTCGCATGCATTATGGTTCTTTGATTCCTGTCAGGTCTAAACTACAAAAATTAAATATTGGTTGGTCTAGATTAAGTGAACGTAAATTAATCTATGGTTACATGTGCCGGTAACAGGGCTGCAAAAAATCCAAGATCACTCTGAAGCCCATAAGAGACAGAAAGATATGTTGAACTATTCACCTCCAGAGAAGCATACAGAGAACTTCCTCATAACCTCCAGGTAACCTCCAGGACATCCAAGATTTGCAGCAAGAGCTCCTGTCATAATGGCAGGTAGAAATCAGTAATCCTCGTGAAAGAGCTAACCTGATCAGACACTCCACTTACTATATATGAACTAAGTAAGGCCATGAAATCAAGAAGTGATACCGCCCTTGGTAATGAAAAAAATCAATCACTCCATGTTCTCTCATTCTGGGCCAAGAGGAAAAGAAACAATACTGGATGTTTAAAACAAAATCTGGAAACAGATTTGCTCCCCAAAGGCCTGGAAAATGGGCTACATCACACCGATTCCAAAACCAAGAGAGACTCGGAAATAATGATAAATTTCTCTAACCAGCTGCAGAGCCGAAACTGCAGAATGCCATTAAACCAGCTGTAGGGAAAACTTGGTCACCTTTTATTCTCCTTCCCTCTCACCGACATATCTTTGATTTCACACGAGGCGTAGACACAACAGAGTATGGAAGCACTAGTCCGTTAAGTCACATCAAGCAAGAAACTCACCAACATAATGGTTATTCTTGCCCTCGAAAAAGTTTTCGAGTCTGCCAGTTCAGCCGCCAACCTTTCGTTTCTGGCACGCGAGGGAGTTCAAGGCCGCTTTCTGGCCTGGATCGAAGCATATCTTCGGAGCAGACAGACCAGAGTAAATTTTCAGGGACACTACTTCATTTACAAACCTCTTGGCACTGGTATTCTATAAGGAAAACCCTCAGTCCTGCCCTATTCAGCATCCAAATATATCTAGTCCAATTTCTTTTCCAAGCTGGAAAAAAGGCTACTCAGTTATGCTAATGACTGTGTTATTTATGTCTGGGGGAGGTCACTAAACATCACCGAGCCCAAGAAGCTTTGGGCTTCATATTCACCACTTGCAGGGAACTAGGACTAAAAAATTTCAGCAGATAAACTAAATGAGCTGATGAACAAGAAAGGGACCCAGGCATCAGATTTTACATACAAAACATTCAAACTGGCACCTGGATACAGAAAAGGCTAATGTTTGGGAAATAGGTATAATACACTAGGTCACAGACCCGCCTCAAAATCAAGACCATAAGAGCCAGGACCAACCGACATGCTGGTAATAATCAAGAGGTGTTAAGACTGTTTTATCTCAAGAACAAGAACTCACAGTTAAGGACCTACTAGGGGTGAGGGGGAAGTGAGGATGGGGAAGAGGAGAGAACTACAGAGAAAGGAAAAGTACCGAGCTAAACCCAGCGGCAAATTTTTCCTGTACACAGTTTTCTCCCTCCCGAACACGCTGGAACCGTTGGTGTTGAGAGTGACAGTATTTTTAGTGGCAATCACTGCAGTTTCTGCTAAGTCATCCTACTATACAAACTCTGTTTCTTTCAGCCACTGTATTGCACTGACAAGCTCCCATTGAGCAAAACGTTTCCTTAGTAAAAATATCCAAGTGTTGTGCATGTTTTAATTATATACGTGTAAATATCAGATACCATCTTTGACCTTATAGAGTATTCTCTGGAGAGCTCAGAATTTACTTGGACACGCATACTTAATTACATGTGTATGTTCGTGTTACCCGTATGCACCTATGTATGTCCACTTTACTCTGAATATATACTTGTATATCCGTGTATGTTCATCCTGGATGAATATTCTCTAACCCACCTGTTATATTACAAACAATAAACATTGATTTAAATCGTATTTCAATTCCACCAAAATTTCGAGCGAAAAAAAAATGTTGAACAGAAACAATAAATATTATTGCTTGCTTGGATAAAGATAACGAAGATAAAGATGGACTCGAGTCGTATTTCAGGTGAACCAAGATAGGTAACTAAATAACAAAAAAGGCACAATACCGTGACTGGAACGAAACACAAATAACCCGCACATAAAAGAGAGAAGGTTACGACGACGTTTCGGTCCGACTTGGACCATTGACAAAGTCAATGGTCCAAGTCGGACCGAAACGTCGTCGTAAGCTTTTCTCTTTTATGTGCGGGTTATTTGTGTATTGTGAACCAAGATAGGGTTCAAGTCAGTGTCAGGTTCACCTTGCACACACTGCAGACAAGGTGCTGACATAGATTATGCTCAAACTATGATGTAATTATCTTGTTTATTATATCTTCGTATCAATCTAGAGTAAATTTAAACTACTGTGAATAATTTACTATCGTTAGTTGATAATTAAGAGACAAAATAATTATGTCAGAAAAACTGAATTTGTATGCAAGTTAAAAGACCTTCCATTTTTTTTAACGTTGCAAACAATTAACTGTTTAAATGTTTGGTTGTTTATACAATTAACACTATTTCGAATTATAACTGCCATTTTCAATATTTGAATCTTCATACAATTAACATGTTAATTAGGCATTCTATAGTTAGTCAGACGAGACGTCGCAAAGGGAGCCCAGATTATTATTCATATTATTTAATATTTAAGTACCGGCCGGACCCGTGTGGTTTATGCTGCGCCAAGTGCTGTGGTTTCTATCGTCGACGCTGACATTGACACACACACACACACACACACACACACACACACACACACACACACACACACACACACAGAGGAGACAGAAGGGGCTCCAGAAAGACGGAGAGGTGGGGGACACCACCATGTGCTGGACACAGTGCACACAACCGAGGAAGAAGTGAAGAGGCTTCTGAGTGAGCTAGATACCTCAAAGGCAATGGGGCCAGATAACATCTCCCCATGGGTATTGAGAGAGGGAGCAGAGGCGCTATGTGTACCCCTAACAACAATATTCAATACATCTATCGAAACAGGGAGATTGCCTGAGGCATGGAAGACAGCAAATGTAGTCCCAATCTTTAAAAAAGGAGACAGACATGAAGCATTAAACTACAGACCAGTGTCACTGACATGTATAGTATGCAAAATCATGGAGAAGATTATCAGAAGAGTGGTGGAACACCTAGAAAGGAACGATCTCATCAACAGCAGCCAACATAGTTTCAGGGACGGGAAATCCTGTCACAAACCTACTGGAGTTCTATGACATGGTGACAGCAGTAAGACAAGAGAGAGAGGGGTGGGTGGATTGCATATTCTTGGACTGCAAGAAGGCGTTTGACACAGTTCCACACAAGAGATTGGTGCAAAAACTGGAGGACCAAGCAGGGATAACAGGGAAGGCACTACAATGGATCAGGGAATACTTGTCAGGAAGACAGCAGCGAGTCATGGTACGTGGCGAGGTGTCAGAGTGGGCACCTGTGACCAGCGGGGTCCCACAGGGGTCAGTCCTAGGACCAGTGCTGTTTCTGGTATTTGTGAACGACATGACGGAAGGAATAGACTCTGAGGTGTCCCTGTTTGCAGATGACGTGAAGTTAATGAGAAGAATTCACTCGATCGAAGACCAGGCAGAACTACAAAGGGATCTGGACAGGCTGCAGACCTGGTCCAGCAATTGGCTCCTGGAGTTCAATCCCACCAAGTGCAAAATCATGAAGATTGGGGAAGGGCAAAGAAGACCGCAGACGCAGTACAGTCTAGGGGGGCAGAGACTACAAACCTCACTCAAGGAAAAAGATCTTGGGGTGAGTATAACACCAGGCACATCTCCTGAAGCGCACATCAACCAAATAACTGCTGCAGCATATGGGCGCCTAGCAAACCTCAGAACAGCATTCCGACATCTTAATAAGGAATCGTTCAGGACCCTGTACACCGTGTACGTTAGGCCCATATTGGAGTATGCGGCACCAGTTTGGAACCCACACCTAGCCAAGCACGTAAAGAAACTAGAGAAAGTGCAAAGGTTTGCAACAAGACTAGTCCCAGAGCTAAGAGGTATGTCCTACGAGGAGAGGTTAAGGGAAATCAACCTGACGACACTGGAGGACAGGAGAGATAGGGGGGACATGATAACGACATACAAAATACTGAGAGGAACTGACAAGGTGGACAAAAACAGGATGTTCCAGAGATTGGACACAGTAACAAGGGGACACAGTTGGAAGTTGAAGACACAGATGAATCACAGGGATGTTAGGAAGTATTTCTTCAGCCATAGAGTAGTCAGTAAGTGGAATAGTTTGGGAAGCGATGTAGTGGAGGCAGGATCCATACATAGCTTTAAGCAGAGGTATGATAAAGCTCACGGCTCAGGGAGAGTGACCTAGTAGCGATCAGTGAAGAGGCGGGGGGCCAGGAGCTCGGACTCGACCCCCGCAACCTCAACTAGGTGAGTACAACTAGGTGAGTACACACACACACACACACACACACACAGGCAGCACTCGGTAGGAGGCCAGAGTGTGGTTTCCACATATCACTTCTAACCAGACGAACACTGCTTCTGTCTACAATACTGTATACTGCCTTAGTTGCTTCCTTCTTGATGACACACTGCCTGGAAGAGTCAGTGTACTTAGCTAAAGAGTACCATTACAGAGTACACCTCGGTGAGTAAACCTTCAAGCATATAACCTGGTACTGAATTTGCTTATTTAAAAAATGTAACCCACCTCCCCCAGTATAATTAGATGTAGTCATCACCCAGGCGGCCCGGTGCTACACTAGGCTTCCAGCGACAGCCTGATCAGGTTCAAGGTGCTAACAGCGCGCAGTTTATCACAGACACCACAGCCTGGCTCATCATGAACCGACCTGAGGAACTTACCAAGTTACTTCTTGAAAATGGCTAGGGGAGAGGGGTGTGTTTTTGACTCCCTTATGCATGAAGAGAGGTTTAGAGGAATGCTGCTGCTTTCACATGCACTGAGTTAACTCTAAGTCATATATTAGATTCATGTGCAACACTTGAATATCTTTATTATAGAAACGTTTCGCCACACAGTGGCTTCATCGGTCCAATACAAAGAAGAATGGTTGAAAATCAGAAGGAGTTGGAGGTAATCAGCCCATCAGTCTTATCAAGAGTGATGGCTTCTTACATCGACTCCAGGCTGAGGGACTGATTACTTCACACTCCTTCTGATCTTCAACCATTCTTCTTACATCTGCTACCTATGTTTACCCGAGTGTTAGCACAGTGGCTCGCATTTTGAGCTTCGAAATGAAGCAAAATATAAACCAGAGTCCCATAACTTCCATGAAATATTCATTTTTTAAGGCAGTTTGTGATTGAGACATTTATAGAAGCTAAACTGCCTGTCCTGCCTCTGGTAAACATGAAACATCTCTGATAAATAATTTTGGAGATCACAGAAGATCCAGGAAATGGAACCAGCTCTTAGCCTGTAAGTTCAGGTGTATAAAAGTTACCCATGTTGTGCTCACCTGACGTGACTTATTGCTAATGAATGATTCTCAGTCTTTGTTAATACTAATTTTAAAATCATGAAATTATGGCAACTACGGCCGGCGAGACATTAAAAATCACAAAAAGCAAAACTGACACGTGAACAACAACACTTAAGTTAATACATATTGTTACTTTTATTTACACGAACAGACCAAACACCAGGAAAAACTAAATGGCACAACACAACACAACTATGTAAATCACCGGATAACTAAAATACTTTGTTAAAAGGTTTGAGAAAATAGTGAAACGGCTTAACAAGGAGACTAAGAAAGACTGAGATGATAATGGTGGTAGTGGTAGCAATATTGGTAGTGGTGGTAGAGGTGGTGGGAGTAACAGTGGTAGTGGTGGTGGTGGTGGTGTTGGCGGTAGTGCTGTTAGCAGTAGCGTTGTTAATGGTGCTGTTAGTGATAGTGTTGACATAGTGACAATTGTGTTATTGATAAACTAGTGGTGTGAGTCTCGCAAGACTGCATCAGTAAACACTAATGCGTCCACAATACTAACACCTAAAAGTACTTGCAATGTACTTACCCTGGGACCGAAGAAGAGAACCTAACAATATACACAGGGAAGTTACTTGGTGGCCTAGTACCAAATCTACACTCTACCATAACAACCTACTGGAGTAAAACATATGAGAGGAAATGGTAAAAAAAAAAAAAAAAAACTGTGAAATACGGGGGCACCATGGGCATAATACGTGAACACTATACCAACATGTGTGGGACAAGACTCTTTAACCTGCTACCAGCTGCTGTCAGAAATATTGCTGGAGCAAGTGTAGAAGCATTCAAGAGGAACCTGGATCGCTACCTCCGTCAATGCCAAATCAACCTGGCTGTGATGACTATGTGGGCCAGCGTGCCGCCAACAGCAATAGCCTGACTGAGCAGGCAATCTAACGGAAAAGCTTGGACCCAGATAGGGCTACGAGGGTAGAAAAACTTCCGAAACTGGTTACAGGTATATCACAGGTGACGTAAGCAACACATGTCTGTCTCTCTCTCTCTTTTCTTCACTCCATCTTGTTCATCTCATGTCTCCCTCTTGTTCTTCTCCTCCTTCCCTCCCTCCCTCTTGTTCCTCTCCTCACCCCCTCTTGTTCCTCTCCTCCTTCCCTCCCTCTTGTTCCTCTCCTCACTCCCTCCCTCTTGTTAATCTCCTCCTTCCCTCCCTCTTGTTCCTCTCCTCACTCCCTCTTGATCCTCTCCTCACTCCCTCCCTCTTGTTCCTCTCCCCACTCCCTCTTGTTCCTCTCCCCACTCCCTCTTGTTCCTCTTCTCCCTCCCTCTTGTTCCTCTCCTCACTCCCTCTTGTTCCTCTCCTCACTCCCTCTCGTTCCTCTCCTCACTCCCTCTTGTTTCTCTCCTCACTCCCTCTTGATCCTCTCCTCACTCCCTCTTGTTCCTCTCCCCACTCCCTCTTGTTCCTCTTCTCCCTCCCTCTTGTTCCTCTCCTCACTCCCTCTCGTTCCTCTCCTCACTCCCTCTCGTTCCTCTCCTCACTCCCTCTTGTTCCTCTCCTCACTCCCTCTTGTTCCTCTCCTCACTCCCTCTCGTTCCTCTTCTTACTCCCTCTCGTTCCTCTCCTCACTCCCTCTTGTTCCTCTCCTCACTCCCTCTTGTTCCTCTCCTCATTCCCTCTTGTTCCTCTCCTCCCTCTTGTTCCTCTCCTCCCTCCCTCTTGCTCCTCTCCTCACTCCCTCCTTGTTCCTCTCCTTACTCCCTCCCTCTTGTTCCTCTCCCCACTCCCTATTATTCCTCTCCTCCCTCCCTCTTGTTCCTCTCCTCCCTCCCTCTTGTTCCTCTCCTCACTCCCTCTTGTTCCTCTCCTCACTCCCTCTTGTTCCTCTCCTCATTCCCTCTTGATCCTCTCCTCACTCCCTCTTGTTCCTCTCCTCCCTCCCTCTTGCTCCTCTCCTCACTCCCTCCTTGTTCCTCTCCTTACTCCATCCTTCTTGTTCCTCTCCCCACTCCCTCTTGTTCCTCTCCTCACTCCCTCTCGTTCCTCTCCTCACTCCCTCTCGTTCCTCTCCTCACTCCCTCTTGTTCCTCTCCTCACTCCCTCTTGCTCCTCTCCTCATTCCCTCTTGTTCCTCTCCTCCCTCCCTCTTGGTCCTCTCCTCACTCCCTCTTCCTCTCCTCACTGCACTTCCCTCACACAACGACCTCACTTGAAGTAAGAGAAAAAAACCAGTTGTCTTCCTTCTACGCTCGATGGCTGAGCAGACTGCATGGCTAGTGGGTGGCTGGATAGGAGAGGGTGTGTCAGTGGGTGGGCAAAAGGGTGCATGGGTGGTATATACACGGGTATAAGAATGAGCAGGAGGGTGTGGATATCTGATGTCTGCTGGTAGAAATAATTCGGGTAATCGTAATAGAACCAGTGTAAACAACTTACAGAGTGTGTGATTCAAACCCATGGCAAGCCAGTCCCAAAATTAGCAGTCCATCTTTTGTTTTTGGGGGGGAGAGGGGGTTATGAAACTCAGCTATGGTAAACCAGGGAGAGCATAACAGTAACTGTTTACGGCTCATCAATTGCCTCTCATCATCCGTATCAGGAGACGCGTGTCCTCTTTGCTAACGAATAAAACCCTACTACTACTACCATCAGAATTCCCACCACCACCAACAGCAACAAACAACACCACCACCAAATACCACCAACAATGAACAACACCATCAACAAACAACACCACTATTAACACCACCAACAACAAACAACATAACCACCAACACATGTGCTTCCTCCTACCTGGCAGTGTACAATACAATGGTGGAAGCCTCGTCCCAACGCCCGGGCGTGTCAGCCTCCTAGTGTCTTGCGTCACAAAAGCAAATCTCGCTCTACATTTTCGCAGCGATGAAGCACACATAAATATGCATATATATTTACAACAACACAAATTGCTATTTCTCACACACGTGGATTATCCCAGTCCACTCCAGTGTGACCTCCCACCAGTATCCTAGGTCACCGTTATACTGGGCTATACTACCTTATACTCTCTTCACTGTTATTTTTAAATATACTTCCTTATACTGTGGTGCAGTGTATACCTGATTAAATTCTGATACTGGGGTGTACAGTATACTCCCTAATACTTTGGTGCAGCGTATACCTGAGTATACACCCTAATACTATGGTGCAGGGAATACTTGTTATATTCCCCCGAGTCTCGTATCATTGCTGTACTTGGGTATACTCCCTGATACTGCGATCACTACTATACTGGAGTATACTCCCCGATACTGTGGCACAGACCATACTAAGCATACTCACTGACAGTTTACAGCTCAGAACAACATTCTCGAACTTTATCTATGTCTTCCTATAATCTAACTTATATTTAATTCCGGCGTAGAAGTCAATATCCCCTCGGCCAGGTTAAGATTACAGGCCTCTTTGGCTGATGACCTGATCAACCAGGCTGTTAATCAGGTAGCTTGGTCTAGAACCGGCCCCGGAAGGGGCAATGACTCCCGGAATCGTAAAGAGGTAAACTTGTGCGTGACGAATGTCATGAGCACATGTATGTATACAATGTCATGAGCACATGTACGTGTACAATATCATGAGCACATGTACGTGTACAATATCATGAGCACATGTACGTGTACAATGTGCGCTACCAGTAGCAATGTATACAGCTGAAGACGTGTGCAGCACTTGAATAATTATTGTGGAACTGCGCAGGCGCGCAGACTACTAGAAACATACTGGGTATATTCCTTATTATATGGAGTCATGGGTATACCGAATATACAGTACTTCTTGATGCTGTCTTCCAGGGCATACTAGGTATACTCCTTGATACTTTAGGCATACTGTTTTATTGTTATACTTATACTAGGTATTACTGTGGCTAGGTCATACTGGGTATACTGCTTTTTCTCGATGAAGTTCTTGGGCATACTAGGTATAGCTGTGATAGTCTTTCTCCGATGAAAAGCAAATGTAATCCCGCTCCTCCCCAACGAAATTAAGTGCCCACTAGAAAATGTAAGGAAGTAGATAACATAGCAACAAGAGTGCCAGACGGACCACCACCAGTGCCAGCAATACTAACAAGCTGCCACAACCTCAACCTTTATAAGTTCTCTCAAGCAATAAGTGTGCAGATATGGTAACCAAGTTTCTAGCAACACAAATTTTGAGAAATAAAAGAAGTGATACTGCGAGGCGAGGGAAGCTGCCTCCACACACGCAGGTAAATAAATAAAATAATAAATCTCTCCTCACCACAGTCTTGGCACACTGACTAACTTCTGCCCAAACGCCAGCTGACAAGCTAGCTGCCACAGGATATACACCAATACTATGTATATACACTTTCCCTTAATCTCTATCCGAGGGATTAAATTCTTGGTATTAGCGTCCAGGTGAGCTGCGGACTTAATAACCCGATGGTATTCGATAATTGGCCTGAGATCGGGCTATATCCGTAGCCCGGTCCCAGGCCAGAATTTTCTGATGACCGCCTGATCAACCAGTCTCTAGCTGCCAATGGCAGACAGGACTCAAATCTAACACCAACTCACATGACCACCATCCCAGAGGGAAAACTTATTCCAATAAACCTAAAATAAAGAACATTAAACGTAATAATGATTTACGCGAGTCAAGGAAGACGTGGCGCCTTATGTTGCCTGTCAGATGTCGTCCTCAACTATACACAATATATCAGCATGAGGTGAAACAAGCGGAACTATGGAATGAACAATCATGATATTCAATGATCTGCGAACACGCTCTACTGAAAATAATATTCATTTTTTTGAAAGAAATAATTAATATTATCGCGTAATGCTCAATAAGAGAATTCAACAATAACTCTCCGAACAACAGAATTACATGAAAATAATTATTTTGACATTAATGCAGTGTACACACGTAAGCAACGAGGACAGTACTTATATACAGTATTTATGTTGATAGAATTACCGACAATGTTAGGTAAGCCTAGTTTCTCAATCTCTCCTACACAAACACTACAACTATAACGTCTGTAGCAAGGAAAAAATATATTCTTTAAGGAAGCTTTTCTAACAGTTTGTTATTGTACTGTCGTTTTTTAAAAGAATATTTAACTTTAAAATGCCGGGAGTATAGGGGATACCTTTAATATACCTTCGATAAGTTCCGGGAGTTTTTCTACTGCCTTGGGCCAGGCTCATCTGGTGATTGCCTAGTCAACCAGGCTGACCCACATATTCATCACAACCTGGTTGATCAGGCACCTAGTAAATATATCTGCCCAGTTTCCTCTGTTTCAGCAGTGTTTTTGATATCTTGTGGTAAGACGTTGAATAGTCTGGGGCCACGGACGTTGATGCAGTGTTTCCTTACTGTGCCCACTGCACCACTGCTTTTCACTTAGTTTATTTTATACTTCTTCCCAATATATATATATATATATATATATATATATATATATATATATATATATATATATATATATATATATATACAATTAATTATGAGAATAATAACAATTATAAAACAGTGGCAGTCTATATACTGTCAATGGTCACAATCATTACAAGCAGAACAAAGGGTCAGTGGTGCCGGGAGTGCCATAAACAATAGCAACTTTATTTTTGCAAAACGTCAAATACATTTATAACAAAGTCTAATGTGGACACAACACTCCTGCCATTATGGAACATTATAACTGGACCATTAGTGAGCAACCACACTATGTACAAACACCGATATGAGATAGATATATATATATATATATATATATATATATATATATATATATATATATATATATATACATATATATATGTATATATATATATATATATATGTATATATATATATATATATATATATATATATATATATATATATATATATATATATATATATCCTAGGTAGTAGGTTGGTAGACAGCAACCACCCAGGGAGGTACTACCGTCCTGCCAAGTGAGTGTGAAACGGAAACCTGTAATTGTTTTACATGATGGTAGGATTGCTGGTGTCTTTTTTCTGTCTCACAGACATGCAAGATTTCAGGTATGTCTTGCTACTTCTACTTACACGCAGGTCACACTACACATACATGTACAAGCATACATATGCACACCCTCTGGGTTATCGTCTCTTTTCTTACTAATTCTTGTTCTTGTTTATTTCCTCTTATCTCCATGGAGAAGTAAAACAGAATTCTTCCTCTGTAAGCCATGCGTGTTGTAAGAGGCGACTAAAATGCCGGGAGCAAGAGGCTAGAAACCCCTTCTCCTGTATATATTACAAAATTTAAAAGGATAGACTTTCGTTTTTCCTTCTGGGCCACCCCGCCTCGCTGGGATACGGCCGGCAGGTTGAATATATATATATATATATATATATATATATATATATATATATATATATATATATATATATATATATATATATATATATATATATATATATATATATACTAATATATATATATATATATATATATATATATATATATATATATATATATATATATACTATATATATATATATATATATATATATATATATATATATATATATATATATATATATATATGATGGGTTTCTAGTTTACTCTCGCAGGAAGGTTTGGGGCACACATCCCTGATGAGTCCTTGATCAACCAGGCTATTGCTGCCAGTACAACCTGGTGGTATGATAAAATGCTTGATGTTTCAGTAATATGGCAGCGTGCACGCGCGCACACAATGTTTCAGAGATGGGACACAATAAACAAGGGCTCGCAACTGGAAGTTGAAAACTCAGATGAGTCACAGGGATGTTAGGAAGTATTTCTTTAGTCAGAGAGTTTTCAGGAAGTGGAGCAATCTGGAGAGTGATACAGTGCAGGCAGGATCCATACATAGTACATAGCTTTAAGAAGAGATACGATAAAGCTAATTGCGCAGGGAGAGTGGACCTAGTAGCGAACAGCGAAGAGGCAGGGCCAGGAACTGTAACTCGACCCATGCAACCACAATAGGTGAGTACACACATACGGAACACTCTAGCGACGTTAAAAAAAATTGGTAAAACATCAACCTTAATTATAGTGTAGTTGCAGCCATATGTCATTATCATTCCGTGTGATGACAGAGAGAGAGAGAGAGAGAGAGAGAGAGAGAGAGAGAGAGAGAGAGAGAGAGAGAGAGAGAGAGAGAGAGAGAGAGAGAGAGAGAGAGAGAGAGAGAGAGAGAGAGAGAGAGAGAGAGAGAGAGAGAGAGAGAGAGATACAACCATCTTCCTGGGTGTCAATGATCTTGCCTAAAAATGAAGTGGGTTTCCTGTGGATGCGGGAGAGACTACGGGAGATATAATCACTACCTTCAGTCTCAGTGTAGGGGGTGTAAGTGGACAAAAACCTTGCCCCTACATCCTGCACACGTGCATCATGACGGATGGGGCACGCGTCTCACCCCACCCCTCCCTCACCCTTGCAACATCAGTACACCTCCCTCCTTTCACCCTTGCAAAAACTTCTCCCCACTCTTTCTTCTTCCTCACCATCGCATAGTTCTTGTCTAACTTTCTTTTTTACCATACTATTCTTCAACCAGTTCATCATTACTTGGCCAGAACCTGTTACACCACGTTGTTCTATCCTAAGTCTAAACCACGTCACGCACAGCTTTCCTTACACTGGTCTGGCCACACCCCTACTCGACCCACCTGTCAGCGAGGCCTGTACATCAGCGGGAGGTCATCTTTAGGGCGAGTTTAACAATCACAGAGGGTTTAAGTGCTACAACCATTGACATGGAATTAAATGTTATAACCATTACTCGTGGATCAGCCTCTCAGCTCATACACTAAGCTCAGAGATAGGTCTAAGGTTGTGGATCAGTCTCTCAGCTCATACACTCAGCTCAGAGATAAGTCTAAGCACCTAGATCAGTCTCTCAGCTCAGGGACAGGTCTAAGCTCGTGGATCAGTCACTCAGCTCATACACTCAGCTCAGAGATAAGTCTAAGCACGTGGATCAGTCTCTCAGCTCAGGGACAAGTCTAAGCTCGTGGTTCAGTCTCTCAGCTCAGGGACAAGTTTAAGCTCGTGGTTCAGTCTCTCAGCTCAGGGACAAGTTTAAGCACGTGGATCAGTCTCTCAGCTCAGGGACAAGTCTAAGCTCGTGGTTCAGTCTCTCAGCTCAGGGACAAGTCTAAGCTCGTGGTTCAGTCTCTCAGCTCAGGGACAAGTTTAAGCTCGTGGTTCAGTCTCTCAGCTCAGGGACAAGTTTAAGCACGTGGTTCAGTCCCTCAGCTCAGGGACAAGTCTAAGCTCGTGGTTCAGTCTCTCAGCTCAGGGACAAGTCTAAGCACGTGGATCAGTCTCTCAGCTCAGGGACAAGTCTAAGCTCGTGGTTCAGTCTCTCAGCTCAGGGACAGGTCTAAGCTCGTGGTTCAGTCTCTCAGCTCAGGGACAAGTTTAAGCTCGTGGTTCAGTCTCTCAGCTCAGGGACAAGTTTAAGCACGTGGATCAGTCTCTCAGCTCAGGGACAAGTCTAAGCTCGTGGTTCAGTCTCTCAGCTCAGGGACAAGTTTAAGCACGTGGTTCAGTCTCTCAGCTCAGGGACAAGTCTAAGCTCATGGTTTAGTCTCTCAGCTCAGGGACAAGTCTAAGCACGTGGATCAGTCTCTCAGCTCAGGGACAAGTCTAAGCTCGTGGTTCAGTCTCTCAGCTCAGGGACAAGTTTAAGCTCGTGGTTCAGTCTCTCAGCTCAGGGACAAGTCTAAGCTCATGGTTTAGTCTCTCAGCTCAGGGACAAGTCTAAGCACGTGGATCAGTCTCTCAGCTCAGGGACAAGTCTAAGCTCGTGGTTCAGTCTCTCAGCTCACGTGGATCAGTCTCTCAGCTCAGGGACAAGTCTAAGCTCGTGGTTCAGTCTCTCAGCTCAGGGACAAGTTTAAGCTCGTGGTTCAGTCTCTCAGCTCAGGGACAAGTCTAAGCTCGTGGTTCAGTCTCTCAGCTCAGGGACAAGTTTAAGCTCGTGGTTCAGTCTCTCAGCTCATGGACAAGTCTAAGCTCGTGGTTAAGTCTCTCAGCTCAGAGACAAGTCTAAGCTCGTGGTTTAGTCTCTCAGCTCAGGGACAAGTTTAAGCTCGTGGTTCAGTCTCTCAGCTCAGGGACAGGTTTAAGCTCGTGGATCAGTCTCTCAGCTCAGGGACAAGTTTAAGCTCGTGGTTCAGTCTCCCAGCTCAGGGACAGGTTTAAGCTCGTGGTTCAGTCTCTCAGTTCAGGGACAAGTCTAAGCTCGTGGTTCAGTCTCTCAGCTCAGGGACAGGTCTAAGCTCGTGGTTCAGTCTCTCAGCTCAGGGACAGGTCTAAGCTCGTGGTTCAGTCTCTCAGCTCAGGGACAAGTTTAAGCTCGTGGTTCAGTCTCTCAGCTCAGGGACAAGCTTAAGCTCGTGGTTCAGTCTCTCAGCTCAGGGACAAGCTTAAGCTCGTGGTTCAGTCTCTCAGCTCAGGGACAGGTCTAAGCTCGTGGTTCAGTCTCTCAGCTCAGGGACAGGTCTAAGCTCGTGGTTCAGTCTCTCAGCTCAAGGACAAGCTTAAGCTCGTGGTTCAGTCTCTCAGCTCAGGGACAGGTCTAAGTTCGTGGTTCAGTCTCTCAGCTCAGGGACAAGTTTAAGCTCGTTGTTCAGTCTCTCAGCTCAGGGACAAGTTTAAGCTCGTGGTTCAGTCTCTCAGCTCAGGGACAAGTTTAAGCTCGTGGTTCAGTCTCTCAGCTCAGGGACAAGTTTAAGCCCGTGGTTCAGTCTCTCAGCTCAGGGACAAGTTTAAGCTCGTGGTTCAGTCTCTCAGCTCAGCGACAGGTCTAAGCTCGTGGTTCAGTCTCTCAGCTCAGGGACAAGTCTAAGCTCGTGGTTCAGTCTCTCAGCTCAGGGACAGGTCTAAGCTCGTGGTTCAGTCTCTCAGCTCAGGGACAAGTTTAAGCTCGTGGTTCAGTCTCTCAGCTCAGGGACAAGTTTAAGCTCGTGGTTGTCTCTCAGCTCAGGGACAGGTATAAGCTCGTGGTTCAGTCTCTCAGCTCAGGGACAGGTCTAAGCTCGTGGTTCAGTCTCTCAGCTCAGGGACAAGTTTAAGCTCGTGGTTCAGTCTCTCAGCTCAGGGACAGGTCTAAGCTCGTGGTTCAGTCTCTCAGCTCATGGGCAGGTCTAAGCTCATGGTTCAGTCTCTCAGCTCAGGGACAAGTTTAAGCTCGTGGTTTAGTCTCTCAGCTCAGGGACAGGTCTAAGCTCGTGGTTCAGTCTCAGCTCAGGGACAGGTCTAAGCTCGTGGTTTAGTCTCTCAGCTCAGGGACAGGTCTAAGCTCGTGGTTCAGTCTCTCAGCTCAGGGACAGGTCTAAGCTCGTGGTTCAGTCTCTCAGCTCAGGGACAGGTCTAAGCTCGTGGTTCAGTCTCTCAGCTCAGGGACAGGTCTAAGCTCGTGGTTCAGTCTCTCAGCTCAGGAACAGGACTAAGCTCGTGGTTCAGTCTCTCAGCTCAGGGACAGGTCTAAGCTCGTGGTTCAGTCTCTCAGCTCAGCGACAGGTCTAAGCTCGTGGTTCAGTCTCTCAGCTCAGGGACAGGTCTAAGCTCGTGGTTCAGTCTCTCAGCTCAGGGACAGGTCTAAGCTCGTGGTTCAGTCTCTCAGCTCAGGGACAGGTCTAAGCTCGTGGTTCAGTCTCTCAGCTCAGGGACAGGTCTAAGCTCGTGGTTCAGTCTCTCAGCTCAGGGACAGGTCTAAGCTCGTGGTTCAGTCTCTCAGCTCAGGGACAAGTTTAAGCTCGTGGTTCAGTCTCTCAGCTCAGGGACAAGTCTAAGCTCGTGGTTCAGTCTCTCAGCTCAGGGACAAGTCTAAGCTCGTGGTTCAGTCTCTCAGCTCAGGGACAAGTTTAAGCTCGTGGTTCAGTCTCTCAGCTCAGGGACAGGTCTAAGCTCGTGGTTCAGTCTCTCAGCTCAGGGACAGGTCTAAGCTCGTGGTTCAGTCTCTCAGCTCAGGGACAAGTTTAAGCTCGTGGTTCAGTCTCTCAGCTCAGGGACAGGTCTAAGCTCGTGGTTCAGTCTCTCAGCTCAGGGACAAGTTTAAGCTCCTGGTTCAGTCTCTCAGCTCAGGGACAGGTCTAAGCTCGTGGTTCAGTCTCTCAGCTCAGGGACAAGTTTAAGCTCGTGGTTCAGTCTCTCAGCTCAGGGACAAGTTTAAGCTCGTGGTTCAGTCTCTCAGCTCAGGGACAGGTCTAAGCTCGTGGTTCAGTCTCTCAGCTCAGGGATAGGTCTAAGCTCGTGGTTCAGTCTCTCAGCTCAGGGACAGGTCTAAGCTCATGGTTCAGTCTGTCAGCTCAGGGACAAGTTTAAGCTCGTGGTTTAGTCTCTCAGCTCAGGGACAGGTCTAAGCTCGTGGTTCAGTCTCTCAGCTCAGGGACAGGTCTAAGCTCCTGGTTCAGTCTCTCAGCTCAGGGACAGGTTTAAGTTCGTGGTTCAGTCTCTCAGCTTAGGGACAGGTCTAAGCTCGTGGTTCAGTCTCTCAGCTCAGGGACAGGTCTAAGCTCGTGGTTCAGTCTCTCAGCTCAGGGACAGGTCTAAGCTCGTGGTTCAGTCTCTCAGCTCAGGGACAGGTCTAAGCTCGTGGTTCAGTCTCTCAGCTCAGGGACAGGTCTAAGCTCGTGGTTCAGTCTCTCAGCTCAGGGACAAGTCTAAGCTCGTGGTTGTCTCTCAGCTCAGGGACAGGTCTAAGCTCGTAGTTCAGTCTCTCAGCTCAGGGACAGGTCTAAGCTCGTGGTTCAGTCTCTCAGCTCAGGGACAGGTCTAAGCTCGTGGTTCAGTCTCTCAGCTCAGGGACAAGTCTAAGCTCGTGGTTCAGTCTCTCAGCTCAGGGACAGGTCTAAGCTCGTGGTTCAGTCTCTCAGCTCAGGGACAAGTCTAAGCTCGTGGTTCAGTCTCTCAGCTCAGGGACAGGTCTAAGCTCGTGGTTCAGTCTCTCAGCTCAGGGACAAGTCTAAGCTCGTGGCTCACTCTCTCAGCTCAGGGACAAGTTTAAGCTCGTGGTTCAGTCTCTCAGCTCAGGGACAAGTCTAAGCTCGTGGTTCAGTCTCTCAGCTCAGGGACAGGTCTAAGCTCGTGGTTCAGTCTCTCAGCTCAGGGACAGGTCTAAGCTCGTGGTTCAGTCTCTCAGCTCAGGGACAAGTCTAAGCTCGTGGTTCAGTCTCTCAGCTCAGGGACAGGTCTAAGCTCGTGGTTCAGTCTCTCAGCTCAGGGACAAGTCTAAGCTCGTGGTTCAGTCTCTCAGCTCAGCGACAGGTCTAAGCTCGTGGTTCAGTCTCTCAGCTCAGGGACAGGTCTAAGCTCGTGGTTCAGTCTCTCAGCTTAGGGACAAGTCTAAGCTCGTGGTTCAGTCTCTCAGCTCAGGGACAGGTCTAAGCTCGTGGTTCAGTCTCTCAGCTCAGGGACAGGTCTAAGCTCGTGGTTCAGTCTCTCAGCTCAGGGACAGGTCTAAGCTCGTGGTTCAGTCTCTCAGCTCAGGGACAGGTCTAAGCTCGTGGTTCAGTCTCTCAGCTCAGGGACAGGTCTAAGCTCGTGGTTCAGTCTCTCAGCTCAGGGACAAGTTTAAGCTCGTGGTTCAGTCTCTCAGCTCAGGGCCAAGTTTAAGCTCGTGGTTCAGTCTCTCAGCTCAGGGACAGGTCTAAGCTCGTGGTTCAGTCTCTCAGCTCAGGGACAAGTTTAAGCTCGTGGTTCAGTCTCTCAGCTCAGGGACAAGTTTAAGCTCGTGGTTCAGTCTCTCTGCTCAGGGACAAGTTTAAGCTCGTGGTTCAGTCTCTCAGCTCAGGGACAGGTCTAAGCTCGTGGTTCAGTCTCTCAGCTCAGGGCCAAGTTTAAGCTCGTGTTTCAGTCTCTCTGCTCAGGGACAGGTCTAAGCTCGTGGTTCAGTCTCTCAGCTCAGGGCCAAGTTTAAGCTCGTGTTTCAGTCTCTCTGGTCAGGGACAGGTCTAAGCTCGTGGTTCAGTCTCTCAGCTCAGGGACAAGTTTAAGCTCGTGGTTCAGTCTCTCAGCTCAGGGACAGGTCTAAGCTCGTGGTTCAGTCTCTCAGCTCAGGGACAAGTTTAAGCTCGTGGTTCAGTCTCTCAGCTCAGGGCCAAGTTTAAGCTCTTGTTTCAGTCTCTCTGCTCAGGGACAGGTCTAAGCTCGTGGTTCAGTCTCTCAGCTCAGGGACAAGTTTAAGCTCGTGGTTCAGTCTCTCAGCTCAGGGACAGGTCTAAGCTCGTGGTTCAGTCTCTCAGCTCAGGGACAGGTCTAAGCTCGTGGTTCAGTCTGGTCAATGTTTTCAGAATGAATGCCTTTTCGCATTGATTACAAAATTACCACAATTTTATAAGTTAAAGGACGGTATTTTAGAAGGTGAGTGACTCCTCTGCGGGTTCATCACTTGACTCAATATGTAAGAACAATAGTCAGTGAAGCCCCCTGGTGGCGCTTCTGGAAATTTATTTTTATCAGGAGAAAATGCCTACGAGTCCCCTACAAGGGGACTTGATGCTGGATGAAGAGCTACCCCTCCCCATCCTTGGATCAAACCTGATTGTGGTGTGGAACTATAGGGTTTTGTCCAAGTGTTTAATTAATTTTTCTTTTACCGACTTTCCGATATGTTTTACAGAGCATCTTTGATGGGGTTCCAGAGGTTTCTTACTCTCGAGTTGTCTCCAAGAAGGAACGAGACAAACGCCTCAAAACAGTTCCTGATGAGCCACGTTGTAGTGCATTAGTTGAAATGCGGGCGGAAGGCACTAACAGCTTGATCAATCTGGCCAGCAACCTAGAGACCTGTTCTGGGACCCACGTGGGAGGTGAACTCCGGGTAAACACAATGAAGATAGAATTTAAGGGTGTGAAGTTTGCAATATGTATGGTTGTAAACATTATGTGTTCCGGCGGTGTTGTAGACGAAGCAACAGATGATTATAAAGAAACTGGTGGGAAACACTGGGCAGGACTTGACTGGCAGTCACACGGAGTGAACAATACATCGACATGAGAAAGCTAAAAGTGAATTTCAGAGTCTATGAATTACCCATTAGTAATTCCCCCCCCCCCCCTGCCCCGCCTCGGAAATATTGTCCCATGTACAGCTGTATTCACTGTTGTAATTAAGATGAAAACTTGATATATAATACCGCAAGTTGTGGTTGAGACACATGAACCAACACTTGTACATTCTCCTTTACCTTGTAGCAATTAACTTGAAGAATTTCTCTTAAAGAACTTATGTGAACTTACAAGTAAGTGCAAACTTTTGTAATAGAACTGTCCAGTAAACTGGTATAAATATTCATATAATTTGTGTAATCCTTCTTCCTTTGATCACCAGGTTCCGTCTGATCCCTTTATGTTACAAGTGTAAGAGCCATTAATTCAGAGATTTGTGGATAGTGGTGAACCGGTGCCGTGTTTAACCAACCACCTAAGTGAAACTAAATTTTCACCTCTATTATATTAATTGTAATAAAATTACCAATAATAATAATAATACAAGTGTTTTACATGACACGATCATGTTTCTCTAGTCCTCTTTTCTCTTAGTGTTGTTAAGTAATGTTCCTTATGTCTCTGTTTGTGGTTTATGTCCTTCATTCCGGTACCAATCTTGCTTGCACATTCTTTAATTCCTTCATGTGTCTGGTCATGTGTTGATTGCATGACTGCACAACGTGTTTCAAAATGGCTTTACTGTGTGTATACCGTAAATGAATATTTCTCAAGGGTTCTGAGTGCAGTTCTTACAAAGCTGAAATTATGATGTCAATAAGTACTTCTAGTGATATGCTTGGTGCAAAGCTTACTCTCATATCTTTCTCGTCTTCAAGAAAATGGATAAGTTTCTCAAGTCAGTGTTCAATAAGCCTGGCTGTGGTGCTTAAGCTGGACGTCTTATAGATAGCACCAACAGCCTGGTTGAGCAGGTCATCCACCGGAATGCTTGGTCTGGTACCGTGTCGCGAGGGCGTTGACCTTAGAAACACACTCCAGATAGATTAACCGCAGCTCCTTTCATCTCATGTTGTATTCCGTGTCCTGTCTTTTCACTCCTTTTCCTACTCTCATTACTTTGGTGTGCGCGTTGGGTGTACTCTAGCCACAACATACACCATAACGCACAATACACTCAAAGGTGTCACCACCACCATAAGAGGGAACGCCAACATAAGTCCTATGAAGCCAACATCACATACAAGAAGCTAACAAGAAAATTCAGAGTAAAGGGAAAAGCATAAAAATCCTTTTTTTTTTTTTTTACGTTTTAAAACTGGTCCCCAGGTCGTTAGGAGAAGTGGATCCTTAAACACAGTAGAAACCTCAGTGTGGGAACGAGGCTTCGGCTTCCTCAACACTGCTGCCTCCTTGATTTCCTCCCCGACACACCTCAAACAAAATACTTTGTATATACGTACCATTACACACCCAGGAGGAATTTATTATGAATTTAATAGGGATATGCAGTGTCAATTTTTTTTTTTTTACCTACCAGGTGATGGTTTCGTCAGTCATTGTCCCGGTGTCTGGCCAAATTTAGTTGATTACCTGACCAGTCAGGCTATTGTGGCACTAGTATATCTAAAGGGAGTTTCAGGGGTTTACGCCCCCGCGGCTCGGCCCGTGACCAGGCCTCGTAGCACCAAGTCCAGCGTATGAACTACAACATATTTGATCAAAACTGCTGATACTCTTTTTTTTTTAGGATCTCTCAGTATTGCTGAGTCACTGATGCGTACACGCACACGCACACACGAACACACACACACACACACGCACGCACACACACACACACACACACACACACACACACACACACACACACACACACACACACACACAGACAGGGATGTTCCAGAGATTGGACACAGTAACAAGGGGACACAGTTGGAAGCTGAAGACACAGATGAATCACAGGGATGTCAGAAAGTATTTCTTCAGCCACAGAGTGGTCAGTAAGTGGAATAGTTTGGGAAGCGATGTAGTGGAGGCAGGATCCATACATAGCTTTAAGCAGAGGTATGATAAAGCTCACGGCTCAGGGAGAGTGACCTAGTAGCGATCAGTGAAGAGGCGGGGCCAGGAGCTCGGACTCGACCCCCGCAACCTCAACTAGGTGAGTACACACACACACACACACACACACACACACACACACACACACACACACACACACACACACAAAGGTGCAAAAGTGCAAAGGTTTGCAACAAGACTAGTCCCAGAGCTCAAGGAAATGTCGTACGAGGAAAGGTTAAGGGAAATCGGACTGACGACATTGGAGGACAGAAGGGTCAGGGGAGACATGATAACGACATACAAGATACTGCGGGGAATAGACAAGGTGGACAGAGATAGGATGTTCCAGAGAGGGGACACAGAAACAAGGGGTCACAACTGGAAGCTGAAGACTCAGACGAGTCACAGGGACGTTAGGAAGTATTTCTTCAGTCATAGAGTTGTCAGCAAGTGGAATAGCCTAGCAAGTGAAGTAGTGGAGGCAGGAACCATACATAGTTTTAAGAAGAGGTATGACAAAGCTCAGGAAGCAGAGAGAGAGAGGATCCAGTAGCGATCAGTGAAGAGGCGGGGCCAGGAGCTGAGTCTCGACCCCTGCAACCACAATTAGGTGAGTACAATTAGGTGAGTACACACACACACACACACACACACACACACGCACACACACACACACACACACACACACACACACACACACACACACACACACACACACACACACACACACACGGGATGAACACGTTCAGAATCAGTATAGCAGGAATCAGTAAAACTGGTATTTAAAATTCAAGAGGCAGGGCCAGGGACCATGAATCGACTCGTGCAAACACATCTAGGTGAATACAGCCAAGTCAGCAGGAGAGTTCACATGTGTAAATACACACGAACACTCTGAACGAATATCTTAATCCAGATTTTTAATGAATTTATCTCTTTCTTTTTTTTTTTTTTTTTTTTTTGAAGGCGCAGTCTACCTCATCCGTGGTGCTACATTCCCACACTAAAGCCGAGAGTGTAGGTCGAGGCCGCACTAGACTGTGGAGGTACACTGGGCGAGGCTCAGTGTCGTACATGCTGACGCTCAGAAAGCAATTCCAGTCAAATGAACTCATCGTTGTTTTAAAATGTGTAGTTGTAGTATGTGCGTCAGCTATACACAGACAGCAACAGGGGAGACACGTACACACACACATACACACACACATACACACACACACACACACACACACACACACACACACACACACACACACACACACACACACACACACACACACACACACACACGTGAAGCAGTATCGCTGGATAGTGCTCCCAGGATTTAGCGTTCTAGTGGCTGTCCTAAGATATTATTAGCGGTCATCGTACGTGAGTGAATCAGTGAACATACCTACAAGAGTGTAACAGCTTTCAAGAGTGCGAATAATGTGATAAGATCAAGAATTTTACAATTTAAATTTGAATGAATTGTGAGTGAGGGAGGGTAGCAGTCAGCTGATCAGGCTGCTGGCTGCAGTGTTGACACAAAATATCCAAAATATCCAAACAGTTAATTGGGTTAACGGTGTGATCTGAAATATTAACAAATACATATGTTAGTTGGTTATAACAGCAGTGTAGTGATAAGGTCATAAAAGAGTGATTAAGTAAATACTGAAAGTAAGAAAAAATTAGTCAATCCCCAGCTGTTGGTGTTGTGAATGTAGCTAACATCATCAGATTTGTTATGACCATAATACTGTACTAAAGAAAAAAGAGGGAATACCAAGTCTTAAAAGAAAAAGAAAATAAAAACTTGAATGCATGATAAAGTTCCTGAAGGAGTTACAAAATTGAAGGAGTTGACAGCAGCCGACCAGCAGGAACCTCCATTGTTGTGCAGACGACATCACTTGCCTATTTGTGGTTAATTTTGGTTAGTGTCTAAAGTCTCAGTGTCTCGCCCTGCTGGTTGTTGCTATACCATCACTCTCTCCCTATTTCAGTACCAGGAGATAGATAGTGGTAACCCTGATAATGTTTAGTAAATTATCTAAATATCTCCAGGTAAACTCCAGAAGAGTTGTGTGGCCTAGTGAACCCCCCCCTGACAGCGACAAGCTAGTAAACAAGTACGCACATACAAACACACGTGTGCACCAGTAATTATTATTATAATAAACATTAGTATATATTAATAAGGAATTGAGTGGGAAAAAATAATCCTATAATCTTCAAAAAGTAAAGTAGCCTAGTGTGCGAAGATCTGGGCCGGGAGAGTACCGGTGAACCAACAACAATAACAGTGTTAACGTGACCCCCCCCCTCTTTTTCAAAGAACGACAAGCTAGTAAACACACACACACACACAAAAAGAAGTGTACACAACTAATATTATATAGAATATATTAGTGTATATTAATAAGGAATTGATTGTGAAAAAAAATTTATAATCTTCAAAAGAGTAGCGTAGCCTAGTGTGCGCACGCACACCCACACACACACCCACCCACCCATCCACCCACCCACCCACACACACACCCACACACACCCACACCCACACACCCACACACACCCACACACCCACACCCACACACCCACACACACACACACACACACACACACACACACACATCACACACACACACACACAACACACACACATAACACACACATATGCAACACACACACACACACACACACACACACACTCACACACACTCACACACACACTCACACACACACTCACACACACAACCAGGTAATCAATATATCACTAGGTGAGTACATTGCCAGACTCACACATACACTCCCCCCTCCCCCACCGACATCTCACTCCTTCACCTGATCCCTCCCCTCCCTCTTTCACCCTCCCCCTCCCCACCTCTCCCTCCTTCCCCCTCTCCCTCTCCCACTCACCCACTTACTTCACTCTCCTTCCCACTCCCCCTCCCCACTACTCTCCCACAGTTCCTCCTCTACCTCCCCCCCACACTCTGACATACACAATACTAACCTAACATACAGAATTACATAGGTTTCCCACTCTGAGGCAATCAGGATAAAACAAAAATGGGTTGCCAGAGAGCAACAAGAAAAACCAAGGGACAGGAGGAGGAAACTGCAAAGGAAGATTGGGCAGCAGAGCTCACAAAAAGGGAACATGAATGGGAAAAGAAACTAGAAGAACTTAGCATGAGAATGGAAGAGAGGACAGACATGGAAAGCAGGAAGTGGGAGGTGCAAGTCAAAGCAGCAGAGGCCAGGATACAGAGTTTAGAAGAGGAACTGAAAAATCTGAAACAGCCTAAAGAACTAAAGAACATTTTGGGATTGACAACAGAGACTGCTACCTCAGTCACAAATAAGGGGACTGTAGGGAAAGGAGCAAAACTGCATGTAGAAGCTCAATCAGTTGAGACTCTAGTAAATGAAAGAGCTAAGCTATATGTGGAGGCCCTAACAGACCACAGCAGAGCCCAGGGAAAGCCGAGAAGGGAAAATGACAGGCCACTGAGCCCAAGTACATTAGCTAGTGAAACTGAAGAAAGGAAAGCTGCAATGGAGGAAATCAAATTGAATGAGGGGATACACAGGGATATGCAGTGGGAGCATGAAAGGGTGAGGTCAGTCTTTGTGTATGGGCTCCAGGAAGTTGAAGGGGAAACATATGAAGCAAGAAAACAAGGGGAAAAAAAGCAATTGAAAGCATCATGAAAGCAATAGGAGAAGACGACATGAACCAGCTGGAAAATTTTCGGAGAATAGGGGGGTTTGTAAAAAAAAAGAACCCGGCCAGTGAAAGTGACCTTCAAGGCAGAATCGACTCGGAACAGGATCCTGCAGGAGAAAGCACGATTAAGGGACATGCCAGCATACAGGAAGGTGTATCTCGACCGCAAAAGAACACAAACAGAAAGGAAGAAACAGAGAGAGATGGTACAAAGGCGAAAGGAGGAAAGAGAGAGGGGATGAAGAAGACAGACAGGAGATCACAGACACAGGAAGATCAAATACAGCCTCCCTCACAACTTCCTATAGAAGCCTCTCAACCAGGTCAACCCCAGTGCAACCAAACACTCTAAACCAAAACACCCATGCCACATCCAATGCCCCCACCCACTGCATTACAAACTCCACCCCCACAGCAACCACCTATAGTTCCTTATCAGATCTCCCACTTCCCCAACCCCAATACACCTCCCAGACCACAATCTTAGAAAAGAAGTTGAAGGTGTGGTATACAAATGCAGATGGAATAACAAATATGAGGAGTGGCACGAAAGAATCAAGGAGACATCCCCAGACATAATAGCACTCACAGAAACAAAACTCACCAGAATAATAACAGATTCAATCTTTCCATCCGGATATCAAATCCTCAGGAAAGACAGAGAGAGGAGAGGGGGAGGAGGAGTTGCACTGCTCATTAAAAACCAGTGGGGGTTTGAGAAAATGGAAGGAATGGATGGCACGGGCGAAAGGGACTACTTAGTAGGAACAATCCAGTCTGAGGGACATAAGGTGATAATTGCAGTAATGTACAACCCACCACAGAACTGCAGGAGGCCAAGAGAAGAATACGATGAGAGCAACAGAGCAATGGTCGACACACTAGCCAAGGTGGCCAGGAGAGCACACATGGGGGGAGCAAAGTTACTAATTATGGGTGATTTCAATCACAAGGAGATTGACTGGGAAAACCTGGAGCCCCATGGGGGTCCCGAAACATGGAGAGCCAAGATGATGGATGTGGTACTGGAAAACCTCATGCATCAACATGTTAGAGACACTACCAGAGAGAGAGAGGATGAACCAGCAAGACTGGACCTTGTATTCACCTTGAGTAGTTCTGACATCGAGGATATCATGTATGAAAGGCCCCTGGGAGCTAGTGATCATGTGGTTCTGTGCTTCGACTACATAGTTGAGCTCTAAGTGGAGAGAGCAGCAGGAATAGGGTGGGAAAAACCAAACTACAAAAGGGGGAACTACTCAGGCTTGAGGAACTTCTTTCAAGACATTCAGTGGGAGAGGGAACTGACAGGAAAACCAGTACAAGAAATGATGGACTATATGGCAACAAAATGCAAGGAGGCAGAGGAGAGGTTTGTTCCCAAGGGAAACAGAAATAATGGGAAGAACAGAATGAGTCCTTGGTTCACCCAAAGGTGTAGGGAGGCAAAAACTAGGTGTACTAGAGAATGGAAAAGGTACAGAAGACAGAGAACTCAGGAAAATAAAGAGATTAGCCGAAGAGCCAGAAACGAATATGCACAGATAAGAAGGGAGGCTCAGCGGCAATACGAAAATGACATAGCATCGAAAGTCAAGACTGACCCGAAGCTGTTGTACAGCCACATCAGGAGGAAAACAACAGTCAAGGACCAGGTAATCAGACTGAGGAAGGGTGATGGGGAATTCACAAGAAACGACCGGGAGGTATGTCAGGAGCTCAACACAAGATTTAAAGAAGTATTTACAGTGGAAACCAGTAGGACTCCAGGAAATCAGAGCAGGGGGGTGCACCAGCAAGTGCTGGATGAGGTACATATAACCAAGGAGGAGGTAAAGAATCTGCTATGCGAACTTGACACCTCAAAGGCGGTGGGATCAGACAACATCTCTCCGTGGGTCCTTAAAGAGGGAGCAGAGACATTGTGTGTACCATTAACGAAGATCTTCAACACATCATTTGAAACTGGGCAACTCCCTGAGGTATGGAAGATGGCAAATGTAGTCCCAATTTTTAAAAAGGGAGATAGACATGAGGCACTAAACTACAGACCTGTATCATTAACGTGTATAGTATGCAAGGTCATGGAGAAGATCATCAGGAGGAGAGTGGTGGAGCACCTGGAAAGAAACAAGTGTATAATTGACAACCAGCATGGTTTCAGGGAGGGAAAATCCTGTGTCACAAACCTATTAGAGTTTTATGACAAGGTGACAGAAGACAAGAGAGAGAGGGGTGGATCGACTGCGTTTTTTTGGACTGCAAGAAGGCCTTCGACACAGTTCCTCACAAGAGGTTACTGCAAAAGCTAGAGGATCAGGCACACATAACAGGAAAGGCATTGCAATGGATAAGAGAATACCTTACAGGGAGGCAACAACGAGTCATGGTACGTGATGAGGTGTCAAAGTGGGCGCCTGTGACAAGCGGGGTTCCACAGGGGTCAGTCCTAGGACCTGTGCTGTTCTTGGTATATGTGAATGACATAACGGAAGGGATAGACTCAGAAGTGTCCTTGTTTGCGGACGATGTGAAGTTAATGAGAAGAATAAAATCGGATGAGGATCAGGCAGGACTACAAAGAGACCTGGACAGGCTACAAGCCTGGTCCAGCAACTGGCTCCTTGAGTTTAACCCCGCCAAATGCAAAGTCATGAAGATTGTGGAAGGGCAAAGAAGACCGCAGACACAATATAGTTTAGATGGCCAAAGTCTGCAAAACTCACTCAAGGAAAAAGATCTGGGGGTGAGTATAACACCGAGCATATCTCCTAAGGCGCACATCAATCAGATAACTGCTGCAGCATACGGGCGCCTGGCAAACCTACGGATAGCGTTCCGATACCTCAGTAAGGAGTCGTTCAAGACTCTGTATACCATTTACGTTAGGCCCATACTGGAGTATGCAGCACCAGTTTGGAATCCACACCTAGTCAAGCACGTCAAGAAATTAGAGAAAATGCAAAGGTTTGCAACAAGACTAGTCCCAGAGCTACGGGGATTGTCCTACGAAGAAAGGTTGAGGGAAATCGGCCTGACGACACTGGAGGCCAGGAGGGTCAGGGGAGACATGATAACGACATATAAAATACTGCGCGGAATAGACGAGGTGGACAAAGACGGGATGTTCCAGAGATGGGACACAGACACAAGAGGTCACAATTGGAAGTTGAAGACTCAGATGAATCAAAGGGATGTTAGGAAGTATTTCTTCAGTCATAGAGTAGTCAAGCCGTGGAATAGCCTAGAAAGTGAAGTAGTGGAGGCGGGAACCATACATAGTTTTAAGGCGAGGTATGATAAAGCTCATGGAGCAGGGAGAGAGAGGACCTAGTAGCAATCAGTGAAGAGGCGGGGCCAGGAGCTATGAATCGACCCCTGCAACCACAAATAGGTGAGTACAAATAGGTGAGTACACACACACACACACACACACACACACAGTCAACAAATGGATCAACCTACACAGAGACAGCAACTGGAACTATACACAAAACGGGTAACCAAAGGACGATAAAAAGTGAGATAAGAAAGGAAGGGATGGAAGGAAGCAGAAAGAAGAGGAAGGTGAGATAGGAAGGAATATGAGATAAGGGTAAATAAAGAACAAGCGGGATTAAGAGAAGTGTAACAGAGGAAGCTTAGAAGAAGAGCAAAAGCAGAAGGGCGTTGAAAGGGAGAGAAAGGTTGACGAAGAGGAGGGAACATGGGTGGCGGAGTGAGGAAGAGGAGGAGGAGGAGGAGGAAGAAACGTGAGGAAGGTAAGCATCAGGTAGCACGGGATGGGTATCGTTGGCTTGTCAGCATCCGGCCAGAAATACGCGTCTCATAATATAACCTGGCACATGTACCCGCCGCCATTCACTCTACTATGACTAAACCTCAACATATAAATAAATGGCTATTTCTCCACTCTCCCTGCTGTCGAGCATAAATACTCTGCCTAATAATACAAAACATAGACCCATCTTGGAGACAGAATCATAACTGGGAGGAACGATATACGCAAAGGAGATTCTCTTGGACATGCAGCTCCGCTGAGCCACACCTTTCATCCATCACCACAAAGACCTCCTTGTGAGATACGAGATGTGTGGATACTGAGGACAGACAGGCAATCGAAGGTCTATTCTCAACCAATTACCAAATACATCTAAAAAAGTGCTGGACCACTTCGGGACACTTAGTTTTACCAAAAAGAGGAACAGACTTCCCTTCACCACCGGGCAACTCGTTAAACACTTTACCACTTACGAATCAAACATCAATAAGGCAAAGAATAATCAAATGGGAATTAAAGCAAATAGACAAATAAATTAATTAATAATAACAAGAACCAAAGCTGAGCTTACTATTTCTTCATCCACAGAAAACCAAGAGCTAGAGAAAAACATGAACGATTGGTAAACAAGGAGAACTGGAGAGAAGCAACAATAACTTATACACACTAGACTCGAGAACTGGAGAAAATAACTGGTACACGTTAAACAACTGGAGAGACACGAATAAGTAGAAAAAATAGAGGAATGGATAGAAACACCGAATAATAAGAAAACAACAGAGAACTGGAGAGAAACGAGAACATCTGATAAATACTTATTCGTAAAAATCGCTGTTATGTCAGCGTATACTGGGATGTGTCGATATCATATTTAATATAGCTGACAGTAATACCAACTTTCAATACACAGTCTGTACACAACCTGGGTCGCTGGATCCACCTAATTCGTGTCACTAACGTCCAGTGTTGTGTGGAGGTCAGCCAGGATGCTCTCGACAAAGTTATACCACAATCTTGCATAACAACTTTCGGCGTTGGCTATGATGCTTGCGTCACAGGCGTGACGTGGGCATGGGGATCCCTTCTACGTCACGCCCAACAACACGGGTGAGTAAATAACCTACCAGAAACACGTACCCAAGCTAAATTTTCGCCTTTCCCACGTATATTTAGAATTATCATGGGCCCAAAATGGCCTTCTCAAATTAGCCGCGGGGGTGGTAGCAGCCAGCAATGGGCCGGCCTAAAGTTGTGCACCCAGCTGGCTCCGCTGCTGCCCCCCAATACCCCCCCTTGCCCCCCTTCCTTGAACCAAACCGCTAGCTTTTGTTTTCACCATGTAACAGGAGTAGGGCAGCAGCACACTACTGGTGTATCCAATTTTGTTCAATACAAGAAAAAACACTGTTTACCTGAGAAGCAGTTTGTGTAGCAGAGACAAACAAGCACTTCAGAACCCCACAAGGTGCTACACACTGGCTAGGTCAGGACTCAAGGTAGTGCAAAGATAGAGGACTCATATAGAGCTAGAGAGGACACTGCTTACCACTCGGCTCTGTGGAAGGAGTTTCTTACAAGAAGCGCTGGAAAAGCAGTGTGTGTGTGTGTGTGTGTGTGTGTGTGTGTGTGTGTGTGTGTGTGTGTGTGTGTGTGTGTGTGTGTGTGTGTGTGTGTGTGTGTGTGTGTGTCTGTGTGTGTGTGTGTGACGAGCTACGGTAGTGACGTGGCGTGCCAGTGACGTGCATAAGATGAACCCAATAACAGTAGCCAGGTGATAGTATTGCAGTAATGTGTCATGGGGTGTCAGTCAGGGAGCCCCAGCCTCACCGTTGTATTTTAGACTTTCCTATTTCCGGCGGCGGAAGAGCAGGCACCCGCGTACACAACGATACAGGTAGCCAATCGTCTCTCATGTGACCTCTTCCCGGCACTCCTTCCACAATTATCATTATATTGTCTCTTCTACACGCTGTGATATTCTAATTTTGTTATTTTGTGTCATTATTGTGCTTCAAGTGTAGTGGTGAGGGGGAGGGTTGGAAGAGGGATGGCTTGCGGTGGCGGACGGTCTCTCACAGGTGACTCGCCACTTACCTGTACAGTTTCATAAATAGTTAATGGGTTTGGGGAGCAGCGCGTCGTTGGTGGGTATTTCAGGGATAGCAAGGAGCACCTCTCCCTCGCTGAGGTTAAAACTGGTAGGATGCCGAGCTTAATATATCGGTGGGAACCCAAAGTAGTGTAAGACAGCGTGGCGCCCAACGTAAACACGCCAGGTCGCTGCCACCATTCACAAATAGAGCGGCTTCTTATAGCTTGACTGTTGCTTCGACTGGAGTAAACCAGGCAAGAGGTATCAGTGACGTCATCACAACACTACCACGTGCTTTTGTTTACATCTCACAGCTGCAGTGCCCACAGACAACAACAAGAGCTGGTCTACACCGCTACACTGCGAATTTAACTAAGCTACAACTACGTCATGATTTTGGAATACACAAAACTTTAATTTACGAAGATACTGACTAAAACTGTCACACGAAGAGACGGCCGCTCAGCAAGAAGAGCCAACGGGTATGTAGAGACGTCTGGTGAAGTGACACTTGACCTATTAGGTGTCTTATGACGTCTGAGCCATCACGATATAATCACATACCTTGTTACCCCTCCCACACACTACCACTGCAACATACACACAGCACGCACCTGCCCTTGTTATCATATTTAATTATCATATGTACGCTGTTACACAACAAAGCACATTTTTACGTGCACGCATGCACACACATACACGTACATATAGATAACTACTCTCGCACATAGAGACAAATACGTTCACAGGTGCTACAAGGAGGCACATGCGTCACTAACGCAATGTAATCGAAGTAGTGAACCAGACATTAAATACTGAGTATAAATGCACGATAATGCATAAGGGCGCGAGTGCGTCCAATTACCTATCCATAATTCCATTTTTGTTTTCGCCGGAGTTAAGTTATAGCTCCTGGGTCAGCCTTTTCACCTTCCACTGACTGACGTTAATTATTACCTATGTCATATTTCCGTTTAAACTCTTGTACAGAGGTGGATATTTTGTCATGTTCAGCTCTTATCCTCCACGACCCTCCAACCTTGTCCTCCACGACCCTCCAACCTTGTCCTCCACGACCCTCCAACCTTGTCCTCCACGACCCTCCAACCTTGTCTTCCACGACCCTCCAACCTTGTCTTCCACGACCCTCCAACCTTGTCGTCCACGACCCTCCAACCTTGTCTTCCATGACCCTCCAACCTTGTCCTCCACGACCCTCCAACCTTGTCCTCCACGACCCTCCAACCTTGTCTTCCACACTACCTTGTCCTCCAGGACCCTCCAACCTTGTCTTCCACACTACCTTGTCCTCCAGGACCCTCCACCTACCTTGTCCTCCACCATTTCACTACACACACTGGAAATATTAATATGCTAGCTCAGCCAGGGTTGTAACGGCCATGAAGACTTGCGAGCCGCTAGCAACAACCTCGCTGACCAGGCAGTCAACAATGAATCGTGCCCTCTGGCAGAGCTTCGATGGGCAGAGGAGCTCAAAGAAACCCCGGGTTTAACTGCTGTGTAATGCCACTATAAACGAGTAGCAGTTTTAGTTATATCAGAGTGGCACTACACAGCAGATATAAACATTCACACCCATACTTCGAACAAAAACAAAAACCATTACATTGTGACTGGTTCTGACGGCCTTAAAACACACACACACACACACACACACACACACACACACACACACACACACACACACACACACACACACACACACACACACACACACACACACAAAACTCGATCAGTGAGGAAGGTGACTGATCTATCAGCCTTAACACACACAACTCGATCAGTGAGGAAGGTGACTGATCTATCAGCCTTAACACACACAACTTGATCAGTGAGGAAGGTGACTGATCTATCAGCCTTAACACACACAACTTGATCAGTGAGGAAGGTGACGCCAACAACAACAGCCGCCGCCACAAACGGTATACCGGAAAATGTGTAGCCGATTAATGACGCTTAATGAAAGAGTGAGAGGGCGGGGCGAATAGGTGGTGGTAAATGAGTGGGAGAAGAGAGAAAAAGAGGCTCATAGAAGAATGAGAGAGAAGAGGAGGAGAAGGTAGTGGGTCCAAGAAAAAATGATGATGGTGGAAGGGAGGGAGGGGAAGAACGGGGTCAGAGAGGTTTCAAGCAAAGGCTCCATCATTACCCCAGTACGGTACAGCACCACAGCATCCCCCCTTCCTTCCTTCCCTCTCTCCTTCCTTCCATGTTAGGTATTAGTCTTCCACAGACTGAGCCGAACATGTGAACGGAGGAGCCGTCGGTAATTGACCTTTCCTTTGCCCTCATTCCAGTTGTCATTCCCTCCCTCTGCCATTCTTTATTCCTTCCTTTCCTTTCCTTTCCTCCAGTTAGTGTAAGCCCGAGAAAATCCTGACGGTGGAAAATGAGTTCCACCAAACGTGAAATGTAAGTTAAATTAAATACTAAAATGCAGCCATTACTAGACATTCCTAAGGAAGATCTAGACAAATGAAAGAAATGCTATGATAAATGGAAGTGTAAACAAACCAGATAAAAAAAAAAGGAATAGTGTGAGGAAATCTTGAGAAATTCCAACCCGTCCTCCCATAACTATTACACTTTTACATAAGATTTGCAGCCCCTTTTTAAGTTAGGTTAGACTGGGTTACAACAGAAAAAACCTATAACTACAAGATAAAACAGACTGTCGTGTAAACAGAAAATGGAGAGCCACTGTGCACAGCTTATGTAACTACGTCATATTTTAACTGTTCAATCTCCCTCAACAGTAACCCATTTGACTGTTTTTACAACAGTGCCATGTTGTCTGTGATTAAGAAGCTGAAGTATAAGCAAGAAATATCGCAGCCAGGAGAATTCGAACCTTGGTCGTCAGCTCTTCTAGAGTGTAGCGTCTTGCCAACACACACACACACACACACACACAAAACAGGATGTTCCAGAGATTGGACACAGTAACAAGGGGACACAGTTGGAAGCTAAAGACACAGATGAATCACAGGGATGTTAGGAAGTATTTCTTCAGCCACAGAGTAGTCAGTAAGTGGAATAGTTTGGGAAGCGATGTAGTGGAGGCAGGATCCATACATAGCTTTAAGCAGAGGTACGATAAAGCTCACGGCTCAGGGAGAGTGACCTAGTAGCGATCAGTGAAGAGGCGGGGCCAGGAGCTCGGACTCGACCCCCGCAACCTCAACTAGGTGAGTACAACTAGGTGAGTACACACACACACACACACACACACACACACACACACACACACACACACACACAGCACTTTTCTGTACATATCTTAGTTAAAAATTCTAATACGCAGATGTGGTACGGTTTCAGCACCATAAAAAAATACAGCTAAGACAGAATAGGTTAAAAGACAGGCAGAAAATGGAATCCAGAGGTAAGAAATACAAGTTAGGAAGAATGATGGAAGACAGTACATATAACTTGGCTGGAAGAGAAGAAAACAAGAGATAATTAACTAAATATTATAAGCTCTTCAAGAGATACGAGGAAATACATCAAGAATGTGTCTTAGACAAATAACCAGCATTTAGAAGACTGAAACTTCTGACGATGTTTCGGTCCGACTTGGACCATTAACTAGCACTAATAGAAACAACAAGAAGCCATATTTTCAAATTACGAAAGAGGCAGTGTGGCATTACAAATATTTTCTGCATAAATAGAATGGATGAGGCAGTATGTGCTTCAACTACTGAAAAATAACGAAAATAATCATAATACTAATAATATAGTAATGTCTGTATTACTACAAGTACATGTACAAGGTATACAGTCCTAGCTGATATCACTGACATACTACTGTATAGTAAGACACTTGTTATGCAGAGCATTTCGGGCAAATTAGGTCACTTCTGTCCCAGGATGCGACCCACACCAGTCAACTAACACCCAGGTATCCATTTTACTGATGGGGAACATAGACAACAGGTGAAAGGAAACACGCCCAATGTTTCTACCCTCGCCGAGAATCGAGCTCGGAACTCGCCGCGTGAAGCGAGAGCTTTAGCCACCAGGCCACGGGGCACCAATGCTAAAGACCTGCCTTCACAAGAGAGAACAACACGAAAATACCTTTCAATTCTCACCTCAGAGAAAATGTTTACCTCACAAGCAATTCATATTTGGACAGTTCGTGGAGGCGGTATGGACGATAAATACGTTAGGTTACCATGATGTAGATGTGGGTTAAACTCTCCCCCTACAGAGCTAATCCTGAAAAGCAAAGGCTACTTCAGCAGGAAGTAGAACTGATTCAACACTGCTCGTCTTCCCTGTGGCTCTAAAACGGATCAGGTGTCGGGATACACGCTCAAGACGACCATCTAATTGTTCCCCGGCTGCTATCTGATACATGACACTCACGTTACCTCCATTATAAAGGCAGTTATATGTAGTTTTTAATTTGATTAGTATGGAGAAATATTATAAACGATAGGGAAAGTTTACGTGTACATACGTAATTATATACATATACACACAATATATATATATATATATATATATATATATATATATATATATATATATATATATATATATATATATATATATATATATATATATATATAATATATATATATATATATATAATGCATATACATAAATACAATGATCCGCTATAAGAAATAACATAAGACGGCGCATGCAAAGTAATAGTGATATAAAGACTGATTTAAGTAATGTATATTACTAGGTGGATCACGCAACCATTTTTAAATACCAGGGGCAAACTGCCGACGTGGCCGTAACCTCTTGTTAAAGTATGACGGAACAAGGGGTCATTTCGAGGCTGATGGCCCTAGTTCGTCATCATTACTCAGACCCAAAGAACCCTGGAACAACCATTACTGGAGGCTTCTGGGAGCTGGGGTTTACAAGCCCAAGTTTTAATAACAGGCACAAGCTGTCACCGCAAATACTGATGTGACGGGTCTGCCCTTCCCACACACACGCCAACCAGATCACCATCACCACACTCAAACACTGTTAGCATTAAACAAGCTCTCCTACATCTAATATAGACTTCCATACACCTATCTTCGATACTATATAAAAATGCTACATTGAAAATAGGAAAAACGCCTGAGTGCTTCCATGTGTTTACACACATATCTTCAGAGGAATTAATTACTGTAATTTCTCCCATGCTTTATATAATGTTATGTGCAAGAATCGCGAACAAGTGATACAAGATGCAAAACAACCTCGGAGGGAGTTAAATAATAGCTCTAGGCCTTCCATGTTGCAATCAACACATCATCGGGAGCTTGCAAAGTTGCATTTCTGCAACTTTGCAAGCTCCTGATGATGTGTTGATTGCAACACGAATGGCTAGAGCTATTAGTCAACTCTCTCTGTGATTGTTTTGCATCTATATATATATATATATATCTATATATATATATATATATATATATATATATATATATATATATATATATGCGCATATGTGCAAGACATATATGTATGTATTGTATGTATATCGTATAAAACTTTTTAGTAGAGTGGAATGGAGGCAAGTGGAATTACAGGAGGCGTCCACTCTAACAACATCTTCCATAAGATACTCCCTAATCATCCTTCATCTGTCAACTTAGAGGCTACAGAAACCACTGTCTAAAACTGAACTGCCATTAAAATAGAACGCATCTTAAGTCTTGAGAAAAGCTATCTTTGAGCAAAACATTATCTAATTTGACGAGCTTCGGCCGATGCTCGATTCAAAAACGGTATCCCGTACCTCATAAGCCCAGTCTCCTCTACCTCAATGCATACAGATTGCAAAGAGTCAGTAATGTAGTTAAATATCAGCACTGAAGATCTGAAGCCAATCGGAAGAAACCAATATCGGGAATCATCTATATAGATCTGACTAGAGAGTACCTGCCAATAGTTACATGAACCTTATCTTAGTTACACCCGAGTTGAAAATTTGAAGTCCATGGGATGAATAGTCACATTATAAATGGAATGTGTCAAGCAGTTAAAGATACTTCTTGGTGCATACTCAAGACAAGGCTTGCAGTGTTTATTATCACATCCCTAACACATCTCAGCTTCAATTTCTTCGTCAGATGCTTAACTCTCCCAGTACACTGTCAAATGCTCTAATCTTCAGTGTACACGTGACTTGTCCGATCTTGGCCGTCTCCTCAAATCTCCTGCCTTGATCATGCTTCTGGATGTCTCACTATTCACTCGCGTCTTGATAATGGTCCAGGATTAACCGAAACGTCGACCAGTTTTAATTTCCATTGTGTGGTGTTGTTATGATTTGTTGCAGCCACGGTATTGTGACTTATTTTTTTAAAAAAGTTGATGAAATGGTGGAGAAGAGAAAGGAGAGCTGAGGACTCATTCAAAGTCACTCTGATGACAACAATACCAAAGTTACACACACACACACACACACACACACACACACACACACACACACACACACACACACACACACACACACACACACACACACACACACACACACACACACACAAAAAAAAAAACACAAAAAAAAAAAAAATAAAATAGCAGTGACTCTTAGATACAATGTGGGAAGGAAAACACGAATGAGCTGAATGAGTTTAAAAGTCATAGTAAAAGGAGACATTATCATAAAAATCAAAGAACTAGAATGCAAAAAAAAAGTGACGAACAGCGGAACAAGTAACAAAGTGATGAACAGCCGAGGGAATACACAAGTGATGAAGAAAAGACACACACAAGTGATGAACAGCGGAACAGGAAACTCTTGGATGATTTCCACAAGGCAGAGCAGAGAAGAAATTTTTTTTATAATAATAATTACTAAATGGCTGATGAAATATGAAATTTTTTAAGTACAGCCCTAACATTAATGAGTGATATGATGTTCATGGTTATATTAATGATAATGGTGGTGGTACTGAACCTGACAACCTTAGCAAAGAGAAGAATAAGAGAGACATGTTCATAACATGCCAAATCTTAAGAGGAATTCATAGGCCGTTTGAGTTACGAGCACCCGGATCACAGGAACACAGGTGGAAGCTGAAGATACATACGTGAAAGCGATGTAAATATTTCTTTAGTTTCAAGGTGGTTGAAAAGCTTAACAAATTGGATGAGGCAGCGGTGGTGGAGGCAGACTCAATACACAACTTGAAGAGTGCATATGATAAGGTCCAAGAGGCCAAAAGTCAGTGATGCTGATGAAAGTAGTCTGGGAGGCAGGGTAAGGAGTTGGGTTTAGAATCTCGAGTTAGGCAGGCGTCACTGAGCATTCTCCCGGATATATCCATACCCTTACATCCCAATCTCCATCATGAGTGAATACTGCCTAGCTATATCTATACTTCTTAGCCAACACTTACATCCCAGCCACCATCATGGCTGCACACTCCACTTAATGTTCTCCTCTTATCCAAAATTATAAACACCTCATGCAGAAAGGAAAACCATGACAGCACTGATCTGTGAGTACCCTTGAAGCCTGTGTTATTCCACTGATCAGTGTGTGCCTTGAAGCTTGTGTTGTTCCACTGATATGTGTGCACCTTGAAGCTTGTGTTATTCCACTGATCTGTGTGTGCCTTGAAGCTTGTGTTGTTCCACTGATATGTGTGCACCTTGAAGCTTGTGTTATTCCACTGATCTGTGAGTACCCTTGAAGCTTGTGTTATTCCACTGATCTGTGTGTACCTTGAAGCTTGCGTTGTTCCACTGATGTGTGTACCTTGAAGCTTGCGTTGTTCCACTGATGTGTGTGTACCTTGAAGCTTGTGTTGTTCCACTGATTTTTGAGTACCATTGAAGCTTGTGTTTTCCCACTGATCTGTGTGTACCTTGAAGCTTGTGTTGTTCCACTGATCTGTGTGTGCCTTGAAGCTTGTGTTGCTCTACTGTGTGTGTGTGTACCCCTGAAGCTTGTGTTGTACCACTGACGTGTCTGTACCCTTAAAGCTTGTGTTGTTCCACTGATGTGTGCATACCCCTGACACTTGTGTTGTCCCACTGATGTGTGTGTACTCCTGAAACTTGTGTTGTTCCATTGATGTGTGTGTACCCCTGATGCTTGTATTGTTCCACTGATGTGTGTGTACCTTGAAACTTGTGTTGTTCCACTGATGTGTGTGTGTACCTTGAAGCTTGTGCTGTTCCACTGACCTGTGAGTACCCTTGAAGCTTGCGTTATTCCACTGATCTGTGTGTACCTTGAAGCTTGCGTTGTTCCACTGATCTGTGTGTACCTTGAAGTTTGTGTTGTTCCACTGATCTGTGTGTACCTCTGAAACTCGTGTTGTTCCATTGATGTGTAAGTACCCCTGAAGCTTGTGTTGTTCCATTGATGTGTGTGTACCCCTGACGCTTGTGTTGTTCCACTGATGTGTGTGTACCCCTGACGCTTGTGTTGTTCCAGTGATGTGTGTGTACCCCTGAAGCTTGTGTTGTTCCATTGATATGTGTGTACCCTTGAAGCTCGTGTTGTTCCACTGATGTGTGTGTACCCCTGACGCTTGTGTTGTTCCACTGATGTGTGTGTACCCCTGATGCTTGTGTTGTTCCTTTGATGTGTGTGTACCCCTGGCGCTTGTGTTGTTCCATTGATGTGTGTGTACCCCTGGCGCTTGTGTTGTTCCATTGATGTGTGTACCCTTGAAGCTTGTGTTGTTCCATTGATGTGTGTGTACCCTTGAAGCTTGTGTTGTTCCATTGATGTGTGTGTACCCCTGAAGCTTGTGTTGTTCCATTGATGTGTACCCCTGACGCTTGTGTTGTTCCATTGATGTGTGTGTACCCTTGAAGCTTGTGTTGTTCCACTGATGTGTGTGTACCCCTGAAGCTTGTGTTCCATTGATGTGTGTGTACCCCTGAAGCTTGTGTTGTTCCATTGATGTGTGTGTACCCCTGAGGCTTGTGTTGTTCCATTGATGTGTGTGTACCCCTGAAGCTTGTGTTGTTCCATTGATGTGTGTGTACCCCTGACGCTTGTGTTGTTCCATTGATGTGTGTGTACCCTTGAAGCTTGAGTTATTCCATTGATGTGTGTGTACCCCTGACGCTGGTGTTGTTCCACTGATGTGTGTGTACCCTTGAAGCTTGTGTTGTTCCATTGATGTGTGTGTACCTCTGACGCTTGTGTTGTTCCATTGATGTGTGTGTACCCTTGAAGCTTGTGTTGTTCCATTGATGTGTGTGTACCCCTGGCGCTGGTGTTGTTCCACTGATGTGTGTGTACCCTTGGCGCTGGTGTTGTTCCACTGATGTGTGTGTACCCCTGGCGCTGGTGTTGTTCCACTGATGTGTGTGTACCCCTGGCGCTGGTGTTGTTCCACTGATGTGTGTGTACCCCTGGCGCTGGTGTTGTTCCACTGATGTGTGTGTACCCCTGGCGCTGGTGTTGTTCCACTGATGTGTGTGTACCCCTGGCGCTGGTGTTGTTCCACTGATGTGTGTGTACCCCTGGCGCTGGTGTTGTTCCACTGATGTGTGTGTACCCCTGGCGCTGGTGTTGTTCCACTGATGTGTGTGTACCCCTGGCGCTGGTGTTGTTCCACTGATGTGTGTGTACCCCTGTCGCTGGTGTTGTTCCACTGATGTGTGTACCCCTGGCGCTGGTGTTGTTCCACTGATGTGTGTGTACCCCTGGCGCTGGTGTTGTTCCACTGATGTGTGTGTACCCCTGACGCTGGTGTTGTTCCATTGATGTGTGTGTACCCCTGGCGCTGGTGTTGTTCCACTGATGTGTGTGTACCCCTGGCGCTGGTGTTGTTCCACTGATGTGTGTGTACCCCTGGCGCTGGTGTTGTTCCACTGATGTGTGTGTACCCCTGGCGCTGGTGTTGTTCCACTGATGTGTGTGTACCCCTGGCGCTGGTGTTGTTCCACTGATGTGTGTGTACCCCTGGCGCTGGTGTTGTTCCACTGATGTGTGTGTACCCCTGGCGCTGGTGTTGTTCCACTGATGTGTGTGTACCCCTGGCGCTGGTGTTGTTCCACTGATGTGTGTGTACCCCTGGCGCTGGTGTTGTTCCACTGATGTGTGTGTACCCCTGAAGCTTGTGTTGTTCCATTGATATGTGTGTACCCCTGAAGCTTGTGTTGTTCCACTGATGTGTGTGTACCCCTGACGCTTGTGTTGTTCCATTGATGTGTGTGTACCCCTGGCGCTGGTGTTGTTCCACTGATGTGTGTGTACCTGGCGCTGGTGTTGTTCCAGTCGTCATGTAGACCTAGAGTATACTTCGTCGACTCATGGCTACAATTCCTTTATCAGTTGGTCAATTTTCTTGTTATTTTTCTGCGTCGCGTAACTGACGACGCAAAAGAAGTAGCTCAAGATTACGTCACAAGGAGCGTTTTTTATACGTTTAGAGGAGAGTAATATTCACCAGTAAGAGCGAGTGGTTGTTAGTGGTGGTGGTGAGTGGTGGTGGTGAGTGGTTAGTGGTGGTGGTGGTGAGTGGTGGTGAGTGGTTAGTGGTGGTGGTGAGTGGTGGTGGTGAGTGGTGGTGGTGAGTGGTTAGTGGTGGTGAGTGGTTAGTGGTGGTGAGTGGTTAGTGGTGGTAGTGGTTAGTGGTGGTAGTGGTTAGTGGTGGTAGTGGTTAGTGGTGGTGGTGAGTGGTGGTGGTGAGTGGTGGTGAGTGGTTAGTGGTGGTGGTGGTGAGTGGTGGTGAGTGGTTAGTGGTGGTGGTGAGTGGTGGTGGTGAGTGGTTAGTGGTGGTGAGTGGTTAGTGGTGGTAGTGGTTAGTGGTGGTAGTGGTTAGTGGTGGTAGTGGTTAGTGGTGGTGGTGAGTGGTGGTGGTGAGTGGTGGTGAGTGGTTAGTGGTGGTAGTGGTTAGTGGTGGTAGTGGTTAGTGGTGGTGGTGGTGAGTGGTTAGTGGTGGTGGTGAGTGGTTAGTGGTGGTAGTGGTTAGTGGTGGTGGTGGTGGTGGTGGTGAGTGGTGGTGAGTGGTTAGTGGTGGTGGTGGTGAGTGGTTAGTGGTGGTGGTGGTGAGTGGTTAGTGGTGGTAGTGGTTAGTGGTGGTGGTGAGTGGTTAGTGGTGGTGGTGGCGAGTGGTTAGTGGTGGTGGTGGTGAGTGGTTAGTGGTGGTGGTGGTGAGTGGCTAGTGGTGGTGAGTGGTTAGTGGTGGTTAGTGGTGGTGGTGGTGAGTGGTTAGTGGTGGTGGTGGTGGTGAGTGGTTAGTGGTGGTGAGTGGTTAGTGGTGGTTGTGGTGAGTGGTTAGTGGTGGTGATGAGTGGTGGTGGTGGTGATGAGTGGTTAGTGGTTGTGGGTGGTGGTGATGGTTGTAGTAATGGTGGTGGTGGTGGTAGTGAAGCTACCTCACCTTATAACCACCAGGCGTCATTCAGTATAACCAGTGAAAGTTGCTTCAGATACCACATTTAATCTAAATTTAGTCTCCTCCAAATGCCGACGACATGGACGACAGTGGCAACAACATGGACAGTGCCAACGACATGAACGACAGTGCCAACGGCTCAGACGACAATGCCAATGACATGGACGACAGTGCCAACGATATGGACGACAGTACCAACGTGGATAATAGTGCCAACGACATGAACGGCATTGCCACAGGCATGGCGACTTGAGTAACAGGCAGACAAGCTAAGTACAGTGTATTCTCCATTGTTCATACTGTTACACTGTAAACAGGTTCATCATGTACTGAAACGCCCATAATTACATCATGCATTTCGGATAAAAATGCCCGACTTCATAAAGCTCAATCCTGAGCGAAACGTTGTATAAAATAAAAGCTTTTATACCCACTTGTCAGAGGTAAAGTGCACTTTGTGTGTTAGTCAGGTACCTTAACTTTGATATACCTTTGAAGAGTTTCGAGAGTTTCGCTACTCTCGAAGCCCGGCCATGGGCCAGGCTCGTCTGGTGCTTGCCTGGTCAACCAGGCTGTTGCTGCTCGAGGCCCGCTGCCCCACATATCCATCATAGCCTGGTTGATCTGGCACCTGTTGAAGATACTTGTCCAGTTTCCTCTTCAGGCTTCTACACTGGTTCCAGCAGTGTTTCCGATATCTTCTTGTAAGATGTTGAATAGTCTGGAACCCCGGATGTTGATACAGTGTTCCCTTATTGTCCCCACCGCACCCCTGCTCCTCACTGAGTTTATTTTACACTTCCTTCCATATATCTCACTCCAGTATGATGTTATGGCAGTGTGCAAATTTGGGACCAAGCCCTCGAGTACCTTCCAGGTATATATTATCATGTATCTCTCCTTCGCCCCAATGAGTACATGTTCAAAGGTAGTGTACAAAAGTACCCAGCACCTAGACCACCTCTCCTCATCCCTTTTACACACTGTTATCCAGTAATAGCAATTTCCCCACACTCGTCTGAATCAAGATGGTTTTAAAACAGTTCGATGTTCACCATGAAAAAGAGTTCGGTAGGATAAAAACATATATATATATATATATATATATATATATATATATATATATATATATATATATATATATATATATATATATATATATATATAAACTACTTGAGCAGAAAAAAACAAATGCTGAGGGTCTCCGAAGCCGAAATATCCAGATCTCTTTTACCTGTTGTTAAACTTTTCGGTTCGATTAGTTTCTCACTTTTGTAGATGTGTAGACACAAACGTGTAGACACAGATGTGTAGACACAAATGTGTAGACACATGTGTAGGCACAAATAAGTAGACACATGAAGGGAGAGCTCTGGTGAAACAAGCTTCTTTAAGTCTTAGCGCTCAGAATCAAGAGTGTACCAAAGTACCAATATCGGTGGTATCGGGTAATTTTGATGGTATCGGTATCGGCCTAAAATGGAGTATCGGTATCCATCCCTATGTAAAATGTTATTACTGGTATCAACATTACAACTAGTGTCATCACTGTCTACCAATACTAGTACAACCACCATTTAAGCACCACTGACAGTCTGGACAAAGGTAGATCACACAGATGTCAGACTCCAAACATGACAAACACGACTCTTTCTAATGAGATTAAATTACGGTAATTTAATCTGTGTCTGAGTGCCAGTTGATCCCCCAATTAGCTGTGTGATGAGTATTTAGCACGCGGGGTGTCTGAAGCTCTCTGACTCTATAGCGATCATCAACTCTAAGTAATCGCCACAGCTCTTGGCTGCAAGCATTCTAGTTTTTTTTTAATTCTTGGCTAAAATAGCCTTGAGGGTTATTATTATAACGAATGATTAAGCATTTAACAAGTTTACCACTGACCTAACAGGCTCATTATCGTGCGTAATGATCTCAATATACGAGTGCTGTTAGTAAATACGGAGGAAATTGGTTATAATTAATGGAGGCTGGTGGGTATTACCCTGCCTTGTATATTAGTGAGGTTGAGGGAGGGAAAATGATCCACCATTACCACTAATGACCCAAAGCTTGCCCTCACCCCATCCACAGCACAATACACCTCCACTCAGCACTGCATACACACCCACACAACTGCCAATTGCAAACTAATTGCAAATAACCACCGTGTTGATTACTCTTCAAGGACACCAGACAGGCTAGGTATACGCAGGTAGTTACTCTGCACGGTCATACAGTCCTCCAGTGAAAATAAAGAGCGTGTGCTTTCCAACTATTTAAGTGACGTCGGTGTCTCTTCCACTGCCTGAAGTTACTTGCACGTTACTGTAATTTGGTTAGTGATAGCTAACTATATATAAATCAGTTATGGTTAAAATAAAGCAACAAAGAAAAATAACAAAATCTAACTTTTATCATTTGCACGTATAACTGTAAATGATCTTTAGAATACCCTGGTCAATCAGACTAATGCTGCCAGAGATCCGCAGATCCACATAACCAAGATAAACAAGCTTATAAGGTGTTTGTTTAATTTCTAAATGAAATCTTCTACCTTTGTTCTGACAATATATTTATTTATATCCGCTGGTAGAGAGGCTGAAGAACCATGAATCTCTGATGTTGACACTGTTCTTTGTGTTAAAGACAAAGGAATATACAATAATGTTTTAAACGGGAGAGCACAAATGGCACACTAAAACGTGAACGTACAAGAGGTATTATAAGCATGAGGATACAACTGGTTTTGTAAACGAGAGAGAGTACAAGTGGAACAAGAAGATTACTGCCTATCACAACTATCAGATCATTATGACAAAATTACCGAGACCCTGGAAGGAAAACAAACCTCTGATGTAGTCTACGTACATTTTGCAAAGGCATTTGCAAGAGACGACCGTGAACTAACAGCTCACAAAATGAAGCAGGAAAATGGATATCCAAATTTCTAACGGAGAGATGACAAAGAGTGGTTGTAAACATAGGGAAAAAATAGTCCCATAAGAAGTAAAAGAGTTTAGGACTCCAAGACGCATTTCTAGTAACATTACTGTTTCTCATCTTCATAGCAGTCGTAAAGAGGAACATAAACTACAATTTCGTATCTTATGCAGATGATACCAAGATAAGATGAAAAGTTATCTCAGTAAAAGACAAAATAAAAAAATGCAAAACACATATCAAAAATCCTCACAAACAACTCGCATATGGGAGAGAAGAGCTTACGACGACGTTTTGGACCATTTACAAAGTCACAAGTCCAAGTCGGACCGAAACGTCGTGGTAAGCTCCAATCTCCTATGTGCGGGTTATTTGTGTATTGTTCGTCACGGTATTGTGCCGTTTTGTTATTTAAAAATCTTCCAATGGGCAAATTAAATTAACATGATGCTCAATGGTGACAAATATCACCAGCTCAGGTATGGGAAGAATGAAGACCTCATGACGAGTACAGTATAGAGAACGCAAACAATGTAACACGTAAGAAGCAGGTAAAGACTTAAGTATAATTATGTCAGAGATCATGTCATTAGGGAAACAACAAGGCAGGTGCAGCAAAGGCCAGGAAAATAAAATGAACTGTGAGAACTCTCAAAACAAGAGAAGCAACGTCAATGATGGTACTTTTCAAATCCCTTGTGTTCTCACGAGCTGAATATTATATCCTCTCAGCGTCTTTCAAGGCAAGCGAGACAGAACTGCAAAATATACAGAAGTGTATATGTGTATACATATACGCTGATGTACAATATGGTATTTAGTTACATACAAAATACAGGCATCAGAGTACTTACCTTCTTTCAAGAAAGGCTATGACGCAGGAAATGTTACACCTGAATCTGGTATCATCTTACCTGAAGGAAGAAAGAGATTTATTAGAGGATATGTAAATGTCACAGGCGGGACCCCACGACGATAATATAATATATGATGGGTCATAAAATAAACTATATATGTGCAAGTACAAAGCAATGCAAAAATCACAATTAAAATTAACATTAATTATGTTATTTCAATAAATCTTGGATTTTTGTTTTTTTTTATATTTTATTGAGAGCATATCTTGTACAGACTTAATACATATATATAGTATAACACTGTCAGACAACTGTCACAACAACGGATAAAAAAAAAATTGCTAGAACAAAGACAGAAGTTCTCATGATAAAACTGTCCTACTAGTTGCTACAAGTGTTTAATCAGACTGTTGCTGCTAGCTGGACGCTAGCATGACCAAGCAGTCAATAAGTCTAGCTTCAGGCGTAATTATATACAAAAAAATGAACGTACAAGATCACTCAGATGAAGTAACAAGAAACTCTCACTTTACACATGCCATAAGTCGTGCCGAATAGGTAAAACTTGCTATTTTCGCTTAAATAGCAAGGCTCTTCTTGCTGAATAAGGTAAGCAAAAAATTGTGTTTGCAATAACTTTGTAAAAATCATTCTGAACCTAACGAAAAAAATATATTTCATCGTGTTTGTTTATTATTAAATTATTCTAAACTTAACTAAAATACATTTAGTTGGATTAGGCTAAATTAAATTGAGCTTGTTATAATAAGGTTAGGTAAGTTTTCTAAGGTTCTTTAGGTGCAAAATTATTAACTTTTACATTAACATAAATGGAAAAATATATCTAAACGTATAAGAGAAAATTTTAGAAAAGGCTTCTCAGTGAGTCATCAGAAGCAGTGAGATGTTGCGAGGGCACTAACAGCAGTAATGAGGGGAAGTTTTCAGAGTATGGTAGCATGGGTGGCGATACTGACGGGTGCCACCCACGTTACCATACTCTGAAAAACTTTCCTCATTTCGCCTGTTGCTGCCCTTGCAACACTGCAAAGTTCCTGATGATGCACTGAGAAGTATGAAAGTACTTGACCTTAAGAACATAACCATGACTCTGCTGTTGTAACTACAAACACAGAAGACACGACACCATCAACATAACTCTGCTGTTGTAACTACAAACATTGAAGACACGACACCATCAACATAACTCTGCTGTTGTAACTACAAACACTGAAGACACGACACCATCAACATAACTCTGCTGTTGTAACTACAAACACTGAAGACACGACACCATCAACATAACTCTGCTGTTGTAACTACAAACACTGAAGACACGACACCATCAACATAACTCTGCTGTTGTAACTACAAACACTGAAGACACGACACCATCAACATAACTCTGCTGTTGTAACTACAAACACTGAAGACACGACACCATCAACATAACTCTGCTGTTGTAACTACAAACACTGAAGACACGACACCATCAACATAACTCTGTTGTTGTAACTACAAACACTAAAGACACGACACCATCAACATAACTCTGCTGCTGTAACTACAAACAGTTAATCACAAATACATAATCACACACACCAGCTGCAAGCAGGCGCTCCCCATGTAAACTTCCGGGAGGGAGACTGAAGCGGGACTGTAGGTGGGAGGAGACTGAAGTGGGACTGTTGGTGGAAGGGACCCGAGAGGGACTGTAGGTGGGAGGAGACCGAAGCGGGAATGTAGGGAATGTAGGTGGAAGGGGACTGGAGAGGGACTGTAGGTGGAAGGCGACTGGAGAGGGACTGTAAGTGGGAAGGTACTGGAGGTGGAAGGGACTGGATAGGGACTGTAGGTGGGAAGGGACTGGAGAGGGATTGTAGGTGGGAAGGGACTGGAGAGGGACTGTAGGTCGAAGGGACTGCAGAGGGACTGTAGGTGGGAGAAGACTGAAGCGGGACTGAAAGTGGAAGGGGACTGGAGAGGGACTGTAGGTGGGAAGGGACTAGAGAGGGATTGTAGGTGAGAAGGGACTGGAGAGGGACTGTAGGTGGAAGTGACTTGAAAGGGACTGCAGGTGGGAAGGGACTGGAGAGGAATTGTAGGAAGTGACCGGAGAGGGACTGTACCTGGAGGTTACCTGGAGGTTATTCCGGGGATCAACGCCCCCGCGGCCCGGTCCACGACCAGGCCTCCCGATGGATCAGGGCCTGATCAACTAGGCTGTTACTGCTGGCCGCACGCAGTCCGACGTACGAGCCACAGCCCGGCTGATCCGGCACTGACTTTAGGTATCTGTCCAGCTCTCTCTTGAAGGCAGCCAGGGGTTTATTGGCAATTCCCCTAATGCTTGATGGGAGGCTGTTGAACAGTTTTGGGCCCCGGACACTTATGGTGTTTTCTCTTAGTGTACCAATGGCGCCCCTACTTTTTATTGGCGGCATTTTGCATCGCCTGCCCAGTCTTTTACTTTCGTAGGGAGTGATTTGTGTGTGCAGATTTGGGACCATTCCTTCCAAGATTTTCCAAGTGTAGATTATGATATATCTCTCCCTCCTGCGTTCCAACGACTGGAGAGGGACTGTAGGTGGGAAGGTACTGGAGGTGGAAGGGACTGGATAGGGACTGTAGGTGGGAAGGGACTGGAGAGGGATTGTAGGTGGGAAGGGACTGGAGAGGGAATGTAGGTCGAAGGGACTGCAGAGGGACTGTAGGTGGGAGAAGACTGAAGCGGGACTGAAAGTGGAAGGGGACTGGAGAGGGACTGTAGGTGGAAGGGACTGGAGAGGGACTGTAGGTGGGAAGAGAATGGAGAGGGACTGTAGGTGGAAGAGACTGTAGGTGGGACTGGAGAGGGACTGTAGGTGGGAAGGTACTGGAGAGGGACCGTAGGTGGGTGGGACTGGAGAGGAATTGTATGTGGGAAGGGATTGGAGAAGGACTTTAGGTGGGAAGGGACTGGAGAGAACTTTATCTATAAGGCAAAATGGGAAATATAGTGGTACCAACACTGTTGTACAGGGGTGTGAAGCATGGGCTTTAAATGTTGCAATAGGTTGGAAGCACTGCAGACATCGTGGTTGAAGGCATTTTGTGGTGTGAATATTACAGAGAAAATTTGGAGGTTGGGGGATTAGGTGGTGTGGGGGGTTGCTGAAGTAAAAAGTTCGGTACTCCAAGGTGAGGTTTTCTCTCAGTGAATCATTATTACGTCCACGACTATAATTATTATTTTAAACCACGCGACTTCACTTGATTTTCCAATCCTTTCTGCAACACTATCAAAGGCTTTTTAGAGATTTTGGGATACTACATTTGAGATGTATGCGTAATAAATATTTCTAATCATAATTCTAAACAATTACTTAGGCAGAATATTTATGGTGAGGTACATAATTATTACCAGTTAACATAGGTTTTATTACAGAAATTGTATCTGAACAAGTAAGATGGAGTTCATTATACACTTATATTTACTTTCCCGTGTGTTTCTTAATAGTTCTTAGCTCTGAAATATTTCCTAAGAGGCCTGGCCTGAGAGGACCTCGGAAGGTGACGATCCCCCGAACCATTAACATTTATGTTGTGATGAATGGTTTGAAAAACCGACAAGTTGAAGATTGAGACACTTATGCAGCATATGGGAATCTTTATTCAGGAAACGTTTCGCCACACAGTGGCTTCATCAGTCCAATACAAAGAGGAAGGCGTAAGGTGAGGAGGAGAATGAGGTAATCAGTCCCTCAACCTGCAGTCGATGTGTTCAGTCCATCAATCTTGTAGAATGTACAGCATAGGGCCGTAGACGTGGCTTATATACTGTAGTGAGGTGACGTGAAGCAGATGGAGGCGGGGTCATAGTGGTACCATCCACTAGTCGAAGTAGGTCTTCGTCCAAAGGTTGAACAAGTGTTGAAGAATTCTTTGTAACAAGACCCCATGATGCTGCCGTGTCTGACAGTTGTGATGAATGGTTTGAAAAACCGACAAGTTGAAGATTGAGACACTTATGCAGCATATGGGAATCTTTATTCAGGAAACGTTTCGCCACACAGTGGCTTCATCAGTCCTTCATCACAACTGTCAGACACGGCAGCATCATGGGGTCTTGTTACAAAGAATTCTTCAACACTTGTTCAACCTTTGGACGAAGACCTACTTCGACTAGTGGATGGTACCACTATGACCCCGCCTCCATCTGCTTCACGTCACCTCACTACAGTATATAAGCCACGTCTACGGCCCTATGCTGTACATTCTACAAGATTGATGGACTGAACACACCGACTCCAGGTTGAGGGACTGATTACCTCATTCTCCTCCTCTCCTTACGCCTTCCTCTTTGTATTGGACTGATGAAGCCACTGTGTGGCGAAACGTTTCCTGAATAAAGATTCCCATATGCTGCATAAGTGTCTCAATCTTCAACTTGTCGGTTTTTCAAACCATTCATCACAACTGTCAGACACGGCAGCATCATGGGGTCTTGTTACAAAGAATTCTTCAACACTTGTTCAACCTTTGGACGAAGACCTACTTCGACTAGTGGATGGTACCACTATGACCCCGCCTCCATCTGCTTCACGTCACCTCACTACAGTATATAAGCCACGTCTACGGCTCTATGCTGTACATTCTACAAGATTGATGGACTGAACACATCGACTCCAGGTTGAGGGACTGATTACCTCATTCTCCTCCTCTCCTTACGCCTTCCTCTTTGTATTGGACTGATGAAGCCACTGTGTGGCGAAACGTTTCCTGAATAAAGATTCCCATATGCTGCATAAGTGTCTCAATCTTCAACATTTATGTTAGTAAGTTTAACATCATCCTGGTTTACCCAAGTTTCGGTGAGATCTATAATGCTGGGCTCTTAGAATGTGCATACACGTGGTCTGTTTATCTTTACCATCACGCTTCACGCCTTGGCACTGTCACTCCTGTAATCGTAATAACACGTTTTGTGATTTATTGGCACTGTCTTAGCTTTTTTTGTAGAGGGGGATGGAAGCTGTGGAAGAGAGAAAGGTAAAAAGAGAAAGAAAGATAAAAGAAGAGGGTAAGACTACAAAGACAGGCTCATGAGAAGAGATAAAGTTTCTAAACCCATTGAGGAGAGAGAAATTTTGGGAGGATGAAGGAAAAGCGGATGGAAAGTGAGAGAACTACTGCAGATTAGAGGAGGATAACGTGGGGAGGCGAAAATGATGGAGTAGAATACTGAGAGAGAGAAAGTTTATTCAGGTTTGCAAAAATAATTACATAGATTATCATACATAGCAGCATATGTGTAGAGAACCTAGGATAACCCCCAAAAAAGTCAAAGTGACTTATTTCCATTGGGGTTGACAGTGCAGGAAGGTGAGGGAGAGTGAATGGGGAAGATTAGTGTAGGAAGTGAGGAAGAGCTTGGGTATGTAAGGTATGGTTGAGAATAGAGAGAACATAGATGAGGAGTGGAGGGATGCTGGTGGATAAAGACGGGAGTGAAGGAGAGCGGGTGGTGGTGAGAGGTGGATAGGGGTAGGGTGAGTTGGTGAGGGATATCGGAAGCGTGGGTGAGTGGGCGGGTTAGGGCGTGCGTGGGGAGAGGGATGCTGCAGGAGGGAGGGGGTAGGGGTGTGGGGTGTCAGACATAAACACTGGGCACGTGCACCACCACTGTATACTAACATTCGCCTACACAAACACATACCCTTGACGACCTATCCCACTTCTTTCAGCACCACCAACACCACCATCACCCATTTCAGTGCACAACCCTTTCTTTTCATCACCACTACCACCCATTTTATCACCATCATCACCAACATCATCACCTCCACTACCACTGATTTCCAGACAACACCGTCTTTCTATTACTAATACCTTCAACACCAACACTTTTCAGTACCATTATCTTATTAACAAGAATAAGATGTCAGAAATTCTGAGCAATTAACCTAACAATAAACTCCTTAATAAGACTAACAAACTTTAGGGATAGTTATTGTGATCTTATTTTTGTAATTTTCATTGTTGTTACCCACAAACAACAATGAAAATTACAATTCTTTAGCTGGCAACATCCACCTGATATGTGGTCCAGCACATACGCCTGTATGCAGATATCTTATAACTGGGCCACCAGCAGCAACAGTCTGGTTGACCAGGTAAACACCGGACAAGCCTGGCCTATAGCCGGACTCCGGGAGAAGAAAAACTCTCGGAACTCATCAAAGGTATATCATAGGTCAAAAGTAGTACCTAAAAAAAATCAAATTTTAAGACGAGATGTCAAAATCTCAGCACTGAATTTGGTAAAAAAAAAAATCCTGGCTAAGTGAGTGAGTTCATATTGATCTGAGAAAAGTGGGGATTTGCTTGAAGTTGATTCATTAAACACAACGTTGTCCCTCGTTTCAGACTATGAAGCCTCCACTAATTATAAGCAAGAGAACTACACCTCGCCATGCAAGATACATCATACAACTTGACATTACAAAATACTACTAAGGGCTGATCCTCAGTTATCCCCAGCTTATACTAATTGCAAAGACAACTGCTTAATTAATATTGTTTAACTGGATGATGTAGGCGTTTAATAAATTATGTTGATTTATTTCTTCATTAGTATCAGAGTGTACCTTAGTGGTTGTATAACCGAGTGTAGTTTACAACATGGTAGTGCCACCTACCACTGTATCTCAGCACAGCTGTATTGAACCCATTACTGTACTTGACGTTGAAGACATCTTTGTCCAGGGAATTGGAGTTACGCTCACCTTCCTCGAATCAAACATGATAACTTCCCATTGACGAGCTGTTGTAAAACCCCTACGAGTTTAGAGCCTCCACAGGATCAGCCCAGTCCACAACTACAACGCGAACGTGAGGATACCGACGATGCCAGATGTAAGCCGCTCGTTCATAAAATTCTGTTAGTTAACATGTTAATCTGCGTTTCCTTGACGCAACCTAACCTAAAGTAACAAATATCTTTGTTAATATTTATATCGTAAAGAAATTGACGAACTGTATGTGGGCGACAACGTCAGTCGTATTGATGACGTTTTCCGTGTTGATGTTTGTTATAATGGTCGTGTTGATGTTTGTTATAGTGGTCGTGTTGGTGTTTGTTATAATGGTTGTGTTGGTGTTTGTTATAATGGTCGTGTTGGTGTTTGTTATAATGGCTGTGTTGGTGTTTGTTATAATGGTAGTGTTGGTGTTTGTTATAATGGTCGTGTTGGTGTTTGTTATAATGGCTGTGTTGGTGTTTGTTATAATGGTCGTGTTGGTGTTTGTTATAATGGTCGTGTTGGTGTTTGTTATAATGGTCGTGTTGGTGTTTGTTATAATGGTCGTGTTGGTGTTTGTTATAATGGTTGTGTTGGTGTTTGTTATAATGGTCGTGTTGGTGTTTGTTATAATGGTTGTGTTGGTGTTTGTTATAATGGTCGTGTTGGTGTTTGTTATAATGGTCGTGTTGGTGTTTGTTATAATGGTCGTGTTGGTGTTTGTTATAATGGCTGTGTTGGTGTTTGTTATAATGGTCGTGTTTGTTATAATGGTTGTGTTGATGTTTGTTATAATGGCTATAATGGCTGTGTTGGTGTTTGTTATAATGACTGTGTTGATGTTTGTTATAATGGCTGTGTTGGTGTTTGTTATAATGGTTGTGTTGATGTTTGTTATAATGGCTGTGTTGGTGTTTGTTATAATGGTTGTGTTGATGTTTGTTATAATGGCTGTGTTGGTGTTTGTTATAATGACTGTGTTGATGTTTGTTATAATGGCTGTGTTGGTGTTTGTTATAATGGTTGTGTTGATGTTTGTTATAATGGCTGTGTTGGTGTTTGTTATAATGGCTGTGTTGGTGTTTGTTATAATGGTTGTGTTGGTGTTTGTTATAATGGTTGTGTTGATGTTTGTTATAATGGTTGTGTTGGTGTTTGTTATAATGGCTGTGTTGGTGTTTGTTATAATGGTTGTGTTGATGTTTGTTATAATGGCTGTGTTGGTGTTTGTTATAATGGCTGTGTTGGTGTTTGTTATAATGGTTGTGTTGATGTTTGTTATAATGGCTGTGTTGGTGTTTGTTATAATGGCTGTGTTGGTGTTTGTTATAATGGTCGTGTTGGTTAATACAGTCGTGGTCGTAGTCATTACTAGTTTTTGTTGCCAGCTTCCACTCCTCACATTCACTTATCAACCTCACTTTATCTCACTCCTTTACCTCTCTCTCTCTCTCTCTCCACGCCTCATATTTTACTTCTCTCATATTCCCTTACCTAACATTCATCTTCACTGTGCCTCCCCCCTCACACCTTCACTTCTTTTCACTTTTCTCCGCTCGTCATATCTCCCATCCTCTCTTCCTCTCTCTCTCTCTCTCTCTCAATAACACACAGAAATATGTCTTATCCATATCTTCATTATATAAAACTTGCGATTTTGGCTTAAATAGCAACGCTCTTCTTGCCGAATAAGGCAAGCAAAAACTTGTGTATGCAATAATTTCGCAAAAATCACTCTGAACTTAATGAAAAAAATATTTCATTGTGTTTGTTTATTATTAAATTATTGTAAACTTACCTAAAATATATTTAGTTGGATTAAACTAAATTATATTGCGCTTGTTATAATAAGATTAGGTAAGTTTTCTAAAGAACTTTTGGTACAAAATTATTATTTTTTACGTTAATATAAATGAAAAATAAATATATCTTTAAGCGTATAAGAGAAAATTTTAGAAAGAACTTACTTTCAAATGAGGTCTTGCTAATTGACCAGTTTTATCTATTCGGCACGACATATAATATATATATATATATATATATATATATATATATATATATATATATATATATATATATATATATATATATATACACATACACACACACACGTGTGTGTGTGTATGTATATATATAAACGATTAAACTGCTTCAATACATAAATTTGACAGAAAAGCTTATAATCTCATTTTTTAATTAGCTGTAACTACAGAGACAAAATACAGTCAAATATTGTGTCTGACCAGACAAACAAATGAGGAAGTAGAAAAATATTGTAAGTGAGAGCAAGACACTACTGACAGCAACTCTCAAACACATGAACAAGTAAGGTATCCAGTTAACAGCTTCGCTCTCTGCCAAGTAACCAATAATGGCTGTCCAGTAATAAATAACAAAACAGTGAATACCAAACAAATAAATAAATAAACCAATGACAAATAACGACAATGCAACCTTGGGACAACATTAGTATCTTAAGAACAAATTTGAACCGTTAACAAATGAAGACATAATATTTTTATTAGGGGAGGGGGGCGCTAAACCCGTAAGGGACAAACAGCGCTTGGGAGAATGGAAGGTATTCAGTCTCACTGCACGGAATTGGAGCACAGGTTCAATTCTTTGGATGAAGAGCCTCTCACCAGCCTGAAGGAACCTCCCTTGTGGGGAGATTAACACTGGGAAACATTGTATCTCCCACTGTAGTAACTTGGAAGACACATCTGATCTGATGTGTCAAGGTAAGACATCTGTCAGTGCCAAAGACATCTGTCAGTACCAAAGACATCTGTCAGTACCAAAGACATCTGTCAGTACCAAAGACATCTGTCAGTGCCAAAGACATCTGTCAGTACCAAAGACATCTGTCAGTACCAAAGACATCTGTCAGTACCAAAGACATCTGTCAGTGCCAAAGACATCTGTCAGTACCAAAGACATCTGTCAGTACCAAAGACATCTGTCAGTGCCAAAGACATCTGTCAGTACCAAAGACATCTGTCAGTGCCAAAGACATCTGTCAGTACCAAAGACATCTGTCAGTGCCAAAGACATCTGTCAGTACCAAAGACATCTGTCAGTGCCAAAGACATCTGTCAGTACCAAAGACATCTGTCAGTACCAAAGACATCTGTCAGTACCAAAGACATCTGTCAGTACCAAAGACATCTGTCAGTGCCAAAGACATCTGTCAGTACCAAAGACATCTGTCAGTACCAAAGACATCTGTCAGTACCAAAGACATCTGTCAGTACCAAAGACATCTGTCAGTACCAAAGACATCTGTCAGTGCCAAAGACATCTGTCAGTACCAAAGACATCTCTCAGTGCCAAAGACATCTGTCAGTGCCAAAGACATCTGTCAGTACCAAAGACATCTCTCAGTGCCAAAGACATCTGTCAGTACCAAAGACATCTGTCAGTACCAAAGACATCTCTCAGTGCCAAAGACATCTGTCAGTACCAAAGACATCTGTCAGTACCAAAGACATCTGTCAGTGCCAAAGACATCTGTCAGTACCAAAGACATCTGTCAGTACCAAAGACATCTGTCAGTGCCAAAGACATCTGTCAGTACCAAAGACATCTGTCAGTACCAAAGACATCTGTCAGTACCAAAGACATCTGTCAGTGCCAAAGACATCTGTCAGTACCAAAGACATCTGTCAGTGCCAAAGACATCTGTCAGTACCAAAGACATCTGTCAGTACCAAAGACATCTGTCAGTGCCAAAGACATCTGTCAGTGCCAAAGACATCTGTCAGTACCAAAGACATCTGTCAGTACCAAAGACATCTGTCAGTACCAAAGACATCTGTCAGTGCCAAAGACATCTGTCAGTACCAAAGACATCTGTCAGTACCAAAGACATCTGTCAGTACCAAAGACATCTGTCAGTACCAAAGACATCTGTCAGTGCCAAAGACATCTGTCAGTACCAAAGACATCTGTCAGTACCAAAGACATCTGTCAGTACCAAAGACATCTGTCAGTGCCAAAGACATCTGTCAGTACCAAAGACATCTGTCAGTGCCAAAGACATCTGTCAGTGCCAAAGACATCTGTCAGTGCCAAAGACAGTACCAAAGACACCAAAGACATCTGTCAGTACCAAAGACATCTGTCAGTACCAAAGACATCTCTCAGTGCCAAAGACATCTGTCAGTACCAAAGACATCTGTCAGTACCAAAGACATCAGTACCAAAGACATCTCTCAGTGTACCAAAGACATCTGTCAGTACCAAAGTCAGTGCCAAAGACATCTGTCAGTACCAAAGACATCTGTCAGTGCCAAAGACATCTGTCAGTACCAAAGACATCTCAGTGCCAAAGACATCTGTGTCAGTGCCAAAGACATCTGTCAGTAGTGCCAAAGACACCAAAGACATCTGTCAGTACCAAAGACATCTGTCAGTACCAAAGACATCTGTCAGTACCAAAGACATCTGTCAGTACCAAAGACATCTGTCAGTACCAAAGACATCTGTCAGTGCCAAAGACATCTGTCAGTACCAAAGACATCTGTCAGTGCCAAAGACATCTGTCAGTCACCAAAGACAGTGTACCAAAGACATCTGTCAGTGCCAAAGACATCTGTCAGTGCCAAAGACATCTGTCAGTGCCAAAGACATCTGTCAGTGCCAAAGACATCTGTCAGTACCAAAGACATCTGTCAGTACCAAAGACATCTGTCAGTACCAAAGACATCTGTCAGTACCAAAGACATCTGTCAGTACCAAAGACATCTGTCAGTGCCAAAGACATCTGTCAGTGCCAAAGACATCTGTCAGTGCCAAAGACATCTGTCAGTGCCAAAGACATCTGTCAGTGCCAAAGACATCTGTCAGTACCAAAGACATCTGTCAGTGCCAAAGACATCTGTCAGTGCCAAAGACATCTGTCAGTGCCAAAGACATCTGTCAGTGCCAAAGACATCTGTCAGTGCCAAAGACATCTGTCAGTGCCAAAGACATCTGTCAGTGCCAAAGACATCTGTCAGTGCCAAAGACATCTGTCAGTGCCAAAGACATCTGTCAGTGCCAAAGACATCTGTCAGTGCCAAAGACATCTGTCAGTGCCAAAGACATCTGTCAGTGCCAAAGACATCTGTCAGTGTCAAAGACATCTGTCAGTGTCAAAGACATCTGTCAGTGTCAAAGACATCTGTCAGTGTCAAAGACATCTGTCAGTGTCAAAGACATCTGTCAGTGTCAAAGACATCTGTCAGTGTCAAAGACATCTGTCAGTACCAAAGACATCTGTCAGTGCCAAAGACATCTGTCAGTACCAAAGACATCTGTCAGTACCAAAGACATCTGTCAGTACCAAAGACATCTGTCAGTACCAAAGACATCTGTCAGTACCAAAGACATCTGTCAGTGCCAAAGACATCTGTCAGTACCAAAGACATCTGTCAGTACCAAAGACATCTGTCAGTACCAAAGACATCTGTCAGTGTCAAAGACATCTGTCAGTGTCAAAGACATCTGTCAGTGTCAAAGACATCTGTCAGTACCAAAGACATCTGTCAGTACCAAAGACAAGTTTTCTCAACAAGTTTTAGGTCGTAAGTTATTAAAATTTTATCAGTGAATTACTCTTACATGAAGCTGACAAAAATTGCCAAAGGAAGTATTATGAAAGATGATGAATATAACCCTGGCTTGTCTGTATCATCCATTAGAAAGATGATATAACCCTGGCTTGTCTGTATCATGCATTAGAAAGATGATGAATATAACCCTGGCTTGTCTGTATCATGCATTAGAAAGATGATGAATATAACCCTGGCTTGTCTGTATCATGCATTAGAAAGATGATGAATATAACCCTGGCCTGTCTGTATCATGCATTAGAAAGATGATGAATATAACCCTGGCTTGTCTGTATCATGAATTAGAAAGATGATATAACCCTGGCTTGTCTGTATCATGCATTAGAAAGATGATATAACCCTAGCTTGTCTGTATCATGCATTAGAAAGATGATGAATATAACCCTGGCTTGTCTGTATCATGCATTAGAAAGATGATATAACCCTGGCTTGTCTGTATCATGCATTAGAAAGATAATATAACCCAGGCTTGTCTGTATCATGCATTAGAAAGATAATATAACCCTGGCTTGTCTGTATCATGCATTAGAAAGATAATATAACCCAGGCTTGTCTGTATCATGCATTAGAAAGATAATATAACCCTGGCTTGTCTGTATCATGCATTAGAAAGATGATGAATATAACCCTGGCTTGTCTGTATCATGCATTAGAAAGATAATATAACCCTGGCTTGTCTGTATCATGCATTAGAAAGATAATATAACCCTGGCTTGTCTGTATCATGCATTAGAAAGATAATATAACCCTGGCTTGTCTGTATCATGCATTAGAAAGATAATATAACCCTGGCTTGTCTGTATCATGCATTAGAAAGATAATATAACCCTGGCTTGTCTGTATCATGCATTAGAAAGATAATATAACCCTGGCTTGTCTGTATCATGCATTAGAAAGATAATATAACCCTGGCTTGTCTGTATCATGCATTAGAAAGATAATATAACCCAGGCTTGTCTGTATCATGCATTAGAAAGATGATATAACCCTGGCTTGTCTGTATCATGCATTAGAAAGATGATGAATATAACCCTGGCTTGTCTGTATCATGCATTAGAAAGATGATGAATATAACCCTGGCTTGTCTGTATCATGCATTAGAAAGATGATGAATATAACCCTGGCTTGTCTGTATCATGCATTAGAAAGATGATGAATATAACCCTGGCTTGTCTGTATCATGCATTAGAAAGATGATGAATATAACCCTGGCTTGTCTGTATCATGCATTAGAAAGATGATGAATATAACCCTGGCTTGTCTGTATCATGCATTAGAAAGATGATGAATATAACCCTGGCTTGTCTGTATCATGCATTAGAAAGATGATGAATATAACCCTGGCTTGTCTGTATCATGCATTAGAAAGATGATGAATATAACCCTGGCTTGTCTGTATCATGCATTAGAAAGATGATGAATATAACCCTGGCTTGTCTGTATCATGCATTAGAAAGATGATGAATATAACCCTGGCTTGTCTGTATCATGCATTAGAAAGATGATGAATATAACCCTGGCTTGTCTGTATCATGCATTAGAAAGATGATGAATATAACCCTGGCTTGTCTGTATCATGCATTAGAAAGATGATGAATATAACCCTGGCTTGTCTGTATCATGCATTAGAAAGATGATATAACCCTGGCTTGTCTGTATCATGCATTAGAAAGATGATATAACCCTGGCTTGTCTGTATCATGCATTAGAAAGATGATGAATATAACCCTGGCTTGTCTGTATCATGCATTAGAAAGATGATGAATATAACCCTGGCTTGTCTGTATCATGCATTAGAAAGATGATATAACCCTGGCTTGTCTGTATCATGCATTAGAAAGATGATGAATATAACCCTGGCTTGTCTGTATCATGCATTAGAAAGATGATGAATATAACCCTGGCTTGTCTGTATCATGCATTAGAAAGATGATAAATATAACCCTGGCTTGTCTGTATCATGCATTAGAAAGATGATGAATATAACCCTGGCCTGTCTGTATCATGCATTAGAAAGATGATGAATATAACCCTGGCTTGTCTGTATCATGCATTAGAAAGATGATGAATATAACCCAGGCTTGTCTGTATCATGCATTAGAAAGATGATGAATATAACCCTGGCTTGTCTGTATCATGCATTAGAAAGATGATGAATATAACCCTGGCCTGTCTGTATCATGCATTAGAAAGATGATGAATATAACCCTGGCTTGTCTGTATCATGCATTAGAAAGATGATGAATATAACCCTGGCTTGTCTGTATCATGCATTAGAAAGATGATGAATATAACCCTGGCCTGTCTGTATCATGCATTAGAAAGATGATGAATATAACCCTGGCTTGTCTGTATCATGCATTAGAAAGATGATAAATATAACCCTGGCTTGTCTGTATCATGCATTAGAAAGATGATGAATATAACCCTGGCCTGTCTGTATCATGCATTAGAAAGATGATGAATATAACCCTGGCTTGTCTGTATCATGCATTAGAAAGATGATGAATATAACCCTGGCTTGTCTGTATCATGCATTAGATGAATATAACCCTGGCTTGTCTGTATCATGATGATGAATATAACCCTGGCTTGTCTGTATCATGCATTAGAAAGATGATGAATATAACCCTGGCCTGTCTGTATCATGCATTAGAAAGATGATGAATATAACCCTGGCTTGTCTGTATCATGCATTAGAAAGATGATATAACCCTAGCTTGTCTGTATCATGCATTAGAAAGATGATATAACCCTGGCTTGTCTGTATCATGCATTAGAAAGATGATATAACCCTGGCTTGTCTGTATCATGCATTAGAAAGATGATATAACCCTGGCTTGTCTGTATCATACATTAGAAAGATAATATAACCCTGGCCTGTCTGTATCATGCATTAGAAAGATGATATAACCCTGGCCTGTCTGTATCATGCATTAGAAAGATGATATAACCCAGGCTTGTCTGTATCATGCATTAGAAAGATGATATAACCCTGGCTTGTCTGTATCATGCATTAGAAAGATAATATAACCCAGGCTTGTCTGTATCATCCATTAGAAAGATAATATAACCCTGGCCTGTCTGTATCATGCATTAGAAAGATGATATAACCCTGGCTTGTCTGTATCATCCATTAGAAAGATGATATAACCCTGGCTTGTCTGTATCATGCATTAGAAAGATGATATAACCCTGGCCTGTCTGTATCATGCATTAGAAAGATGATAAAACCCTGGCCTGTCTGTATCATGCATTAGAAAGATGATATAACCCTGGCCTGCCTGTATCATGCATTAGAAAGATGATATAACCCTGGCTTGTCTGTATCATGCATTAGAAAGATGATATAACCCTGGCCTGTCTGTATCATGCATTAGAAAGATGATATAACCCTGGCCTGTCTGTATCATGCATTAGAAAGATGATATAACCCAGGCCTGTCTGTATCATGCATTAGAAAGATGATATAACCCAGGCTTGTCTGTATTATGCATTAGAAAGGATATTTGGAGAGAAATAATGAATCTGAATGTTATAGGAATATTGTTAGAAGACTTGAGTAGATCTATGTAGTAACTATAAAAATATGAACGTAGATAAACACATTAACGGATCAACTTACAATAAAGAAAGAGTGATCTTATAGTAACCAGTGTTGTCTTCGGCATATACACAGCCAATGATCACTTATTTAAACATTATGTGCTTAATTGTTCACTTAGTGAGGAGGGATATAAAAAAGAGGCAGTAAAATAAACTGTGCGCTACGTCAAGGGATTTTATTACCAAAAAAAAAAAGATACCAGACATTTTAAACAAATAGTCTAAATTTGCTTGTAATAGATGTAATATAAACTAATATATATATATATATATATATATATATATATATATATATATATATATATATATATATATATATATATATATATATATATATATATGTCGTGCCGAATATGTAAAACTGGTCAATTAGCAAGAACTCATTTAAAATTAAGTCCTTTCTAAAATTTTCTCTTATACGTTTAAAGATATATTTTTTTCATTAATGTTAATGTAAAATTTTTTAATTTTGCACCAAAAGAATCTTAGAAAACTTACCTAACCTTATTATAACAAGAACAATTTATTTTAGCCTAACCCAACTAAATATATTTTAGATTTGTTTACAGTAATTTAATACTAAACAAACACAGTGAAATGTATTTTTTTCGTTAGGTTCAGAATGATTTTGGTAAAATTATTGCATACATAAATTTTCGCTTGTCCTATATGGCAAGATGAGCGTTGCTAGTTAAGCCAAGATCGCAAGTTCTGCCTATCCGGCACGACATATATATATATATATATATATATATATATATATATATATATATATATATATATATATATATATATATATATATACACAAATGCAATCTTATAAACCCTTGTCTTGGGAGGCCCAGTTCTTAGACATTTTCTGTATCCATAAGTTGTTGAACTACCGTCCACACGCTGGATATAAGATGCACAATAAAGTAGCCGCTTGGGTGGTAAATTACATGTTCTGAACTATCTTCCACCGTCATCCATTTTCTTGACTTTCTACTATCATTCCATCAATAATCTCTCACCATTATTCACCTACCTGCCCTCTCAGCTTCATCCCCTTTCCCGGCTTCCCTACTTTCCTTGCCCTGGGGCTGTGGGGCCATCATGGCCTGCCTTAGGGCTGAGTGGTAGTCCCCTCCCCTGGGGTGGTGGTGGTCTTCCCTACACAGGCCACTATTGCCAGCTGGTCTGAGTAAACATCCTCGTAGTTTGTGATGTCACCACCCAGACCACCTCTTATGGTAGTAACCACCTCCGCCTCCACCTACCTTCGCTGTTCTTCCTTTCATTTCACTTTCTCCTTCCTTCCATTTCCTTCCCTTCAGCATTCTTTCGTTCCTACTCCCTCCCGCCTTCCTCCTTCCCACCTTCCTTCCGCTTCCCCCCTTTCCCCTCCGTCCTTCCTTCCTCCTTCATCTCCCCGCCTGACCAGCCTCCCGTTGCCCTCTCCCATTCCTTCTCTCGTCTCCCCTCAGAAATAATAGACTTAAGTGTGTGTAAAATCTAAAGTAAACGGTGTGTGTGTGTGTGTGTGTGTGTGTGTGTGTGTGTGTGTGTGTGTGTGTGTGTGTGTGTGTGTGTGTGTGTGTGTGTGTGTGTGTGTGTGTGTGTGTGTGTGAGACTGATGTGCGTATTTAGTACACACTCTTCATTTAAGGTCACTAAATTTCTGCCCTCAGGAGTCCTATCATGCTTACATTTGAAGCTGTGCAAGAATCTTGCTTCTATCTCTTCCTTTTCCTGATCATTCTACATCCTGACCACCTTCAGGCTGTAAAGTACTTCATGACGTCCGTGTGACTCTTGTGTCTTTAGCAGCGTGTGGCTATCACCAAAAACCTGGTTGATCAGGCCCCGTGCCTCGGGGAGCGTTGACACCAGGCATGATGTGTTACCTGGTGTCTGTGTCCAGCTCTCCAGAACTGTTTGAAGTCGCTTATGCTTACATCATCCTTATCTCTCCAAGTTAATATTTACAGCAGTTTCTATACCAGAGGATACTTCAGGTACAACACACACTGCTCACTTCAGGTATAACACACATCACACACTGCTCACTTCAGGTATAACACACATCACACACTGCTCACTTCAGGTACAACACACACCACACACTGCTCACTTCAGGTATAACACACATCACACACTGCTCACTTCAGGTACAACACACACCACACACTGCTCACTTCAGGTATAACACACACCACACACTGCTCACTTCAGGTATAACACACATCACACACTGCTCACTTCAGGTACAACACACATCACACACTGCTCACTTCAGGTACAACACACATCACACACTGCTCACTTCAGGTATAACACACATCACACACTGCTCACTTCAGGTATAACACACATCACACACTGCTTACTTCAGGTACAACACACATCACACACTGCTCACTTCAGGTACAACACACACCACACACTGCTCACTTCAGGTATAACACACACCACACACTGCTCACTTCAGGTATAACACACATCACACACTGCTTACTTCAGGCACAACACACATCACACACTGCTCACTTCAGGTACAACACACATCACACACTGCTCACTTCAGGTACAACACACATCACACACTGCTCACTTCAGGTACAACACACATCACACACTGCTCACTTCAGGTATAACACACATCACACACTGCTTACTTCAGGTACAACACACATCACACACTGCTCACTTCAGGTATAACACATCACACACTGCTCACTTCAGGTATAACACACACCACACACTGCTCACTTCAGGTATAACACATCACACATTCTTCACTCTAGACTCAACACTCACTGTTCATTGTATACCTATGATGTATCAGTGAACTGTTAAAAGAAAAATATCCTCTTAGCCGGGTCTGGGACCAGGCTTTTCTGTTGATTGTCTGTTGGCAGCCCACTGGTTGATCTGGTCTTGATCCAACAGGAAGCCTAAACTGAGAACTGGTCGCGAAGGCGTTGACATCCGAAAACATCCTTCAGGTATCCTTCAGGTATAACCATCGTAACGTAGTTGATGTGGTATTTAGCGAGGTAATGATCTAGTTTTTCCTTGAACACTTCTACACATGTTCCAGCAATCTGATATCCACTGGTAGCAGAAGGAAGAGTCATGAAGCACGAATGCTGACAGTGTTCACTGGGTCTAATTTTCACTTCTACCCATACCTCTCACTTAGTACGTTGTTATGGCAGTGTGTAGACGTGATAAAAGGCCTCAACTGTAAAATAGACCTAGTGGGAAGCAGAGGAGTCATGGGCACAATAAGACAACATTTTCAAAATCCGTGGTCCAAAACTGTTCACCGGCCTACCACTATAGGTAATGGTCACATCACATAACCCACTACTGCCAGTGGGCACAACCCACGCATTCTGCAATATAAAACCCCATGTTTTCAGGACATCATGTAAATTACCTTCAGCTCCCTCTATCATTAGTCAACATCAGGTGTTGGTATGACGTCAGTGGTGAGGCTCTTGTTTACCACTCACCTGAGAGACACCATGTCGACTACATTACAAAAAATGTATTGAATTTGCAGTAACTCATCCGTGTAAACTCTTCTGTTTAACGAGGAGGTCGAGTATGTGAGGTGGCGCAGTTCAGCCTCCAAGCAAAAAATAGAAACTGTCAGTGACGTGTTTGAGTAATGTCTTTGCAGCAAGTGTTGTAATAGAAGGTAAACATAGCTAGCTTTTATAACGGAAATATCCCTGAGAGGTGTGTATCTCTTGGTGTCTATCTACTAAGTTTACTGCAGCCCTACTTCAGGGATTAAATATTCTCGATTGTACCTAATTTACTAAAAGACCGGTGCTAATGAGTTTTAGTAATCCCGACTATGTAAGCCAAATAAAGAAGGGGTGCAGGGTTCTTAGGCTTAGCCTTTCAAACTTCTCCACTACGTTAAGTTGACCCAGAGTGGGGGATTCCTAATAATGTAACCATCATGTAGAATATAGTAACAACATACATCATCTGTGTGTATGTTATACTGCCAGAAGTACTTGATGCACAACTCAGCAGATGCCTAACTAACAAAACGTGGTGGGCGGAATGCGTAGACTTCCGCACCACCGTCCACTAGTATCCTGGAAGTTACCGGAAAATGTTTTCCAGAATCATCGCCCTCGCAGCCAAGGACCCAGACCAGGTCTTCCTGTTGACACCATGATCAGTGAGACTGTTGCTGCTCGCTACACCAAAATGTAATTAGTTAGATAATATATATCAAGGGGGAGCGCTAAACCCGTAGGATTATACAGCGTATGTAAGGGGGGGAATGGAAGGTATTCAGGCTCAATTCAGGGAAGTGGAGCACAGATCCAATTCCCTAGATCAAGAGCCCCTGACCACAGTCAAGGAACCTCCCTTGAGGGGATTAGTTAGATAAACTGTGAGCCAACGAGAACAAGAAATGCATCGAATCCATGTAGTCTACAATTAATTGATAAACTAATTATAACAAATAGGTTATTATGCACAGGTAATCAAAGACAGATTCAATTCAATTCAAATTCAATTCAAAGTTTATTCTCTATAAGGATTACAATGCTGAGTTTACAGAAATTTGGTTATTGTTTGGTTTACATGTAGTAAAATTGTGATTACAGAGTGTACCACTAGAACGCTTAGCATGGCTAGGCATTTCGGGCATACTTAGTTTTATTCTTAATTGTAAAATATTACAAATTATGAGGTAAGTTGGTATTATGGCTAAGTGACTAAATACTAGTTTGTGAGTTTAGCAATGTGAATGCTTTTGTTTTGGCACAGTACATAGTTTCAGTATTGGAGTATCACAGGATTCATTATTTTAATACTGAGATTAATATTTCTGTTTATGGTCAAATGAGTGAGTGAGTGTAAGTGTGAACCACCAGGTGGTATTCGTGTAGTTAGTTGACGGGGTGTATCAGGGAGATAAGATGTTTTCTAATGGTAGTTTTGAAGGTGATGAATGTGTCTGCAGTTCTAGAGTTCTCAGGTAGGGTATTCCAGATTTTAGGGCCTTTGACATACATTGAATTTTTGTAAAGGTTTAGTCGGACACGGGGAATGTCGTAGAGATGTTTGTGTCTGGTGTTATGCCTGTGGGTTCTGTCACAACTATCAAGAAAGCGTTTTAGGTCAAGGTTGATATTAGAGTTTAAGGCCCTGTAGATGTAGATTGCACAGTAGTAAGTGTGGATGTACTGAACTGGGAGTAAGTTTAGATCTATGAAGAGTGGGGGGGGGGTGTTGCCAGGGATGGGATTTAGTGATTATTCTTACTGCAGCTTTTTGTTGGGTTATTATTGGCTTTAGGTGTGTTGCTGCAGTTGATCCCCAAGCACAAATAGCATAGGTGAGGTATGGATAAATGAGTGGTATAGTGTGAGAAGGGCATTTTGCGGCACGTAGTATCGTATCTTGGAGAGGATCCCAACCGTTTTGGATACTTTTTTGGCTATATGCTGGATATGGGTGCTGAAATTCAGGTTGTTGTCAAGGTATAAGCCTAGGAATTTTCCCCCATTATTTCTGGTAATTAGAGTGTTGTCAATCTTAATGTTAATTTGTGCATCTCCTGCTCTGCTACCAAACATAATATAGTAGGTTTTGTCAGTGTTAAGCGTAAGTTTATTGGCTGTCATCCAAGTCGATATTTTAATCAGCTCCTCATTCACAATGGTGTTGAGGGTGGCAAGATTAGGGTGAGAGATGACATAAGTCGTGTCATCAGCAAAGAGAATGGGTTTCAGGTGTTGGGATACGTTTGGAAGGTCATTGATGTATATGAGGAAGAGCAGGGGACCAAGGACACTTCCCTGCGGAACTCCAGTATCAAGTGGCCGTGTTGCTGATGCTGTCTTTAATGGTGACGTACTGATACCTATTAGTAATGTAAGATTTGAAATAAGCAAGGGCATGGCCTCTTATACCGTAGTGATCAAGTTTGTGGAGTAGGATGTCGTGGTCTACTGTGTCAAAAGCTTTTCTTAGGTCAATAAAAATTCCTAGTGGATATTCCTTATTTTCCAATGCTGTGTAAAGCAGATCTAGCATTTTTATGATTGCATCATTAGTGCTTTTATTTTTCCTGAATCCAAACTGGCAGGGGTTGAGTATGTTTTGAGCCGTTATAAATGAATACAGTCTCCTGTGCACGAGTTTCTCAAAGATTTTGGATAGCAATGGTAAGTTAGATATTGGCCTATAGTTGTTTAAGTCTGTAGGGTCACCACCTTTATGTATTGGTGTAACCCTTGCCGTCTTGAGTAGTTTAGGGAAGGTGCTAGTCTCTATTGACTTGTTAAAAAGTAATGAAATAACATGCGAAAGGACATGGGCCGCTCGCTTGTACAGTAATGGTGGGACATGAGACAGATTCCCCGAGTTATTTTTAAGTGACTTTATGATCTCAATGACTTCCGTGGGCTCAGTTGGTGCAAGATAGAAGGAATTAGGGAAATTTCCATCTAGGTAGTCCCCGGCATGGGTATTGGTATGTGGGATTTTACTGGCGAGATTAGATCCTATGTTTGAGAAGAAGTCGTTTATCTTGTTAGCTGTGTCAGTGGGATGTAGTGGTGTTTCATTAGGTTTAGTTAGGACAATATTCTTGGTTTTTCTCAGTTTGTGGGTCCCTAGAATCTGAGAGAGTGTTTTCCAGGTCTTTTTTATATCTCCTCTAGTGTCTGTGAATCTACTGGAGTAGTATAGTTGTTTGGCTTTTTTTATCACTTTGGTGAGAGCTGATGAATAGTGTTTAAGAGTATCTTTGTGTATTAAGCCCTGTCTAAATGAAGAGATGCTGAAAATAACCCGTCACTTACAATTTCTAAAGTAGATATTAATCCTTGCAAGCGACAAAATTGGTTAAGGATTGAGAGGTAGGGGGTCAGGAGCAATGAATCGACCCCTGCAAACTCACGAAGGTAAGTACATGTCCTTGAACCGCATACTGTCTCCTGGTGTTCACCCTTCAGACACACGCTGTTATTGAGACACGACGGTGTTGTTCACAGCTCAGTGCTAGTTACTTCTGCTCCTGCGACTCTGCCACAACTAATTAGTATTCAGAGGCGTAGAATGAGACAATACACACTCAGAAGGCTGAACACCTGCTTCCTCCCACACCACCAGTGACATGTGAGGAAGGATGCTCAACCCTCCCTCCCTGACCCGCCATTACCACCCCGCCCTCACCAGCCACTCCTTGTATCATACATAACTAGCGTTTGCTTTCCAACGAATTAAATCACGTAGGTGCACTGTATGTATTTAATATCCCATTTTTTAATCGCTGTTTTGTCAAAATAGGCTAATTTACGTTGAATTAAATTAACGCAACCTGATTTAAATTATCTTGTTGTTATTAAAGAGAGTCGTGGCGTAGATTGTTCAGAAAGAGACGCACTTGAGCTTGTTAGACAAAGATGGGCTCCAACGACTGGCTACCACTCCAGTCCCACGACGAGTCCATCTCTTGTTCAAACTATAGACCAGGGGGTAATCAGGTTTAGGATTAGTAAATGTGGATAAATAGCTCAGAAAAGCAATCAAATGGATGAGATGAAGAGAAAATACAAAAGCACAAGGAATGATGTTGGTGGAGGGAAGAATAACTATTGTACTGTAATACATAATTAATCGCTATTAACTCACAATTCAGGAGGAAAACATAAGACTACGTTTTGTCCCATCCTAGACAAACATCAGTGACGACCGAAACGTCGTCTAAATTCACCCCCCCCACCTCGAGGCTGTAGTCGCTGCAATCTTCCTAAGCCTCAGGGATATCTTTCTCAAATGCATATAATTACCTCTTGAAGACTATTAAGTGTCAGTGATGATTCTCCTCGCATCTGAAGGATTTTGAAGTCTTGTATCCACTTGGTCTATTAATAAATCCCTAAAGTGCATGATTTTTGCACCCTCATTCTCAGCAGACGTCGAGATAATGAAAGTTGATTTTCATTAGATATGAATCACTTCTCTCAAGCTATTTAACATGAATAATTTATTTTAATTCTTACTCGAAGGCGCGCTACAGAAAATACAATTTGACAGGTTTTACGCATACCTAATAATTTAAGGATTTTAACAGATGCCAGTAGTAAAAGTTCCTCGTAATTTTTTCAGAACTTCAATTTTACTAACCTTAAATGTGACTAAGTGTACAGTAATTTTCTAGTGTATAAAGTACAAGCGTTTTAAAGAATTCTATTAACTTTTCCTCTCTTATTTAGAAGATTCTTGTAATCCAGCTTCTTATATTCTTAATAGTTGGCCTAGCAGCAGCAACAGATACTACACTAGCACAAGTAGCAGCAACAACAACACTAGCATAGGTAGCAGCAACAGATACAACACTAGCACAGGTAGCAGCAACAGCCACAGCACTAACAGCATCCATTACAGAAGCAGCAACATGAGTCACACAAGCACAAACAGTATACAGGTAGTATCAGCAGTTAGTTCGAGGGTGTGGAATGGTAGTTATCAAACAACGGCTGCAGCGGCTCTCACCTCCCCATAATATACAATAACTGCTGCTATTTCCGTATCTAATATCTAGTGTGGCTCTTAAAATGCACTAATTGTCAAAGATAAAAAGTGGAGAGGGTAGTAGTCCTGAGGCCTCCAGGCAGTAACTTCCAGGTGAGTCCTGAAGAGGTTTTATCGCTGCGCATATAGCGTGCTCTCTATAAAAATGTTTTATACGAAGGCATATCAAAGCACGCGTGAGGTTGTGGCACTCGCGAGGGTCGTATGTCAGACAGTGTTGAGTGAGTGCCAGCGGGGATGTGAGTTACGTCCGCTGGTATTAACCAGGTGTCAGGGAGGAGCGCCCCCTTCCTCCCCGGCACACCTCCATTACATCACCTGCTGGGACACGAACTGCCCTTCCTTCCTCACCTCCTGAAGGAGTGAGAAGTCCGTAGGGATTTCCCACGGACTCTTACGCTCTTTCTCGCGCCCATTAACTCTCATCATACCCATCGCAGACAACGCCGCTCTTTTGATCTTGCAAATTTACGCGAATGGGCCTCACTCGGGCATTTTACAAGGAAAAAATACTAGGCGGGACTATTTCCAGCTGACCTGGCCTCCATGATGGTCCTTCATTAATATAACTCCTCCAGCCACCCCACTGACCACTGTAAATAGCTTCGTCTCAGACCTCATTCATAAAGACAAGTTATTACAGTAAAATAGAAATACATTAAACCATACCCCCGGCCGGGATTGAACCCGCGGTCATAGAGTCTCAAAACTCCAGCCCGTCGCGTTAGCCACTAGACCAGCTAGTCACAATAAGATTCATCCAACTAGGTATATTTCTACACCATAGGAATGTTAGCACAGGCACCTTTGTGACCACAAATGCAAGTGGTCACAGAGGTGCCTGTGCTAACTTCCCTATGGTGTAGAAATATACCTAGTTGGATGAATCTTATTGTGGCTAGCTGGTCTAGTGGCTAACGCGACGGGCTGGAGTTTTGAGACTATGACCGCGGGTTCAATCCCGGCCGGGGGTATGGTTTATTTGCAATCGTGTCATTACGATTTCTTAAGTCATAGAAATACATTAACTTGTAGCAGTTTCTCACCTCATCTACGACACCGTCTTGAACGTCTTTATATTACTGTAACCCTACCTAATTATTACTCTTTGAATATTATCGATGGAGCGAGTATTAAAAAGCTAAAATCTTTCACTTATAAATTAAACCCCGCACGATATTTTCCACGGCTTCCCGGGACTCGTGCGTGTGCGTTATATATATGTCGTGACGAATAGGTAAAACTTGCGATTATGGCTTAAATAACAACGCTCTTCTTGCCGAATAAGGCAAGCGAAAATTTGTGTATGCAATAATTTCACAAAAATCATTCTGAACCCAACGAAAAAAATATATTTCATAATGGTTATTATTAAATTATTGTAAACTTATTTAAAACATATTTAGTTGGATTAGGCTAAATTATATTGCATTTGATATAATAAGGTTAGGTAAGTTTTCTAAGGTTCTTTTGCTACAAAATTATTAATTTTTACATTAACATAAAAAATATATCTTTAAACGTATAAGAGAAATTTTTAGGAAGGACTTAATATTAAATGAGTTCATGTCTTTTAGTTCCTAAACTCGTAATATATCGTGAATCAATTAAATCGTTTGATGCTTAAAACTTGTGACCGGTTTCAAGCGCTTTCCTTTCGAAGCCGCCCAGCCTGAGGCCCAGACTTCATCATTAACTCCCTGGTCAACCAGGCTGCTGTTGAAAGCAGCCCGCAGACCTACATGGCTATCGCAACCCAGTTCATCTGGCATCTTTGGCAGGTACTGGTCCAGTTTCCTCTTGAAAACTTCGATCTTTGTTCCGACAATCCTTGTTATACCTACTGGTAGAGGCTGAAGAGTGTCCTGGCACCCCTGCTTTTCATCAAATTTATTCTACACTTTTTCCCATACTTCTCATTCTATTAAGTGGTTTTAATAGTTTAATCGTTCCAATGGGTACGTCAAGTGCTTTGAGACTTTCCTAGTAGTTTAAGACGTTTTGTTAATTCTATACAAAAAAAAATAAATCGGCTGTAATCTCTCTCTCTCTCTCTCTCTCTCTCTCTCTCTCTCTCTCTCCTGTCTTGTAAGAAGCTCTGTGCACAGAAGGTACAGGGAGAGGAGGTCATCTTGCAGGTCACACACCAAGACATGCCATCGCAGTCTTGAAGGTGCTTCAGACCCTGCAGGAACGTCAAGATGTGTGTTATGAACCTGACTGCAAGCTATCTGAGTGGCGGACGCTTCACACCTGATCTCCCTCCTCTTCTCCCATTCTCCCAAGCAGCTCCAGGGTAAGGTGATCGTCGCTTAGCCGTTCACAAAAACGCCTACTTTCTGACAAAGATGCCAACACTCCATCTCCCACAAGGATGTAGCCGCTCTAAACTCACTAAAGAGAACAACAACAACCTATAATTTAAGGCAGATAATATAATTCACCTAGAGAGCAAGGGGCTAGTAAGCCTTTCTGTACAACTTTCGTTTTTCTTTCTAGGTCACCTGCATCAGTGGGAGATGGCCTGTGTGTTTAAAAAAAATCACCGAAAGCTTTACATGGGTAAACCTTTCATAATTACAGCCTAGTTCATTTACATTATTATTTAAACGCCTAAATAACTGGTAGCACCTAAAATCCTTTAAAAAAGTTTTATAAGAATGCAGGAAAATGAGGAAGAGTGTAGTTAGGTATCCAGCACACTGCAGTAACATCACACTGAACAGGCGATATCAAATATGTAGAATAACCACTGAAAAATTATTGAAATTCCAAGCAGTTTCGTGATTTCTCACAATATCAAGTAACTGTGAGAAATCACAAATGTGCTTGGAATTTCCCTGTTTTTTCACAGAGGTTGTTCTGCGCGCACGCACGCAAGCACACACACACAGAGTGAGCTAGATACCTCAAAGGCAATGGGGCCAGATAACATCTCCCCATGGGTATTGAGAGAGGGAGCAGAGGCGCTATGTGTACCCCTAACAACAATATTCAATACATCTATCGAAACAGGGAGATTGCCTGAGGCATGGAAGACAGCAAATGTAGTCCCAATCTTTAAAAAAGGAGACAGACATGAAGCATTAAACTACAGACCAGTGTCACTGACATGTATAGTATGCAAAATCATGGAGAAGATTATCAGGAGAAGAGTGGTGGAACACCTAGAAAGGAATGATCTCATCAACAGCAGCCAGCATGGTTTCAGGGACGGGAAATCCTGTGTCACAAACCTACTGGAGTTCTATGACATGGTGACAGCAGTAAGACAAGAGAGAGAGGGGTGGGTGGATTGCATTTTCTTGGACTGCAAGAAGGCGTTTGACACAGTTCCACACAAGAGATTGGTGCAAAAACTGGAGGACCAAGCAGGGATAACAGGGAAGGCACTACAATGGATCAGGGAATACTTGTCAGGAAGACAGCAGCGAGTCATGGTACGTGGCGAGGTGTCAGAGTGGGCACCTGTGACCAGCGGGGTCCCGCAGGGGTCAGTCCTAGGACCAGTGCTGTTTCTGGTATTTGTGAACGACATGACGGAAGGAATAGACTCTGAGGTGTCCCTGTTTGCAGATGACGTGAAGTTGATGAGAAGAATACACTCGATCGAAGACCAGGCAGAACTACAAAGGGATCTGGACAGGCTGCAGAACTGGTCCAGCAATTGGCTCCTGGAGTTCAATCCCACCAAGTGCAAAGTCATGAAGATTGGGGAAGGGCAAAGAAGGCCGCAGACGGAGTACAGTCTAGGGGGTCAGAGACTACAAACCTCACTCAAGGAAAAAGATCTTGGGGTGAGTATAACACCAGGCACATCTCCTGAAGCGCACATCAACCAAATAACTGCTGCAGCATATGGGCGCCTAGCAAACCTCAGAACAGCATTCCGACATCTTAATAAGGAATCGTTCAGGACCCTGTACACCGTATACGTTAGGCCCATATTGGAGTATGCGGCACCAGTTTGGAACCCACACCTAGCCAAGCACGTAAAGAAACTAGAGAAAGTGCAAAGGTTTGCAACAAGACTAGTCCCAGAGCTAAGAGGTATGTCCTACGAGGAGAGGTTAAGGGAAATCAACCTGACGACACTGGAGGACAGGAGAGATAGGGGGGACATGATAACAACATACAAAATACTGAGAGGAATTGACAAGGTGGACAAAGACAGGATGTTCCAGAGATTGGACACAGTAACAAGGGGACACAGTTGGAAGCTAAAGACACAGATGAATCACAGGGATGTTAGGAAGTATTTCTTCAGCCACAGAGTAGTCAGTAAGTGGAATAGTTTGGGAAGCGATGTAGTGGAGGCAGGATCCATACATAGCTTTAAGCAGAGGTATGATAAAGCTCACGGCTCAGGGAGAGTGACCTAGTAGCGATCAGTGAAGAGGCGGGGCCAGGAGCTCGGACTCGACCCCCGCAACCTCAACTAGGTGAGTACAACTAGGTGAGTACACACACACACACACACACACACACACACACACACACACACACACACACACACACACACATACATACACACACACACACACACACACACACACACTCACACTATACAGTGGACCCCCGCATAGCGAACGCCTTGCATAGCGAACAATCCGCATAGCGAACGCTTTGTTCGCTGAAATTTTGCCCCGCATAGTAGACAAAAACCCGCTCAGCGAACTTCGTCCGAGACGCGTCCAATGTGGGCCCTCAGCCAGCCTCACATGTGCCGCCCGTCCCATTGTTTACCAGCTAGCCTCCGCGGTAACATTCAAGCATACACTCGGAATATTTCGTATTATTACAGTGTTTTCGGTGCTGTTTCTGGAAAATAAGTGACCATGGGCCCCAAGAAAGCTTCTAGTGCCAACCCTGTAGTAAAAAGGGTGAGAATTAGTATGGAAATTAAGAAAGATTTTGAAGGGTTTGGGGCTAACCCTGAGAAGCCTATGCCAGTTGTGGAATCCATTGTGCCTACTTCAAAAATTAAGGAAATGTGTGCACAGTGGGTTGAACTGCAAACCTTTATGGATGAAAATCACCCTGACACAGCTGTTGCAAGCCGTGCTGGTGACTATTTCAATGACAATGTTATGGCCCATTTTAGGAAAGTCTTGAAGGAACGGGAGGTACAGAGCTCTATGGACAGATTTGTTGTGCGACAGAGGTCCAGTGACTCTCAAGCTGGTCCTAGTGGCATTAAAAGAAGAAGGGAAGTAACCCCAGAAAAGGACTTGCTACCTCAAGTCCTAATGGAAGGGGATTCCCCTTCTAAACAGTAAGAAGATAATGCTCTCCCCTCCTCCCATCCCATCAATCATCACCAGATCTTCAATAAAAGTAAGTGTCATGTAATTGTGCATGCCTTTTTCAGTTTGTGTGTACTAAAATTAACATTTTTTTGTGGTAAAAAAAATTTTTTTTCATACTTTTGGGTGTCTTGCACGGATTAATTTTATTTCCATTATTTCTTATGGGGAAAATTAATTCGCATAGCGAACATTTCGCATAACGACCAGCCCTCTTGCACGGATTAAGTTCGCTATGCGGGGGTCCACTGTATATATATATATATATATATATATATATATATAAACACACCAGCCGTATCCCACATAGGCAGGGTGACCTAAAAAGAAAACGCAAGTTTTTCTTTTTAAATATAGTAATGTATACAGGATTATTATTATTATTATTATAATCAAAGAAAGTGCTAAACCGACAAGGGTCATACAGCACTGCATACAAGAGAAGGGGTTACTAGCCCCTTGCTCCTGGCATTTTAGTCGCCTCTTACGACACGCATGACTTACATATATATTCTGTGCATAACTGTACATAAGTGTCTTTTCCCCATGTTGCCTGTACCACTATACCATTTCTCATTTATTAAATAACCTGACGTAAATACAAGTGTTGTTTCTCACACTGTGATGGTGTCGCCATACCTTGTACAACATCTTTCAGGGTTATAGACCTGATTGTCTTCAAAAAACACCGAGTGACTCACGAAATCGTAATAATAGGACTGCAAACAGGTTCACAACCAGGAAGGAAGACGGAAAGTTTAAGAGCGCGTTCACTTGGTAGCTCACTCAACGCTCCGGGCAATAAACACAACACAGACAGAAGAACATCCAAGGTAAGAGTCAACCATTTATAACCTAAGAGCTGTGTTAAGAGCCGTGTAAAGAGCTGTGTTAAGAGCCGTGTTAAGAGCTGTGTTAAGAGCCGTGTTAAGAGCCGTGTTAAGAGCCGTGTTAAGAGCTGTGTTAAGAGCCGTGTTAATAGCTGTGTTAAGAGCCATGTTAAGAGCTGTGTTAATTAAGAGCCGTGTTAAGAGCTGTGTTAAGAGCCGTGTTAAGAGCCGTGTTAAGAGCTGTGTTAAGAGCCGTGTTAAGAACTGTGTTAAGAGCCGTGTTAAGAGCCGTGTTAAGAGCCGTGTTAAGAGCTGTGTTAAGAGCCGTGTTAAGAGCCGTGTTAAGAGCCGTGTTAAGAGCTGTGTTAAAAACCGTGTTAAGAGCCGTGTTAAGAGCTGTGTTAAGAGCTGTGTTAAGAGCCATGTTAAGACCCGTGTTAAGAACCGTGTTAAAAGCTCTTATCCTCCCTCAGAGCGGAACATGGAGATATCTAAAGGATTCCTGAAGGATGCTTACGAGGGGTCAACGCCCCTGCGACCCTGTTCCAGACCAGGCCTCCTGGTAGATCACGGTCTGATCAACCAGGTTGTTACTGCTGGAGTCACACACTGCGGTGTAGGAACCACAGCCCGGCTGGTCAGGAACAGGTCTGAGGAGTCCCAGAGCCATCACCAGCCACAAAGGTCTGCGACTAATAAAGGCACTCTTGGGTCCTATTACCATGGTCATCTCATACTCCATGAGGGATGCCCATGCCCAGTAAATCTTCCACTGAACTTTAAGTTACGATAATTACGTTATCGTAAGTAAATTTTTAAATTTCAAGAAGAATTTTGCAGAGAGAAGATAAGAAAACTGCTGTAGAGGCAGGACAAACGAGAGCAGAGAGAAGATAAGGAAAGTGCTGTAGAGGCAGGACAAACGAGAGCAGAGAGAAGATAAGAAAACTGCTGTAGAGGCAGGACAAACGAGAGCAGAGAGAAGATAAGAAAACTGCTGTAGAGGCAGGACAAACGAGAGCAGAGAGAAGATAAGAAAACTGCTGTAGAGGCAGGACAAACGAGAGCAGAGAGAAGATAAGGAAAGTGCTGTAGAGGCAGGACAAACGAGAGCAGAGAGAAGATAAGAAAACTGCTGTAGAGGCAGGACAAACGAGAGCAGAGAGAAGATAAGAAAACTGCTGTAGAGGCAGGACAAACGAGAGCAGAGAGAAGATAAGAAAACTGCTGTAGAGGCAGGACAAACGAGAGCAGAGAGAAGATAAGAAAACTGCTGTAGAGGCAGGACAAACGAGAGCAGAGAGAAGATAAGAAAACTGCTGTAGAGGCAGGACAAACGAGAGCAGAGAGAAGATAAGGAAAGTGCTGTAGAGGCAGGACAAACGAGAGCAGAGAGAAGATAAGGAAAGTGCTGTAGAGGCAGGACAAACGAGAGCAGAGAGAAGATAAGGAAAGTGCTGTAGAGGCAGGACAAACGAGAGCAGAGAGAAGATAAGGAAAGTGCTGTAGAGGCAGGACAAACGAGAGCAGAGAGAAGATAAGGAAAGTGCTGTAGAGGCAGGACAAACAACAAAGTAGGTAATGAGAACTTTCAGGATATGAAGTCACGGTAATAATGATACAGTTCGAATCGTTTGTGGCCTTACGTTTCGAATATTGATCTTTTTCCATAGCACTTTTCAAGGCAGAAGAGATAGTAGAGCTGGAAAAATGTAGAAACTAACATACCCTAACCTAACCTAACATACCCTAACCTAACCTAACCTAACATACCCTAACCTAACCTAACCTACCCTAACATACCATACCCTAACCTAACCTAACCTAACCTAACCTAGCCTAACATACCCTAACCTAACATACCCTAACCTAACCTAACCTAACATACCCTAATTTAACCTACCCTAACCTAACCTAACATACCATACCCTAACCTAACCTAACCTACCCTAACCTAGCCTAACATACCCTAACCTAACATATCCTAACCTAACCTAACCTAACCTACCCTAACCTAACCTAACATACCATACCCTAACCTAACCTAACCTAACCTACCCTAACCTAGCCTAACATACCCTAACCTAACATACCCTAACCTAACCTAACATACCCTAACCTAACCTAACCTACCCTAACCTAACCTAACATACCGTACCCTAACCTAACCTAACATACCGTACCCTAACCTAACCTAACCTACCCTAACCTAACCAAACCTAACCTAACCTACCCTACCCTAACCTAGCCTAACAACCTACCCTAACCTAGCCTACCCTAACCTAACCTAAAGTAGCCTAACCTAACCTAACCTAACCTAACCTACCCTAACCTAACCTACCCTAACTTAACCTAACCTACCCTAACCTACCCGAGCCTAACCTACCCTAACCTAGCCTACCCTAACCTAACCTACCCTAAGAGAAAGGGCTAGGGAGAAGGGTCGATGAAGAGTCTACAAAATCACTCAAGGTTATTGGATTACTGACAATGAGAATCTGAGTGATGGAACACTTGATTACCAATTGCGGAGTGATTTTCTCCTTGTTACACTAACATCCTCAGTCACACCTGACTGTCTCACGTTACTAACATCCTCAGTCACACCTGACTGTCTCACGTTACTAACATCCTCAGTCACACCTGACTGTCTTACATCACTAACATCCTCAGTCACACCTGACTGTCATACATCAATAACATCCCCAGTCACACCTGACTGTCTTAACTCACTAACATCCTATCTTAACTGATAACTTCTTGATCAACCAGGCTGTTGCTGCCCGCAGGCCTAAATAGCAATCTGGCTAATCTTGCGTTTTTTTTTTTTGCAGAAAATGGTTTAGTTTTCTAATAAACACGTCTACTGCTATGCCTGCTGGTAGAAGGTTGAACTGTCATGAACCTCAGGGTTCTCTTAAGTGAATCTATAGAACACCTACCCAGGTTCATTCTACACTATGAAGACAAGAAAAGAGTAAAGGTGCCAGGACTGTGCCTTGTGGGAGTCGACCATTTACTTTCTTAAATCTTATTTTTACTGAACATTAAAATGGTATAAAATACCGTTGGTTGTTAGGTGAGACACATATGCAACAGTTAGGTATCTTTATTTCGAAACGTTTCGCCTACACAGTAGGCTTCTTCAGTCGAGTACAGAAAAGTTGATAGAAGCAGAAGAGACTTGAAGACGATGTAATCAGTCCATCACCCTTAAAGTTTTGAGGTGGTCAGTCCCTCAGTCTAGAGAAGAGCATTGTTTCATAGTCGGTATTTTATACCATTTTAATGTTCAATCTGTCAGACACTGCAACACAAGGGTATCTTGGTACAGACCTGCATTCAACTTCGACAACCTCTACTAGTGAGAACGGCTGGATTTGAAAGGGACCTAGCCTCCCAACATCTGCGTTCGACTAGTGACCTACGTCTCACCTCTTGGCGCTATATAAGGCTCCATCCTGTCACTTCAACTCCATATTGTTTCAGACTATGAAACAATGCTCTTCTCTAGACTGAGGGACTGACCACCTCAAAACTTTAAGGGTGATGGACTGATTACATCGTCTTCAAGTCTCTTCTGCTTCTATCAACTTTTCTGTACTCGACTGAAGAAGCCTACTGTCTAGGCGAAACGTTTCGAAATAAAGATACCTAACTGTTGCATATGTGTCTCACCTAACTTATTTTTACTACCACTCTCGGATCAATGTCTTAAATTTGAAAATCCTTTCCCCCTACTTCGTTATACTTCTATAGTTTCGTTTTATAGAGTAAGGGAACAGGTCTCCCTGGAGGTCAGAGTGAAGAAGGGAACGGAATCCCTGGAGGTACAGTAAAGTGGATGGAGCCGCTGAAGGTGTGAGATAATAATGAAAATTGCTGTCGTATTGACCCAGCCATTGTGGCAAGCAGCGAGGGACGAGGAGGGGAAGAAACGGGCACAAGTAGGGAAACAGGTGATTGTGGCGGCGGCGGCGGCGGCGGCGGCGACGACGATGGAGGAGGAGGAGGAGGAGGAGGAAGATTAAATGTTTTATTGACTGGTACTGAAAGATGGGGAAGTGGAGACGAATCCTTCGTCCGTAAGCCATGTGTCGTAAGAAGCGACTAAAATGCTGGGAGCAAAAGGCTAGTAACCCCTTTTGTATAAATTACTAAATGTAAAAAGCGTTTCTTCTTTTTCAAGTCACCCTGCCTCGGTGGGTCACCCTGCCTCGGTGGGTCACCCTGCCTCGGTGGGTCACCCTGCCTCGGTGGGTCACTCTGCCTCGGTGGGTCACCCTGTCTCGGTGGGTCACTCTGCCTCGGTGGGTTACTCTGTCTCGGTGGGTCACTCTGCCTCGGTGGGTCACCCTGCCTCGGTGGGTCACCCTGCCTCGGTGGGTCACCCTGCCTCGGTGGGTCACTCTGCCTCGGTGGGTCACCCTGTCTCGGTGGGTCACCCTGTCTCGGTGGGTCACCCTGTCTCGGTGGGTCACCCTGTCTCGGTGGGTCACCCTGTCTCGGTGGGTCACTCTGCCTCGGTGGAAGATGGCCGGTGTCTTTATAAAAAAAATTGGATACAACTACAGTATGCGGCTACAAAAGGTTAATCAGTGTAAGACAGAGAGGATGACGGAGGTGGAGGAGGGGGAGGGGGAAGGTAGGCAGGTGCACACAACAACACACTGACTAGTGAGTGAGTGAGTGAGTGAGGGAGGCAGGAGGCACTAAGCGAGGGGATTAGCTGCCCCCGCTGCATGACAAACGACCAGATTAACTAGCGGTGGACATGACAAACTCTCATCCATCGCCTCTAACGCTTCGTCCATTGTCCCGCAGACAACCTGTTGCCTTAACTCATACCGCCGTTTGTGGATCCTCTCCCTCACACCTCACTACCACCATTACCATCACCATCATTAACATCACCCTCACCGCCATTAGCATTACCACTATTGACATCACGAGTGGGTAAGAAGTAATCAGGATGCGGCAATACCCGAATTGGGGAACCGTGACGGAACTGGACGCTGATTCATTGGAACCTGACGGGAACCGGAAATAGTAGACCCGTAGGCCTACACAGCCTGCTTGATGTGGCAGTAAGTAAAGGTACTAGTCCACTTTCATCTTGAAAACTAAATCGGTTCTAATATCTGATGGTAGCAGGTTGAAGAATCTAAGTCCAGGAATGTTGACAGTGTTCTCTTACTGTACCTACGACGCCCTTGCTTCCACTTCACTATATTGTAACAGTGTGCAGATTGCTGATCAAATACTCATGTATATATTATCAGGTATTCCTCTTTTCTAGGTTCCAAAGACCAGATTCCAAAGTGCTTTAAGGTATTCTCCGTATCTAAGATGCATTACTAAACTGTTTTCAGCCAGTAAATAGTTTCTACATTTTTCCAGCTCTACTATCTCTTCTGCCTTGAAAAGTGCTATGGAAAAAGATCAATATTCGAAACGTAAGGCCACAAACGATTCGAACTGTATCATTATTACCGTGACTTCATATCCTGAAAGTTCACATTACCTACTTTGTTGTTTGTCCTGCCTCTACAGCACATTCCTTATCTTCTCTCTGCTCTCGTTTGTCCTGCCTCTACAGCACTTTCCTTATCTTCTCTCTGCTCTCGTTTGTCCTGCCTCTACAGCACTTTCCTTATCTTCTCTCTGCTCTCGTTTGTCCTGCCTCTACAGCACTTTCCTTATCTTCTCTCTGCTCTCGTTTGTCCTGCCTCTACAGCACATTCCTTATCTTCTCTCTGCTCTCGTTTGTCCTGCCTCTACAGCACATTCCTCATCTTCTCTCTGCTCTTGTTTGTCCTGCCTCTACAGCACTTTCCTCATCTTCTCTCTGCTCTCGTTTGTCCTGCCTCTACAGCAGTTTCCTTATCTTCTCTCTGCTCTCGTTTGTCCTGCCTCTACAGCACTTTCCTTATCTTCTCTCTGCTCTCGTTTGTCCTGCCTCTACAGCACTTTCCTTATCTTCTCTCTGCTCTCGTTTGTCCTGCCTCTACAGCACTTTCCTTATCTTCTCTCTACTCTAGTTTGTCCTGCCTCTACAGCAGTTTCCTTGTTGTCTTCTCTAAATCTCTGGTCATCAACATTATTATTATTATTTTTATTTCTAAGTCTTTACCTGGTTTTTCGCTCTGCTAGATGAGATCAAAAGAGTTACTTTTATACACTCATAGGACCATCATGGCTGGCTTAAGACTACCATGAAGTCATTCTGTTTGCCTTCGGACACTCATGGGACCATGATGGCTGACCGGAAGAGCCGCTCCACATAGGTAAGGCGCAGGTTAGCGAGCGCACGACTCGGTTAATGAGGGAAGGCGACGGTCGATGGAGATTAGTACTGGAGTGGTATATGAGAACTAGTGCTGGAAGGAGAACAGGGGGAACTACAGAGTGCTGGAAAGAGTACAGGGAAACTAGAGAGTACTGGAGGTACTACATGGAAACTAGAGAGTACTGGAGGGAGTACAGCGAAACTATAGAGTGCTGGAGGGAGTACAGGGAAACTAGATAGTGCTGAAGGGAGCACAGAGAAACTAGAATGCTGGAGGCTGGGACAAAGCTCCCAGCCTAAGGTTCATCGAGCATAAACTATAAGTCGAATAAAGGAAGACAAGACTCAAGGCTGTCCTTTAATAAAGAAATGACTGAGACTTCCATTACTCATCTTGTTATAGTCCATGTAGGCCTAGATTCCCCCTCCCCAAGCCCTCCTATCCTTGTTGCTCCTCGACAGATCACGTCTGGGCAGGAGAAAATGGACATGAGAGGCGGGGGAGCGAAAAAGGTAATGAGGGCCGCGGCCCCCCACCCGCGAACATCAGCAAACACGCCAAGACGGGGGGCGGAGGTAAAAACGGAAACTCGTGATGGGCGGTCGGGCGGGCGGGCGGAGGTGGGCGGAAGGGAAGGCGGAAACAATGGTGGGCGCCTCAACAGTCTTCCGACACGCCATGGCCGTCATTTCTCACGTGTTCACTTTATAAAGATCAAAGTCTGCAGCCATTACCCAACCTGATGAACCGGACGCGCCAATGTTGTAAATATCTCCACTTCTGGCTATTTGTGGGAGTATTGTTCCAACTGCCTTGCATGACCCTCACCCCTGGGGGCTGCCTTGCATGACCCTCACCCCTGGGTGCTGCCTTGCATGACCCTCACCCCTGGGTGCTGCCTTGCATGACCCTCACCCCTGGGGGCTGCCTTGCATGACCCTCACCCCTGGGGGCTGCCTTGCATGACCCTCACCCCTGGGGGCTGCCTTGCATGACCCTCACCCCTGGGGGCTGCCTTGCATGACCCTCACCCCTGGGGGGCTGCCTTGCATGACCCTCACCCCTGGGGGCTGCCTTGCATGACCCTCACCCCTGGGGGCTGCCTTGCATGACCCTCACCCCTGGGGGCTGCCTTGCATGACCCTCACCCCTGGGTGCTGCCTTGCATGACCCTCACCCCTGGGTGCTGCCTTGCATGACCCTCACCCCTGGGGGCTGCCTTGCATGACCCTCACCCCTGGGGGCTGCCTTGCATGACCCTCACCCCTGGGGGCTGCCTTGCATGACCCTCACCCCTGGGGGGCTGCCTTGCATGACCCTCACCCCTGGGGGCTGCCTTGCATGACCCTCACCCCTGGGGGCTGCCTTGCATGACCCTCACCCCTGGGGGCTGCCTTGCATGACCCTTACCCCTGGGGGCTGCCTTGCATGACCCTCACCCCTGGGGGCTGCCTTGCATGACCCTCACCCCTGGGGGCTGCCTTGCATGACCCTCACCCCTAGGGGGCTGCCTTGCATGACCCTCACCCCTGGGGGCTGCCTTGCATGACCCTCACCCCTGGGGGCTGCCTTGCATGACCCTCACCCCTGGGGGCTGCCTTGCATGACCCTCACCCCTGGGGGCTGCCTTGCATGACCCTCACCCCTGGGGGCTGCCTTGCATGACCCTCACCCCTGGGGGCTGCCTTGCATGACCCTCACCCCTGGGGGCTGCCTTGCATGACTCCACCGGGGGCTGCCTTGCATGACTCCCACGGGGACTGTCATGCCTGACCCTCTGAGGGCTGCATTGCATGACTCCCCCGGGGGCTGCCATGCCTGGCCCACAGGGGCTGCCTTGCCTGACCCCCAGGGGCTGCCCTGCATGACTTCCCCCTGGGGCTGCCGTGCATGACTTCCGGGGGCTACCTTGCATGACCCCTCGAGGGCTGCACTACGTGACCCAGGGTCAGAGGTCACATTCACCACCAGCAACACGGTAAGGTGACCCAGGGTCACAACCATTAGCAACAGGGTAAGGTGACCCAAAGTCGCATGGTCACAACCACTAGCAACAGGGTAAGGTGACCCAGAGTCGTGGGGTCACAACCACTAGCAACAAGGCAAGGTGACCCAGGGTCGCGGGGTCACAACCACTAACAACAGGGTAAAGTGACCCAGGGTCGTGAAGTCACAACCACTAGCAACAGGATAAGATGACCCAGGGTCGTGGGGTCACAACCACTAGCAACAGGGTAAGGTGACCCAGGGTCGTGGGTCACAACCATTAGCAACAGGGTATGGTGACCCACGGTCGTGGGTCACAACGACTAGCAACAGTGTAAGTGACCCAGGGTCGTGGGACACAACAGAGTAAGGTGACCCAGGGTCGGACACAACAGGGTAAGGTGACCCAGGGTCAAGGGTCGCACCCACCAGCAATGAGGTAAGGTGACCCAGGGTCGTGGGTCACAACAGGGTAAGACCCAGGGTCGTGGATCACAACAGGGTAAGGTGACCCAGAGTCATAGGTCACAACAGGATAAGGTGACCCCGGGTCCTGGGTCAAAAGATGAGGAGACCCAGAGTCGTGGGTCACAAGGGAAGGTGATCCAGGGTCGTGGGTCACAAGGTGAGGTGACCCAGGGTCGTGGGTCACAAGGTGAGATTACCCAGGGTCGTGGGTCACAAGGCGAGATGACCAAAGGTCGTGGGTCACAGGGTAAAGTGACCTAAGGTCGTGGGTTACAACAAGGTGAGATGGCCCAGGATCGTGAGTCACAAGGTAAGGAGACCGAGGGTCGTGGATCATAACGTAAGGTGACCCAGGGTCGTCGGTCACAAGGTGAGGTGACCCAGGGTCGTGGGTCACAAGGTGAGGTGACCCAGGGTCGTGAGTCACAAGGTGAGGTGACCCAGGGTCGTGGGTCACAAGGTGAGGTGACCCAGGGTCGTGGGTCACAAGGTGAGGTGACGCAGGGTCGTGGGTCACAAGGTGAGGTGACGCAGGGTCGTGGGTCACAAGATGAGGTGACGCAGGGTCGTGGGTCACAAGGTGAGGTGAGGCAGGGTCGTGGGTCACTAGGTGAGGTGACGCAAGGTCGTGGGTCACAAGGTGAGCTGACGCAGGGTCGTGGGTCACAAGGTGAGGTAACGCAGGGTCGTGGGTCACAAGGTGAGGTGACGCAGGGTCGTGGGTCACAAGGTGAGGTGACGCAGGGTCGTGGGTCACTAGGTGAGGTGACGCAGGGTCGTGGGTCACAAGGTGAGGTGACGCAGGGTCGTGGGTCACAAGGTGAGGTGACGCAGGGTCGTGGGTCACAAGGTGAGGTGACGCAGGGTCGTGGGTCACAAGGTGAGGTGACGCAGGGTCGTGGGTCACAAGGTGAGGTGACGCAGGGTCGTGGGTCACAAGGTGAGGTGACGCAGGGTCGTGGGTCACAAGGTGAGGTGACGCAGGGTCGTGGGTCACAAGGTGAGGTGACGCAGGGTCGTGGGTCACAAGGTGAGGTGACGCAGGGTCGTGGGTCACAAGGTGAGGTGACGCAGGGTCGTGGGTCACAAGGTGAGGTGACGCAGGGTCGTGGGTCACAAGGTGAGGTGACGCAGGGTCGTGGGTCACAAGGTGAGGTGACGCAGGGTCGTGGGTCACAAGGTGAGGTGACGCAGGGTCGTGGGTCACAAGGTGAGGTGACGCAGGGTCGTGGGTCACAAGGTGAGGTGACGCAGGGTCGTGGGTCACAAGGTGAGGTGACGCAGGGTCGGGTCACAAGTGAGGTGACGCAGGGTCGTGGGTCAAGGTGAGGTGACGCAGGGTCGTGGGTCACAAGGTGAGGTGACGCAGGGTCGTGGGTCACAAGGTGAGGTGACGCAGGGTCGTGGGTCACAAGGTGAGGTGACGCAGGGTCGTGGGTCACAAGGTGAGGTGACGCAGGGTCGTGGGTCACAAGGTGGTGACGCAGGGTCGTGGATCACAAGGTGAGGTGACGCAGGGTCGTGGGTCACAAGGTGAGGTGACGCAGGGTCGTGGGTCACAAGGTGAGGTGACGCAGGGTCGTGGGTCACAAGGTGAGGTGACGCAGGGTCGTGGGTCACAAGGTGAGGTGACGCAGGGTCGTGGGTCACAAGGTGAGGTGACGCAGGGTCGTGGGTCACAAGGTGAGGTGACGCAGGGTCGTGGGTCACAAGGTGAGGTGACGCAGGGTCGTGGGTCACAAGGTGAGGTGACGCAGGGTCGTGGGTCACAAGGTGAGGTGACGCAGGGTCGTGGGTCACAAGGTGAGGTGACGCAGGGTCGTGGGTCACAAGGTGAGGTGACGCAGGGTCGTGGGTCACAAGGTGAGGTGACGCAGGGTCGTGGGTCACAAGGTGAGGTGACGCAGGGTCGTGGGTCACAAGGTGAGGTGACGCAGGGTCGTGGGTCACAAGGTGAGGTGACGCAGGGTCGTGGGTCACAAGGTGAGGTGACGCAGGGTCGTGGGTCACAAGGTGAGGTGACGCAGGGTCGTGGGTCACAAGGTGAGGTGACGCAGGGTCGTGGGTCACAAGGTGAGGTGACGCAGGGTCGTGGGTCACAAGGTGAGGTGACGCAGGGTCGTGGGTCACAAGGTGAGGTGACGCAGGGTCGTGGGTCACAAGGTGAGGTGACGCAGGGTCGTGGGTCACAAGGTGAGGTGACGCAGGGTCGTGGGTCACAAGGTGAGGTGACGCAGGGTCGTGGGTCACAAAGGTGAGGTGACGCAGGGTCGTGGGTCACAAGGTGAGGTGACGCAGGGTCGTGGGTCACAAGGTGAGGTGACGCAGGGTCGTGGGTCACAAGGTGAGGTGACGCAGGGTCGTGGGTCATAAGGTGAGGTGACGCAGGGTCGTGGGTCACAACGTGAGGTGACGCAGGGTCGTGGGTCACAAGGTGAGGTGACGCAGGGTCGTGGGTCACAAGGTGAAGTGACGCAGGGTCGTGGGTCACAAGGTGAGGTGACGCAGGGTCGTGGGTCACAAGGTGAGGTGACGCAGGGTCGTGGGTCACAAGGTGAGGTGACGCAGGGTCGTGGGTCACAAGGTGAGGTGACGCAGGGTCGTGGGTCACAAGGTGAGGTGACGCAGGGTCGTGGGGTACTCAACGCGTTAAACTGTCATAAGATAACGACAACAGCACATGAATGACGCACAGTCCAGTTTGTAATGCTGAAACATAATTTTCATAAGTAAAGATGAGTGAACATTGTTATTATAACTGCTATGTGAGGAAGCAGTAACAAGTGTCGCTGTAGTCCTGGTACTGGACTCCATCTTCAAATACATCAGTGTACATAATTCACTGTATTTGCTTACTAACACTTAGACTTACTTTCTTCAACACTATTTGCTTCACTATCCACTTGTCAAGGAACACTGACATAAACATTTCAATTATGTGATATGGCAGTATATCATTCTAGTGGAGTTGCCAGACATTTTGAACAAGAACCCTAAATTTACATTTAACGGATGAAATATAAATTGTAAATATATTTTCAGATGTACTTTTGTTAACCCTTTTGGGGCCTAGTTCCTAGGCACTTAGTGCATCCGCTTGTTCCGGTGCTACCCTCTACAGATGAATAGTTATTAGTCCACTAATTATTTCGGTATCAAAATCTAAAAGTTGGACGAGATTTATTTTGCGGCAGATGTCATTGCAATTAATTTCCGCAAGAGATTATCAAAATGACTTTAATGATACAGTTTATGTAGGTTACGTGATATAATTGTACGTTTGTTATTCATTTGCATTTGTGTTTACTTACAGCTAGACATTCAGTAAGATTTGTGATGACAATGTTGGGCTCATTTCTCAGAGCTCTAATACCAGATGTGGTGTTACGTTCCATTATCCTGTCACTGACACTGGTCTACCAAGCTCCTTCCGCATATTAAGAAGCTTGCTAGTTTAAGGTCAATTAAGGTGTCATGTGGGCACGAACCAGGGTCCACCAGGTGACAGTCCTCACCTCTACACATGTACCATGATGAACCAGGGTCTACCAGGTGACAGCCCTCACCTCTACACATTTGTAGATGAATGGTTCGGAGAACCGACATGTTGATAAATTAGATACATGTGCAACTCTTGGGAATCTTTATTGAGGAAACGTTTCGCCACACAGTGGCTTCATCAGTCCATACATAGGAGAAACTTGAAGAACAGGAGGAGAATGAGTGTCACAAATGTGACACTACCTATTACTGCTACACCTCTCCTGCCATACGGTTTATAAGCTGCTTCTCCGCTCATCTGCCGTATTCTACTCAAGATTGATGGACTGAACACATCGACTCAAGGTTGAGGGACTGATTACCTCATTCTCCTCCTGTTCTTCAAGTTTCTCCTATGTATGGACTGATGAAGCCACTGTGTGGCGAAACGTTTCCTCAATAAAGATTCCCAAGAGTTGCACATGTATCTAATTTATCAACATGTCGGTTCTCCGAACCATTCATCTACAAACCTGTCAGACACTGCAACTTCTTGGGATCTTAATACTTAAGAATTCTTCGCTTGCCTAATTCTTGGGCACAACCTACTTCCACATTGGACAAATGTGACACTACCTATGACTGCTACACCTCTCCTGCCATACGGTTTATAAGCTGCTTCTCCGCTCATCTGCCGTATTCTACTCAAGATTGATGGACTGAACACATCGACTCAAGGTTGAGGGACTGATTACCTCATTCACCTCCTGTTCTTCAAGTTTCTCCTATGTATGGACTGATGAAGCCACTGTGTGGCGAAACGTTTCCTCAATAAAGATTCCCAAGAGTTGCACATGTATCTAATTTATCAACACCTCTACACATGTCCCATGATGAACCAGGGTCCACCAGGTGACACTCCTCACCTCTACAAATGTACCATGATGAACCAGGGTCCACCAGGTGACACTCCTCACCTCTACACATGTACCATAATGAACCAGGGTCCACCAGGTGACACTCCTCACCTCTACAAATGTACCATGATGAACCAGGGTCCACCAGGTGACACTCCTCACCTCTACACATGTACCATGATGAACCAGGGTCCACCAGGTGACAGCCCTCACCTCTACACATTGTGTAAGAATGGTATATAATACCGACAAGATGAAATTAAGACACATGTGCAACATCTGGGTATCTTTATTGTAGACGTTTCGCCATCCAGTGGCTTTATCAATACAAATTCTAGGACATAACTTGAAGACAGTAGAACTATGTACAGAAGATGAGGTAATCAGTCCCTCAACCTAGGAGTAGGTGCGAAGAGCACCATGGAATCTTGATTCTGAGGACATGTACATAACCTTCAAGGCTACGACAACTACTACTACAACTAACCCATCTCTTTGGGAAGGACCTACTTCCACTGGGGAATCCCGCCTACCAGTGACTATGCCCTCATCTGCTACACCTGACGTTACTATATAAGCGCCAGGCTCCTTTCTTCTGCTTCAGAATCTCCACGACTATGGTGCTCTTCGCACCTACTCCTAGGTTGAGGGACTGATTACCTCATCTTCTGTACATAATTCTACTGTCTTCAAGTTATGTCCTAGAATTTGTATTGATAAAGCCACTGGATGGCGAAACGTCTACAATAAAGATACCCAGATGTTGCACATGTGTCTTAATTTCACCTCTACACATGTACCATGATGAACCAGGGTCCACCAGGTAACAGCCCTCACCTCTACACATGTACCATGATGAACCAGGGTCCACCAGGTGACACTCCTCACCTCTACAAATGTACCATGATGAACCAGTCCACCAGGTGACACTCCTCACCTCTACACATGTACCATGATGAACCAGGGTCCACCAGGTGACACTCCTCACCTCTACAAATGTACCATGATGAACCAGGGTCCACCAGGTGACACTCCTCACCTCTACACATGTACCATGATGAACCAGGGTCCACCAGGTGACACTCCTCACCTCTACACATGTACCATGATGAACCAGGGTCCACCAGGTGACACTCCTCACCTCTACACATGTACCATGATGAACCAGGGTTCACCAGGTGACACTCCTCACCTCTACACATGTACCATGATGAACCAGGGTTCACCAGGTGACACTCCTCACCTCTACACATGTACCATGATGAACCAGGGTTCACCAGGTGACACTCCTCACCTCTACACATGTACCATGATGAACCAGGGTCCACCAGGCGAAAAAAAAACTTCACCTTTACATTTGCAAGACTATTGTTAAGACCAGACCTGGTATAACAACAAACGATTATAAATTTGAGATTAATTCAAGCATATTGAGTTAGGATTACAGGTGTACCAAGCGAGGATTACAAGGCAGGAGGTTGGAGATTTATCCCCGCAGGTTTCATTTTGTATTCAGTAATTAAGACTTCAGCAACGAAACTAATTTAGATTTTGCGTTGCGACAATTATGCAAAATTTCTGCCGCTAAAACTAAAGCAATGGTGATTGTGTAGGGATACTGACATGATGGTATTGGTATGACACACTGGAAGAATGGTAATGGTATGACATACTGGAAGAATGGTAATGGTATGACATACTGAAACAATGGTATGACACAGTGAAGGAATGGTAAAGGTATGACATACTGAAGCAATGGTATGACATAGTGAAGGAATGGTAATGGTGTGACATACTGAGGGAATGGTAATGGTATGACATACTGAAGGAATGGTAATGGTATGACATACTGAAGGAATGGTAATGGTATGACATGAGGGAATGGTAATGGTATGACATACTGAAGCAATGGTAGGAGAATTTATCTGAAGGCTACGTGAAGATTTCAAGGGTAGTCGTCCCCCGCGGGGCGGTCCCCGGCAAGGGCTCCAGACTAGGTTCAACTTTCTGGGACTCCACGAAACCCCATCGTTTGGGCAAAACGTCGTCAATGGATTCCAAACAGCTGCATTCTTCTTTACTACCATTTAAGGAGTAATTTGCTTTAATAGTTTTCGATACTTCGCAGTAATGCAAAGATTACAATGCTTAAATTAAGTGATATTACCCACTTCTATTTGATTCCTGACGATTGTTCTTGAGAGAGGAGGAAGATGGTGGCATCGAGTGTGAGTGATGCCACTAGTGGAGTGGGTTATGCTACCACTGAGCCTGGTTGATGCCACTGGTGGAGTGGGTTATGCTACCACTGAGCCTGGTTGATGCCACTGGTGGAGTGGGTTATGCTACCACTGAGTCTGGTTGATGCCACTGGTGGAGTGGGTTATGCTACCACTGAGCCTGGTTGATGCCACTGGTGGAGTGGGTTATGCTACCACTGAGCCTGGTTGATGCCACTGGTGGAGTGGGTTATGCTACCACTGAGCCTGGTTGATGCCACTGGTGGAGTGGGTTATGTTATCACTGAGCCTGGTTGATGCCACTGGTGGAGTGGGTTATGCTACCACTGAGCCTGGTTGATGCCACTGGTGGAGTGGGTTATGCTACCACTGAGCCTGGTTGATGCCACTGGTGGAGTGGGTTATGCTACCACTGAGCCTGGTTGATGCCACTGGTGGAGTGGGTTATGCTACCACTGAGCCTGGTTGATGCCACTGGTGGAGTGGGTTATGCTACCACTGAGCCTGGTTGATGCCACTGGTGGAGTGGGTTATGTTACCACTGAGCCTGGTTGATGCCACTGGTGGAGTGGGTTATGCTACCACTGAGCCTGGTTGATGCCACTGGTGGAGTGGGTTATGCTACCACTGAGCCTGGTTGATGCCACTGGTGGAGTGGGTTATGCTACCACTGAGCCTGGTTGATGTCACTGGTGGAGTGGGTTATGTTATCACTGAGCCTGGTTGATGCCACTGGTGGAGTGGGTTATGCTACCACTGAGCCTGGTTGATGCCACTGGTGGAGTGGGTTATGCTACCACTGAGCCTGGTTGATGCCACTGGTGGAGTGGGTTATGTTACCACTGAGCCTGGTTGATGCCACTGGTGGAGTGGGTTATGCTAAAACTGAGCCTGGTTGATGCCAACGGTGGAGTGGGTTATGCTACCACTGAGCCTGGTTAATGCCACTGGTGGAGTGGGTTATGCTACCACTGAGCCTGGTTGATGCCACTGGTGGAGTGGGTTATGTTATCACTGAGTCTGGTTGATGCCACTGGTGGAGTGGGTTATGCTACCACTGAGCCTGGTTGATGCCACTGGTGGAGTGGGTTATGCTACCACTGAGCCTGGTTGATGCCACTGGTGGAGTGGGTTATGTTACCACTGAGCCTGGTTGATGCCACTGGTGGAGTGGGTTATGCTACCACTGAGCCTGGTTGATGCCACTGGTGGAGTGGGTTATGCTACCACTGAGCCTGGTTGATGCCACTGGTGGAGTGGGTTATGTTACCACTGAGCCTGGTTGATGCCATTGGTGGAGTGGGTTATGCTACCACTGAGCCTGGTTGATGCCACTGGTGGAGTGGGTTATGCTACCACTGAGCCTGGTTGATGCCACTGGTGGAGTGGGTTATGCTACCACTGAGCCTGGTTGATGCCACTGGAGGAGTGGGTTATGCTACCACTGAGCCTGGTTGATGCCACTGGTGGAGTGGGTTATGTTACCACTGAGCCTGGTTGATGCCACTGGTGGAGTGGGTTATGCTACCACTGAGCCTGGTTGATGCCACTGGTGGAGTGGGTTATGCTACCACTGAGCCTGGTTGATGCCACTGGTGGAGTGGGTTATGTTATCACTGAGCCTGGTTGATGCCACTGGTGGAGTGTGTTATGCTACCACTGAGCCTGGTTGATGTCACTGGTGGAGTGTGTTATGCTACCACTGAGCCTGGTTGATGTCACTGGTGGAGTGTGTTATGCTACCACTGAGCCTGGTTGATGCCACTGGAGGAGTGTGAGCGATGACGCTACTTGTGGTGGGAAAGGTAACGAGAGTGGGGGTTTAGCGCTACCAGTAGCAGGTTAGCACTACCAGTAGCGGGTCAGCGCTACCAGTAGCGGGTCAGCGCTACCAGTAGCGGGTCAGCGCTACCAGTAGCGGGTCAGCGCTACCAGTAGCGGGTCAGCGCTACCAGTAGCGGGTCAGCGCTACCAGTAGCGGGTCAGCGCTACCAGTAGCGGGTCAGCGCTACCAGTAGCAGGTTAGCACTACCAGTAGCGGGTCAGCGCTACCAGTAGCAGGTTAGCACTACCAGTAGCGGGTCAGCGCTACCAGTAGCGGGTCAGCGCTACCAGTAGCGGGTCAGCGCTACCAGTAGCGGGTCAGCGCTACCAGTAGCGGATCAGCGCTACCAGTAGCGGGTTAGCGCTACCAGAGGAGGGTATAACACTACCAGTGGACATGGGTATAAAACACGCTCACCACCGCGCTTCCTAATGTCTCATAAAATCAAAGTTAAAAATTCATAAAAGTATAAAAACTAAAGTGTCATAAATGTCACGCTAAAAATACGTGTGTGTACTCACCTAATTGTGGTTGCAGGGGTCGAGACTCAGCTCCTGGCCCCGCCTCTTCACTGATCGCTACTAGGTCCTCTCTCTCTCTGCTTCCTCAGCTTTATCATACCTCTTCTTAAAACTATGTATGGTTCCTGCCCCCACTACTTCACTTGCTAGGCTGTTCCACTTCCTGACAACTCTATGACTGAAGAAATACTTCCTAACGTCCCTGTGACTCGGCTGAGTCTTAAGCTTCCAGTTGTGACCCCTTGTTTCTGTGTCCCCTCTCTGGAACATCCTATCTCTGTCCACCTTGTCTATTCCCCGAAGTATCTTGTATGTCGTTATCATGTCTCCCCTGACCCTTCTGTCCTCCAGTGTCGTCAGTATGATTTCCCTCAACCTTTCCTCGTACGACATTCCCCTGAGCTCTGGGACTAGCCTTGTTGCAAACCTTTGTACTTTCTTTAACTTCTTGACGTGCTTGACCAGGTGTGGGTTCCAGACTGGTGCTGCATTCTCCAGTATAGGCCTAACATACACAGTGTACAGTGTCTTGAACGATTCCTTATTAAGGTATCGGAACGCTATTCTCAGGTTTGCCAGGCGTCCGTATGCTGCAGCAGTTATTTGGTTGATGTGTGCCTCCGGTGACGTGCTCGGTGTTATGGTCACCCCGAGGTCTTTCTCCCTGAGTGAGGTCTGTAGTCTTTGTCCACCTAGCCTATACTCTGTCTGCGGTCTTCTTTGCCCCTCCCCAATCTTCATGATTTTGCATTTGGCAGGATTGAATTCGAGAAGCCAGTTACTGGACCACATGTCCAGCCTGTCCAGGTCTCTTTGCAGTCCTGCCTCATCCTCATCCGATTTAATTCTTCTCATCAACTTCACATCATCTGCGAATAGGGACACTTCAGAGTCTATTCCTTCCATCATGTCGTCCACATATATCAAAAATAGCACTGGTCCTAGAACTGACCCCTGTGGGACCCCGCTCGTCACAGGCGCCCACTGTAATACCTCTTCATGTACCATGACTCGTTGCTGTCTCCCTGTCAGGTATTTATTCCCTGATCCATTGCAGTGCCCTCCCTGTTACATGCGCCTGATCCTCCAGCTTCTGCACTAATCTCTTGTGGGGAACTGTGTCAAAGGCCTTCCTGCAGTCTAGGAAAACGCAATCTACCCACCCCTCTCTCTCGTGTCTTACTTCTGTTACCTTGTCATAAAACTCCAGGAGGTTTGTGATACAAGATTTGCCTTCCATGAACCCATGCTGGTTTTCATTTATAATCTTGTTCCGTTCCAGGTGTTCGACCACTCTCCTCCTGATAATCTTCTCCATGACTTTGCACACAATACATGTCAGAGACACAGGTCTGTAGTTTAGCACCTCGTTTCTGTTTCATTTCTTAAATATGGGGACTACATTTGCTGTCTTCCATTTCTCAGGTAGTTGCCCAGTTTCAAGGGATGTGTTGAAGATTGTGGTTAGAGGCACGCACAGCATCTTTGCTCCTTCTCTAAGGATCCATGGGGAGATGTCCGGTCCCATCGCCTTTGAGGTATCAAGGTCACTTAGGAGCTTCACCTCCTCGGTTGTTCGTATGTCATCCAACACTTGTTGGTATATTCCCTCTTGATGTTGATGTTCCCTTCTGTGCTGTCTTCCCACAGCCCTTCCTGTCTCTACTGTAAAAACTTCCTTAAATCTCCTGTTCAGCTCCTCACATACCTCCTGATCATTTCTTGTGAGTTCTCCACCTTCTGTCCTTAATCTGATCACCTGGTCTTTGACTGTTGTCTTCCTCCTGATGTGGCTATACAACAGTTTCGGGTCAGTCTTGATTCTCGATGCTATGTCATTTTCATACTGTCGCTGGGCCTCCCTCCTTACCTGTGCGTACTCGTTCCTGGCTCTGCGACTGATCTCCCTATTTTCGTGTGTTCTCTGCCTTCTGTACTTTTTCCATTCTCTATTGCACTTTGTTTTTGCCTCCTTACACCGTCGGGTAAACCAGGGGCTCGTTCTGGTCTTCCCGTTGTTTCTGTTGCCCTTGGGAATAAACCTTTCCACCGCCTCCTTGCATTTTGTTGTTACTTATTCCATCATTTCGTTTACTGGCTTTCCTGCCAGTTCTCTGTCCCACTGGACCTCCCGCAGGAAGTTCCTCAACCCTATGTAGTCCCCTCTTTTATAGTCAGGCTTTTCCTATTCAACTCCTGTTACTCTCTCCACTTGCAGCTCAACTATGTATTCAAAGCACAGAACAACGTGGTCGCTAGCTCCTAGAGGACTCTCATACTTGATGTCCTCAATGTCTGAGCTGCCCAGGGTGAACACAAGGTCCAATCTTGCTGGTTCATCCTCCCCTCTCACTCTGGTAGTGTCCTTAACATGTTGGTGCATGAGGTTTTCCAGCACCACGTCCAACATCTTGGCTCTCCATGTTTCGGGACCCCCATGTGGCTCCAGGTTTTCCCAGTCAATCTCCCTGTGGTTGAAATCCCCCATAACCAGCAACTTTGCTCTGCTGGAGTGAGCTCTTCTTGCCACCTCAGCAAATGTGTCCACCATTGCTCTGTTGCTCTCTTCATATTCCTCTCTTGGCCTCCTGCAGTTCTGTGGTGGATTATACATCACTGCAATGACCACCTTGTGTTCCCCAGACTGAAGTGTACCTACTATGTAGTCTCTTTCTCCCGTGTGTGTGTGTGTGTGTGTGTGTGTGTGTGTGTGTGTGTGTGTGTGTGTGTGTGTGTGTATGTATGTATGTATGTATGTATGTATGTATATATATATATATATATATATATATATATATATATATATATATATATATATATATATATATATATAATGTCGTGCCGAATAGGCGGAACTTGCGATCTTGGCTTAGAAAACAACGCTCATCTTGCTATATAAGACAAGCTAAAATTTGTGTATGCAATAATTTCGCCAAAATCATTCTGAACCTAACGAAAAAAATATATTTCACTGTGTTTGTTTAATATTAAATTATTGTAAATAAATCTAAAATATATTTAGTTGGGTTTGGCTAAAATAAATTGCCCTTTTTATAATAAGGTTAGGTAAGTTTTCTAAGACTCTTTTGGTGCAAAATTATAATTTTTTTCATTAACATTAATGAAAAAAATATATCTTTAAACGTATAAGAAAAAATTTCAGAAAGGAATTAATTTTTAATGAGTTCTTGCTAACTGACCAGTTTTACATATTCGGCACGACATATATATATATATATATATATATATATATATATATATATATATATATATATATATATATATATATATATATATATATATATATATATATATATATATGTCGTGCCGAATAGGCAGAATTTGCTATCTTGACTTAAATAGCAACGTTCATCTTGCCATGTAAGACAAGTGAAAATTTGTGTATGCAATAATTTCGCCAAAATCATTCTGAACCTAACGAAAAAAAAATATTTCACTGTGTTTGTTTAGTATTAAATTACTGTAAACAAATCTAAAATATATTTAGTTGGGTTAGGCTAAAATAAATTGCTCTTGTTATAATAAGGTTAGGTAAGTTTTCTAAGATTCTTTTGGTGCAAAATTAAAATTTTTTACATTAACATTAATGAAAAAAATATATCTTTAAACGTATCAGATAAAATTTTAGAAAGGACTTAATTTTAAATGAGTTCTTGCTAATTGACCAGTTTTACATATTCGGCATGACATATATATATATATATATATATATATATATATATATATATATATATATATATATATATATATATATATATATATATATATATATATATATATATATATATATATATATATATATATATATATATATATATATATATATATATATATATATATAACTCTTATGTTGATTAAAGTTAGCACATAAGTGTTGCAAAAAAATATTGTAATATCCTCGTACATGAAGGACATTGTTAGACCTACAAATTAAGTAAAGATTAAAAAAATGAAAAAAAAAACGCGTATAACTGACAAACAAATACATTAAGAAATGTGAATATTGAATGAGTATGTTAAAAGTTGGAAGAAATTAACATGCATAAGTTATGTACTACGAGATGGTCTTTAAAACAGAGCATTACTGTAGATAAATGATGAAGATAAACACACACACACACATACACACACACACACACACACACACACACACACACACACACACACACACATACACACACACACATACACACACACACATACACACACACACACACACACACACACACACACACACACACACACTGGTGAGGTGTCAACACTGGTGTCCAGAAAACATGAAAATTAGTTCACCTTTATCTGTTAAATTTGAGAGGAGGCGAGAGCCTTCACGGAGTGAGTGATCAACCAACAAATAATGAACGCTGAACAAACTAGTGGAACAAACAAAAAAGCAAAATAAACATTTATCTACCATCAGTATATCCTTTGAATGTTTTGTTGTTGTTGTTGTTGTTGATGCTGAGACATTACTACAGTGCAGGAGCTGAAGTTGTGGCAGAATGTATATATGTACTATACTTAAATCTTCATATTTTTTTACTTACTCTCCACTTTGAGTAACTGTATTCTTCTCCACCTCCCCTCAACCCCCTTCATCATTTCTCCACCATCACTATCAAAGGCTGAATTCTTCTTCTTGTCCAACACTAGTGCGTCCTATAATATTTAGTTTGGCACCTGATCAAGAATCTGCCACGCATCCTGTATGGCATCTCTAGGAACCTGGCGGAAACCCCACTAGCAAAGTTGAACAAACTCCAAACCAGAGGATGCTTTTGTCCTCCTTAAGGGAAGTTTGAAATAAATACTTGTATCTTCTATATGCCTTCCCCACACACAAACACAGTGTGATATTGTTATTACGGTCATACAGCGCTGTGCTACTAACAGCAGTACTCTACCAGCAATATCACCCCTCAATGTAACAGCGAGACTCATAACTTACCTAGCATGGGCCAGTAGGCCTCTACAGGACTCTAAGATTTGTGTTTTCTTGTGGTCACACCTAACCATCTTTTCCTTTCTCCTGTGCTACCACCAGGCGAAAGGTTGTTTATATACAAATTTCCAAAATACCACTATCTTTATCAAGAATAACATCAAGTATAACTGTGATTATTGCTGGAGCCAAGACAGAAGTTTTCAACAAGGTGAACAACTTCCTGCTATGAGTGTTGGATTAGTTAGGTTGTGTTTGCTATGTGGGCCTGCGAACCGCTAGCACAAACAGCCTGGTTGACCAAGCGGTCACAATGAAAGCTGGTCACAGGTTAACACCACATCTACCTCACCTTCCACCTACCTACTTCACCCTTTGCTTTCTCTCACACACCGTTCACACCGTCTTTCCCTCGCCACCCACTGTTCACGTTCACAACTCCCACCTCGCTTTGCACTCACAATACCACATCCTTCCATCACGAACAACAACGTTCACAGGTAATTACCTGCAGAGAGCACGACACCCGCCCCTGGGATGAGGCCAGTCTTACCTAGAACACGAAGACAAAATTTTGGTTAGTGAGAGAGAGAGAGAGAGAGAGAGAGAGAGAGAGAGAGACAGAGAGACAGAGACAGACAGACAGAAAAGAAACAGAGAGACTCTTCGTGTGGGGATGTATAGAGATGCGTGCACCAGACATACAATAACTAAACTAATTATGAAGGTGTGTGGACACCTCAGAGGTGTGAAACTGGCCTCACGGCTTTGATCTCATCTCTTCCCTGACAATTTATAAGAGGGAAAGAACCTGCTATATGAAAAGAAAACAGAAAACCAGAAAACCAGACTTGGCTTTGCACACGCACGCACGAATAAATGAAAGTGACAAAATTAATGATGAAAAAAAAAACATGTTTTTTTCCCCTCAGCAAGCGCAAGTCATAGCATACATCCTGTCCTCCTCAGACTGCACGAACAGAGAGGGACACGCGTCCACCATGGCATCAACAACCCATGAGACATCCAAATTAAATTAAAATTATAATTTTTAAAGGGGTGGAGGGATAAGCTAGCGGAAGGCTTCAGTCAGATGACCAAAAGCTCCAGCTGTGGGTCATCATATAACTAAGACCCGCGTCAGGAAACACTTGTTCTGTTTCCTGACACACCTTATCTAACCTTACATCCAAGGATCTCATCCTTTACAAAGTCTAACTCTACAACGAATATTTTGACATTATTATTATTATTATTATTATTATTATTAACTGTTTAGTATGATTTACTTCCACTACGTTATCTCCAACTGCTACACTAGTTGGCCACGCTCACCTGCGACGTTATCTTTAGCTGTTATATCTCATTTCTAGCTTCAGTATACAAGTCTGTGGATTCATGCCTCAACTTTAGGATAAGGGAATGTCCATTTTCTATCAAGGCCAGGGGTTTAATCGCGTCAAAATCACCTCTCCAGCAACTCTCCTGTATCTGAATAAAGCAGTCTGCTGTGCAGGCTAAACGTTTCAATAAAAAAGATACCTAAGTGTTGCACATGATTACTGGTAAACTCACAAGAGTTAAACGGTGCCTGGGAACGAGAGGCAGTCAGGTTAAGCCCGAAGGACGGAAGGTTTTCTCCAATTCTTCGGAGCAAGAGCTCTTCACCAGCATCAAGGCATTTCATTTGAATTTATTACATTCCTGGGAAGCGCTAAACTCGTGGAAAATCATTCAGCGCCAAAAGGCAAACTGATCAGAGAGAACAGGCGGAGGTGTTGAGGAAAGAACAATAAGGAGATACTGAAAGAAGGACAGTAACACTAAGGAGGTGTTGAGGGAAAAACAACAGTATTATGGAGGTACTGAAGGAAGTACACCTAAGGATGTGCAGAAGGACAGGACGAATGTGTAAAAAACACATCACAGAGGTATAGTGGGAACAACAAAACGGTGGTGGTGGTGGTGTTGAGAACACAACACGGTGGTGGTGGTGTTGAGAGAACACAACATGGTGGTGGTGGTGGTGTTGAACACAACACGGTGGTGGTGGTGTCGAAAGAACACAACACGGTGGTGGTGGTGGTGTCGAGAGAACACACCAGGGTGGTGGTGGTGGTGGTGATGGTGGTGTTGAGATAACATAACAGTGGTGGTGGTGTTGAGAGAACATAACAGTGGTGGTGGTGTTGAGAACATAACACAGTGGTGGTGGTGTTGAGAACACAACACAGTGGTGGTGGTGTTGAGAACACAACGCGGTGGTGTTGGTGATGAGAACACAAAACGGTGGTGGTGGTGGTGCTGAGAGAACACAACACGGTGGTGGTGGTGCTGAGAGAACACAACACGGTGGTGGTGGTGGTGGTGCTGAGAGAACACAACACGGTGGTGGTGGTGGTGGTGCTGAGAGAACACAACACGGTGGTGGTGGTGCTGAGAGAACACAACACGGTGGTGGTGTGGTATCGAGAACACAACACGGTGGTGATGGCGTTGTTGAAAACACAACACAGTCGTGGTGGTGTTGTTGAGAACACAACATGGTGGAGGTGGTGTCGAGAGAACACAACACGGCGGTAGTGGTGGTGTCGAGAGAAAAACAACACGGTGGTGGTGTTGAGAGAACACAACACGGTGGTGGCGGTTTGGTGAGAATAACACGGTAGTGGTGGTGGTGGTGTTGAGAGAACACAACACGTTGGTGGTAGTGGTGCTGAGAGAACACAGCACGGTGGTGGTGGTGGTGCTGAGAGAACACAACACGGTGGTGGTGGTGCTGAGAGAACACAACACGGTGGTGGTGGTGCTGAGAGAACACAACACGTTGGTGGTGGTGCTGAGAGAACACAACACGTTGGTGGTAGTGGTGCTGAGAGAACACAGCACGGTGGTGGTGGTGGTGGTGCTGAGAGAACACAACACGGTGGTGGTGGTGCTGAGAGAACACAACACGGTGGTGGTGGTGCTGAGAGAACACAACACGGTGGTGGTGGTGCTGAGAGAACACAACACGGTGGTGGTGGAGTTGCTGAGAGAACAAGGAGGTCGTCTTGGAAATATAATATCTAAAACCAGCCATTATTATGGTGTTCATATGTCGTTGTGGATTTTCTGCTGTGTTCTACAATGACGTCATTAATATGCAGCCAAAGTGCATCGTTAACAACAGGTTATTTCGTGCAGCCTATTGTAAAGATGAGCGTTGTAGGCACGACCTGCATACACCTCTTGTTTAATGCTACACACCAGTTACCAGAACAGTTACCAGCACACCAGTTGCCAGCACACCAGTTGCCAGCACACCAGTTATCACCACACCAGTTGCCAGCACACCAGTTGCCAGCACACCAGTTATCACCACACCAGTTGCCAGCACACCAGTTATCACCACACCAGTTGCCAGCACACCAGTTGACGTCATTAATATGCAGCCAAAGTGCATCGTTAACAACAGGTTATTTCGTGCAGCCTATTGTAAAGATGAGCGTTGTAGGTACGACCTGCATACACCTCTTGTTTAATGCTACACACCAGTTACCAGAACAGTTATCATCACACCAGTTACCAGCACACCAGTTGCCAGCACACCAGTTATCACCACACCAGTTGCCAGCACACCAGTTGCCAGCACACCAGTTACCAGCACACCAGTTGCCAGCACACCAGTTATCATCACACAAGTTACCAGCACACCAGTTACCAGCACACCAGTTGCCAGCACACCAGTTGCCAGCACACCAGTTGCCAGCACACCAGTTGCCAGCACACCAGTTGCCAGCACACCAGTTGCCAGCACACCAGTTACCAGCACACCAGTTGCCAGCACACCAGTTACCAGCACACAAGTTACCAGCACACCAGTTACCAGCACACCAGTTACCAGCACACCAGTTACCAGCACACCAGTTGCCAGCACACCAGTTACCAGCACACCAGTTGCCAGCACACCAGTTATCACCACACCAGTTATCACCACACCGGTTACCAGCACACCAGTTGCCAGCACACCAGTTACCAGCACACCAGTTACCAGCACACCAGTTACCAGCGCACCAGTTGCCAGCACACCAGTTGCCAGCACACCAGTTATCACCACACCAGTTACCAGCACACCAATTGCCAGCACACCAGTTGCCAGCACACCAGTTACCAGCACACGTTACCAGCACACCAGTTACCAGCACACCAGTTGCCAGCACACCAGTTACCAGCACACAGGTTACCAGCACACCAGTTACCAGAACACCAGTTATCACCACACCAGTTACCAGCACACCAGTTGCCAGCACACCAGTTGCCAGCACACCAGTTACCAGCACACCAGTTGCCAGAACACCAGTTGCCAGCACACCAGTTACCAGCACACCAGTTACCAGAACACCAGTTACCAGAACACCAGTTACCAGCACACCAGTTACCAGCACACCAGTTACCAGTGCACAACAGTTACCAGCACAAGTTACCAGCACACCAGTTACCAGAACACCAGTTACCAGAACGCCAGTCACCAGCACAACGGTTACCAGCACACCAGTTACCAAAACACCAGTTACCAGCACAACAGTTACCAGCACACCAGTTACCAGAACACCAATTACCAGCACACAGTTACCAGAACACCAGTTACCAGCACACCAGTTACCAGTACATCAATTAACCTCCACAGTCTTCTAATGAATAAACTGTGGCGAATGGAGAAATTTAAATACTCTCTCCCTCACACCAACACTACTCTCTCTCTCTCTCACACCAACACTACTCTCTCCCTCACACCAGCTAGTGTCCATGGCACACACGGCACTGTTAAGCACCCCCAGGAGTGCAAAAATCTACTGGTCCTCTAATTTCCTTATCCCGCTCCTTTAATTATTCTCCTTCCTCACTCTCACCCTACAATTCCCCTCCCTTACCCCTCCTCTGCTCCTTCACTCTCACATCCCTTCCCTCCCTCTCCCTCACGGCTAGTTTTTGTTCCAACTGTAGATTGACGAGTGTATGGTTCTAGCACACTGCTGATGTACAACATTGTTAAAAACACCACCCCCGCCCTTAACCCCCCCCCCCTCAAAGGAACGCTTCGCATCCTGTACCCTCCTCCCTTCCCTCCCCTCACTCCAACTTCTGCGATAATCCTTTATTTGGGGGTAACTTAACACCTCCAGTGGACGGTTGATGGCGCTAGACTCCGGCCGAGCAAACTGTAATTGATCACTCTTACTTAAGCAGGGTGGCCAGGCTGTCGTGAGAGCAATCACAGCTCGAAATTTCATCTCCCGCTTTCTTTCCTAATGGCTTTGTTTGCTGGTCTAGGACCCCGTCTACTACCTCCCTTCCTCCCTCAGTTACCTCGCTAAGTTTGAAGCCTACTGACTGTGCGTCAATAATATTAAGAGACTTTAATTTTTAAAGTATATGCACAGGGAATATACACGTTTCAGTGAATATTCACTTGGTACTTGCACTTTTCGGCTTGTATGCACTACATACATATTCTGATGAATACACACGGGTATATACATATCTGTGTATACACCGTATGTATGCTCTTCCACACACGCACACCGATACCTACTCATTATTAAATTTCTGGATTAAGATACCTTACCAAACACGCTATTGACACAACCACTGACACTAACCTAGTCACATGCTAAAGTAAACATGCACAAACTCTGCCTACATATTCCAGTTAACTATCATTATAATTATCATCATCATCATGCTGACCTCTCTTACATTTTGTTTTATTTGTCAGAAAAATGTTAATAAAAAGAGGTGAACGTCCTTCTTCGTCATAGAAAGAGTCAGAAAATTTTATATGTATAAGTGTCCACAAATTATCGTATATAATGGATTTTTAATACTTTATTAAACATGTGCGAGATTGTAGGATGTTTGGTCGCACAGACCAGTGTTGACGCCGTGCTACTATAAAGAATGGGGTCTCTGGCCACGAGAACCCAACTTTAGTCCACGAGCTGAAATATGATATAATAAACTTACATTAAACTCTAAACACAGCCATGACCTGGGGTACTTTAACCTTACGATAAGTTGCAACAAGATGTGAAGTCGTAGATGATAGTATAATGTTTGTGTTAAATAACAAGACAAGCTGGAAGAGAGATAAGATTTTGTTGGGATTTTTAACACCGGAGGGTTATCCACTCATGATAACCCAAGAAAGTCAGTGTGTCATCGAGGACTGTGTCTTATTTCCACTGTGGTCCTTAAATCTTGTTCCCCAGGATGCGGCCCACACCAGTCGGCTAACATCCAGGTACCTACTTGCTTGCTAGGTGAACAGAACAGTAAGTGTAAGGAAACATGCCCAATGTTTCTACCCTTGCCGGGGATCGAGCTACAGACAGTGTGTGAAGCGAGAGTGTTGCCTACCAGGCCACGAGTATTGGAGTCAGGTAGTATTTGCTTGAAGTGACTCTCCAAACTCCGAGGAGTCAACATACAGATATACGGAGTAAAACAATATTGAAATAATGAAGCGAGGCTCCAAAATACAGGTGCAAATTATTGATAGTGGAAAAATTGAAAATAAGATGGCGCTGAGATGCAAGACCAGCAGAGAACGGAAACAGGAAGGCTCACTCAATAAGACAAAAAAATCGGACATATACCATAGCATTTTTCCTCACAGACATTATGTTTATTGAATTACTCTTCCAATCACTCTTCCCTACGTCTGTGTCTGCTTCTTGTACTATCGCTTCTCTCTTCTTCATGTATCACAGAGCGTTTATTGCTGCCCACAAATCCTCATAAACACCGCTGTTCTTCCACGCCGACTCAACATGTGGGTAAAGCCACTATCATACTTAAACACCAAAGTGGATATTTTTCCTGTATGTTTAGTCTACCCGGTTATTCCCCGTTTTCTGTTCACACTTTAAAACATCCTCATTTTCACACATTATTGCGTTTATTGACGTTAATGTATGTTATAACTGGACGAACTTCCTCTGAAAGACAATAATATAACTTAACAATTTCAACAACGTACATAGAGGAGTTAGTTAAAAAAAACTGCGCAAAAAATTATATATTTCTTTAATTCTTGCTAGCCGCAGCTGCGGAAGAGATGTCCTTCCGCGAGATGCATGATCCATAGGCCGCAGATTGCCCACTCATGTGTTACGATAAATTGCCACATTCTTGCAACTCTTCTGTCCATCTCCACTGCATACACACACTCACGCATGAGCACACACACACACACACACACACACACACACACACACACACACACACACACAAGAGAGAGAGAGGATCCAGTAGCGATCAGTGAAGAGGCGGGGCCAGGAGCTGAGTCTCGACCCCTGCAACCAAAATTAGGTGAGTACAATTAGGTGAGTACACAGTAGCGGTCAGTGAAGAGGGGGGGTCAGGAGCTGAGTCTCGACCCCTGCAACCACAATTAGGTGAGTACACACACACACACACACACACACACACACACACACACACACACACACACAGTAGCAATCAGCGAAGAGGCGGGGCCAGGAGCTGTGAATCGACCCCTGCGACCACAAATAGGTGAGTACACACACACACACACACACACACACACACACACACACACACACACACACACAGATGAGACACAGTAACAAGGGGTCACAGTTGGAAGTTGAAGACTCAGATGAATCACAGGGATGTTAGGAAGTATTTCTTCAGTCACAGAGTTGTCAGGAAGTGGAATAATCTGGGAAGTGATGTAGTGGAGGCAGGATCCATACATAGCTTTAAGAAGAGGTATGATAAAGCTCTTGAAGCAGGAAGAGTGACTGAGTAGTGGCCAGTGAAGAGGCGGGGCCAAGAGCTGTGACTCGACCCCTGCAACCACAACTAGGTGAGTACAACTAGGTGAGTACACACACACACACCCAAAGGTGTAGGGAGGTAAAAATTAAGTGCATCAGTGAATGAATGGAAAAAGTACAGAAGACAAAGGACTCAGGAAAATAAAGAGATTAGCCAAAGAGCCAGAAACGAATATGCACAGATACGAAGGGAGGTTCAGCGACAATACAAAAATGACAGCATCGAAAGTCAAGTCTGACCCAAAGCTGTTGTATACCCACATCAGGAAGAAAACAACAGTCAAGGACCAGGTAATCAGGCTGAGGAAGGAAGGTGGGGCGTTCACAATAAATGACCAAGAGGTATGTGAGGACCTCAACATGAGATTCAAAGAAGCATTTACAGTGCAGACAGGAAAGACTCCAAGAAATTTAGAACAGGGAGGTACACCAACAAGTATTGGATGAAATACACACAACAGAGGAAGAGGTGAAGAAGCTGCTATGTGAACTTGATACCTGAAAGGCAGTGGGAACAGACATCTCTCCGTGGGTCCTTAGAGAGGGAGCAGAGATGCTGTGTGTGCCACTAACAAAAATCTTCAACACATCCATTGAAACTGGACAACTACCTGAGGTATGGAAGATGGGAAATGTAATCCCAATTTTTAAGAAAGGAGACAGATATGAGGCATTAAACTACGGACCTGTGTCACTGACATGTAGAGTATGCAAAGTCATGGAATAGATCATCAGGTTTCAGGGAAGGAGAATCCTATGTCACAAACCTACTGGAGTTTTACGACAAGATAACAGAAGACACGAGAGAGAGGGGTGGATAGCCTGCATTTTCTTAGACTGCAAGAAGGCCTTCGACACAGTTCCTCACAAGAGGTTAATGCAAAAGCTAGAGGATCAGGCACGCCTAACAGGAAAGGCACTACAATGGATCAGAGAATATCTGACAGGGAGGCAACAACGAGTCATGGTACGTGACGAGGCGTCAGAGTGGGCGCCTGTGACGAGCAGGGTTCCACAGGGGTCAGTCCTAGGACCTGTGCTGTTTTTGGTATATGTGAATGACATAACGGAAGGGATAGACTCAGAAGTGTCCCTGTTTGCAGATGATGTAAAGTTAATGAGGAGAATTAATTAAATCGGTCGAGGATCAGGCAGGACTACAAAGAGACCTGGACAGGCTACAAGCCTGTCCAGGTCCTTGAATTTAACCCCAACAAATGTAAAGTCATGAAGCCACTGTGTGGCGAAACGTTTCCTCAATAAAGATACCCAAGAGTTGCACATGTCTAATTTAACAACATGTCGGTTCTCTGAACCATTCATCTACAATCCTGTCAGACACTGCAACTTCTTGGGATCTTAATACTTGGGAATTCTCGCTTGCCTAACCCTTGCGCACGACCTATTTCCACATTGGACAAATGTGACACCACCTACGACTGCTGCACCTCTCCTGCCTACGGTTTATTAGCTGCTTCTCCGCTCATATGTCGTATTCTATTCAAGATTGATGGACTGACCACATCGACTCAAGGTTGAGGGACTGATTACCTCATTCTCCTCCTGTTCTTCAAGTTTCTCCTTTGTATGGACTGATGAAGCCACTGTGTGGCGAAACGTTTCCTCAATAAAGATACCAAAGAGTTGCACATGTGTCTATTTTAACAACATGTCGGTTCTCTGAACCATTCATCTGCAATATCCCCTTTATTAATACCTATCTTCCACTTATACACTTCGATCATGTCTCCCCTCATTCTTCGTCTAACAAGTAAATGTAATTTAAGAGTCTTCACTCTTTCTTCATAAGGAAGATTTCTAATGCTATATATTAATTTAGTTATCCTACGAACTATCTTCGTTGTAGATAACAAACTCTGGGAACAGTATCCAGGCGCTGCGTACACGGCCATGTTGTCTAGTGTTTAAACTTACTACACATCCGTCCTGCTGAATCTCAGGGCATCCATACAGGAATGTGTGCTTGTCTGTACTTCAACGATGAAGAGGAGGAGGAGGAAAAGGAGGAGGAGGAAGAGGAGGAAAACAACGAAGACAGAAAAGAAGCAGTAGTATATGGAGCAGGGACAGCAGCAGTATGTAGAGCACCAACAGTAGCTGTAACAGCAGCTAAAGCAGCAGCAGCTGTAGCTTGAGCAGCAGCAGCAGTAGCTGGAGCAGAAGCAGCAGCAGTAGCTGGAGCAGAAGCAGCAGCAGTAGCTGGAGCAGCATCAGCACCTGAAGTAGCAGCAGCAGTAGCTGGAGCAGCAGCAGCAGTAGCTGGAGCAGCACCAATAGCAGCTGAAGCCGCAGCTGTAGCTGGAGCAGCAGCAGCTGTAGCTGGAGTAGCAGCAGCAGCAGCAGCAGCAGCAGCAGCAGCAGCAGCAGCAGCAGCGGCAGCAGCAGCAGCAGCAGCGGCGGCGGCGGCGGCGGCGGCGGCGGCGGCGGCGGCGGCGGCGGCGTTGAAAGAGCACGCGTAAGATGGACACGTGCGCCATGCTCGCTGTATTTGTTTATGTTACTTTATAACATGGCCAGCTGCTGCTCCTGCTCCTGCTGCTCAACCCTGACTCCTCTGCTGGTGCCTTACTACATCGTTGTGTGCTGTCTAGGTTAAGCAGGAGTCTACCACAATGTTATCCGATGTAACGATGTCAACTATCAGCGTTGCACTGTAATACAGCACAGTCCGCTGTTGTTAAGTTGGGTACCAGCATATTGACTGAGTTACAGTGTAGGTATGGGAAGTGTAAAACAAGAGTTTTCTGGCCCTTCGTTATAAGGGCACAGCAGACGGCTACACAGTGACGGGGCCAAGCTTCGGTCGTGCGAGGACCCAGAGACGAGGCCGGGTTTTGGTCGTGCGAGGACCCAAAGATGAGGCCGGGCTGTAGGCGTGAAAGGACCCAGAAACAAGCCCGGGCATTATCAAAAGTTGAATCAACAGGCTACTGTAGGTTAGATAACATTCGTCAGGAAACAAGACAAGTATCTCCTGACACGCCTCTTAGTTATATGATGACCTATTACTGGAGCTTTTAGTCATATGACTGAGAGGCTTCCAGCTGGCTTATCATACCACTCATCTCAAATTAAAGATGATTACTATAAGTAACTTATAGCTGCTTCCTGTGGTCAAGGCTCCCGCGCCCCGGCCCCAGACCATCAGATATTAAACAAAGTTGCCATGGGTAAACCAACAGTCGACGTGGACACTAATATACAAAATGCAGTCGACTAATTTTAAGTGGACAATTCATCAGTATATTTTGTATTTCCATTCATATAATTGTGTAATAAGTCACTATAATTATCACCACATTGTGTTATGATATTTCTCTCCCAGTGACCTTATATAAAGGTATTATACCAGTAATTCTGTACTCATTATATATATATATATATATATATATATATATATATATATATATATATATATATATATATATATATATATATATATATATATATATATATATATATATGTCGTGCCGAATATGTAAAACTGGTCAATTAGCAAAAACTCATTTAGAATTAAGTCCTTTCTAAAATTTTCTCTTATACGTTTAAAGATATATTTTTTTCATTAATGTTGATGTAAAAAATTATAATATTGCACCAAAAGGAACTTAGAAAACTTACCTAACCTTATAACAAGCGCAATTTATTTTAGCCTAACCCAACTAAATATATTTTAGATTTGTTTACAGTAATTTAATACTAAACAAACACAGTGAAATATATTTTTTTTCGTTAGGTTCAGAATGATTTTGGCGAAATTATTGCATACACAAATTTTCACTTGTCCTATATGGCAAGATGAGCGTTGCTATTTAAGCCAAGATGGCAAGTTCTGCCTATTCGGCACGATATATATATATATATATATATATATATATATATATATATATATATAATTAATATACATGATGATTTCCCAGAATTTTAAAGCGTTGGTTACGTGTGGTTTAAGTGGTGTAAAGTGCTTTACTGGGAGATGAAGTGGGAAGTCCCCTTCCCTGTGTGACAAATACAGTGAAAAGCTCTACACATCTGCATGACACTGTCATAATAAAGCTCTGCTCTCAGCAGTAACAGTCTAGTTGATCAAGCAGACACCACCCCCCAGCATACAACACTGTGTCAGGGTAAAGTTCTTCTGTTATGTTTGTCATCGCATGCTTAACCAGGGATGAATCTGCTCCTTCATAATGTGGGGCTGCTGCTGTAACCAAACCATCAACAATGTAGTGTCAACGTGCATCGCGGGGAGGGGAAGACGGGAAGGGGGGAAAAAGAGGAGGGTGGAAAGGGGGAGGGAAGAGGGTGAGAAGTGAGGGAGGGATGGGGATTAGTTTGTGTATTCGCTCCGGGGGGGCAGAGGACACCCCTCTAGTCTGTCTTGTATTGCTCCGATCTTCCTCCTCCGTCTCTCCCTCCTCCACTCACTCATTTCCTTCTCATTCTTCCCCTTCCCTCATCCGCCTCATTACATCTTCCCCTTCCCCTTTCTTGTGTACCCAGAGTTATGTAACTCTCTATATTTAACTGACCTGTGTGTTCTTTCCTTCTCTCTCTCTCTCTCTCTCTCTATACCTGTTATTGTGTTCTGCCTCCTATCTTCACTCTCTCTCTCCCTCTTCTTATCAGTAAAGACAGATGTGTCATTGGAACACTAAATCATTTATTTTCGAAGAGCAGGTATGGCTGGGCCCTGGGGGTCTGGAATCAGTAATAAAGGAGGGGTCAGGAGCTACAAATCGACTCCTGCCAACAGAACTAGGCGAGTGCGCGGTCACAATACAAACAATGCAAACATCCAATGGTGAAATATTTTATATACAAGCCTTTTTTTAAGTATTCATTATTTAAAACGACAATAAATGTAAAACCATTTATGGATTGTTAATTATTTATTATTATTATTATTATTATTATTATTATTATTATTATTAATATTATTACTGTCAATCCACCTAGGTAAGGTGGGCCATTGCTTCTAAGTGAAGGAATCCCTTCACCTTCTCCTGTTGATAAATTAGATACATGTGCAACACTTGGGTAACTTTGTTGAGGAAACGTTTCGCCACACAGTGGCTTCATCAGTCCAATACAATGAAGAATAATGAAGATTAGAAGGAATTTGAGGTAATCAGTCCATCAATCTTGAAGACTTATGGACTGATTACATCGGCTCGGGTTTGAGGGACTGATTACCTCCAACTCCTTCTGATCTTCAACCTTTCTTCTTTGTAGTGGACTGATGAAGCCACTGTGTGGCGAAACGTTTCCTCAGTAAAGATACCCAAGTGTTGCACATCTAATTTATCAACTTGTGGGTTCTCCAAACTATTTATCCACATACTTTCTATACACAAATAACCCGCACATAAAAGAGAGAAGCTTACGACGACGTTTCGGTCCGACTTGGACCACTAACAAAGTCAATGACTTTGTCAATGGTCCAAGTCGGACCGAAACGTCGTCGTAAGCTTCTCTCTTTTATGTGCGGGTTATTTGTGTATCGTTCCAGTCACGGTATTGTGCCTTTTTTGTTATTCACATACCTTCTATACTGATCACGCATATTGTCAGGCTTACTATTGCTACCACCTCCTGCCCAACTATCACCCTTATACCCCCACTACCCAAGGGTCAACTCTCCCTAACCCCGTCCTCCTCTTGGCATGCGACCCTCATTAGTCCGACTTGAAATGCATCTCGGTAGATCTGGCACTCAACCCACACTAAAAATTATGACATCCGCCTGACGTGCCGATACAGTCCCTACGTTACTGGGTTACAGAGTCGGTATTTGCTGACGAGGACTGGGGTGTGTTGCGCCCTCGTTGCCTTCGGGGCACGAGGCAGGGTATGGGGCACAGTTTCCTCTCCTGGAGAGATAATGCCCAGTTGTTTTGTTGGGCATGTTGCTCTCTCTCTCCCAAACATTTGCCAACTTCCTCCCCCCACAACCTACGACTCACCACAACATTCATTTCCTCCCCACACAACCTACGACTCACCACAACATTCACCTCCCAACACAACCTACGATCCACTACAACATTCACTTCCCCATACAACCTACGACAAACCGCAACAATCACTTCCACATACAACTTACAACCCACCATAAGCTTCACCTCACACAACTTAGGACCCACCACAACACTGACAACACCCAGACAGGCTATATACTAACTCTAGTGTTCACCAATATGGTCACTACCTCGCACACTCTCCCATCAACTCGCAAGATGCCATCATAGATTTTAAACCTAAATTGGGTACATCCGCAGTGTGCTACTACACTACTATGCATTACAGTTACAGAAAGGGAACCAAATTTAGTTTCGTTGCCCTGTCATAAACCCTCACGAGCTCTGAATCTTTCCACTACCGTCACAGCTACACACACACACACACACACACACACACATCATATTACATGTCTACACACATTCATGGTAATGTAATATGCCAAAGACCTGAGCTTGAATTGGTTATATTATTCTCCGTGGTTCATTTTTGAGCTGCAGCTGCACCCTCTTCCTTCCCCATCCAACAATCCTACCACCCCACCACAAACCTACCCTCACCACAATCCTACCCATACCAAACCCCCCTTCACAGTGCCACGATCGCACGTGCAAAGAAAATGATAGGATGGATAATGAGAACTTTCAAAACGAGAGATGCCAAGCCCATGATGATCCTTTTCAAATCACTTGTTCTCTCTAGGCTGGAATACTGCTGTACATTAACATCTCCATTCAAAGCAGGTGAAATCGCAGATCTAGAGAGTGTACAGAGATCCTTTACTGCACGTATAAGTTCTGTCAAGCACCTTAACTACTGGGAACGCTTGGAAGCACTTGACTTGTACTCGTTGGAACGCAGGAGGGAGAGATATATCATAATCTACACTTGGAAAATCTTGGAAGGAATGGTCCCAAATCTGCACACAGAAATCACTCCCTACGAAAGTAAAAGACTGGGCAGGCGATGCAAAATGCCCCCAATAAAAAGTAGGGGCGCCATTGGTACACTAAGAGAAAACACCATAAGTGTCCGGGGCCCAAAACTGTTCAACAGCCTCCCATCAAGCATTAGGGGAATTGCCAATAAACCCCTGGCTGCCTTCAAGAGAGAGCTGGACAGATACCTAAAGTCAGTGCCGGATCAGCCGGGCTGTGGCTCGTACGTTGGACTGCGTGCGGCCAGCAGTAACAGCCTAGTTGATCAGACCCTGATCCATCGGGAGGCCTGGTCATGGACCGGGCCGCGGGGGCGTTGATCCCCGGAATAACCTCCAGGTAACCTCCAAGTAACCCCACCTCACACTACCACTAGCAGCGCCGCCAGAGTGCCACGTATTTCACTTTTCAGAACCTTCAACTCAGTCGCAAGCTCCCTGGTTCGATTCCTTGATAGTCCGAAACGTATATGTAAGTTTCTTCATACGAACAACGAGAAACTAATAACAAATACAATATATTCTGATCACAACAACATACAAGTACAAACAAGCATGAATTAGGAGTGGAAGATTCCATTAGTGGTGTATGTACAATAAGAAGTGCTCAGTAAATATAACTTCAACAATCAGAGAATTGTTGTCTGCACTCTATTGCCTCCTTTACAAAAAAGAGGCAGCAGAGTCAAAAATTACAGAACAGTAGCAGTAACGTCGCACATCATAAATCTTTGAGAGGGTGATGAGACGTCAAATTATAAACGTTATAGAGAAGCACAATCTGCACAACTTAAACTAGCATGGATTTAGAGCGGGGAACTCATGTTTGTCAAAACTACTAAATAAAGAATGTGTTGAATATGTGGTATACACAGATTTATATTCAACTTTCTGTCAAATAAAACACGAAGAGTAGTAGCAAACAAAACAAAATCCAGTATTAGCAAAGTAAAAAGTTCAGTATCCCTAAGGATCGGTTCTGGTGCCTTTACTGTTTCTTATCCTCATAGCAGACATAGATAAAATCACTCTCGCCAGTTTCCTATCATCATTTATAGATGACATTAAAATGTGAGATTCGTAAAGGATGGAGTGACAGCGAAGGAAACACGGTAGACTGTTATACAGGGCGATATATTGAGTAAATACTTGACGGAGCCTGTCTGCCCTTCCGCGTCTCTATCCGAGGGTAACCCACTCTCCGTCCACTGACTCACGGCGCATGCGCAGGGCGCACAGGAGTCCAGGACGTCACAGCTAGCAAGGTAGCCTGATTATAAATGGTATTTGAAAGTTACTTAGATACTAAAAGGTATCACTGTTGACAAAATGAGGCATGAGAATCACCTCAGTAGAAGACAGGGAAGAATAATATTACGTTCAGTAATGATAAGCTCAAACTTCTTGGATACAGAAAGAATGAAGAACGCAAGAGCAGCAGCAAATAAAACGAAAGGAACATTTGCCAAACCTGGGTGTAATAAAGTCAGCTAAACTTTATTTCAAAGAACACAATGCAAAAAATCACGAAAGCCAGTAAAATGAAGGGGTGGAAAATGAGAACTTTTAAAACACGGGAAATCGTGTGAATGGAGACACTATTCAAATCGCCTATGCTCTTTCGCTTAGAGAATTGTCCAGCATTCATGGCTCCATTCAGAACTGGAGCGATATCACAGCTGAAAAGGTCCGTATAGAGCTAATAAAGCATTTAAATTACTTGGAATGCCTCAGAGTGACGAATATGTACTTGCTGGAGTGGAGGACAGATAGATAGATAGATGGATAGATAGAGAGATACATGATAATATATATATGGAAGATCCTTGAGGTGAGGAGCTTACGACGATGTTTCGGTCCGATTTGAACCATTGTTCTTTAAGGTACTAGAGGGCCTGATCCTAAATCTGCACACTGCCATAACATACTGGAGTGAGAGATATGGGAGAAAAATGTAAAATAAGCCTAATGAAAAATAAGGGCGCCTTTGACACAATAAGAGAACCTTCTATCAACATTCGTGGGTCCGCAATATTTAACATTTAAAAAAAACCATCAGAAACACTGCTGGAAGAAGGGTAGAACACTTCAAGACGAAATTTGGCAGGTACATTAGTCAAGTGCTCTGGATCAACCAGGCTGTGATCAATATGCGGGCTTCCAGCAGCAAACAGCCTGGTTAATAAGGCAAGCACCATAAAAACCTGTCCCAATTCTGAGCTGCAAAAGTAGAAAACTCTCGAAACTCATCAAAGATACAGAATATACCCCACTGCCCCTACTTACCTAACAGTAAATAGGTACTGGTGCGCATATGTATTAGCTGATTATTGTGTATCACATTCAGCTAAAAAATATGTTAGGAACTCCAGTCCCGTTGGCATGTAACGTCGTGTATAAGAATGTACTCAGGTCCTGCTGAAAGTGTTCAAGCATTGGGTAAAAGGTATCAGTATACCTAATGATGTTAATACAGAGAGAAGTGAAGCGCCGCCTCAGGCAGTAACCTTAGCAACCCGCCTCCACCAGCATAACACAATGTGCAGCACAAATGCTGCCATCCTGCCACCCTCGGCCTTACACAAATACTCGACTCACCACCTTAGTGTTGACTGACACCAGCCACGTCACCTTGAACATTTAAGATCAACATAATTCTAAGGAATTAAACAAAATTCTTGCACATGGCTGGATGAAACCTCGTACATGGTCTGCCAGTGCTTCTCTTGCTTGTTACACAACATTCACATGTCCAGGTTATTACCAGCCCGGTGTCTTGATAATAAAATCATACAACCAATGGTGTTAGTTCCATACACAGCATGTTACACTCCAGTGATTGTTGAGTGTGGTGGTGGACGTGGAGATCAGTGCGGTGGTGAAGGTGGGGGGTGACTGTGATGGTGAATGAGAGTAACATAAGCACACCAGGACAGGTAGTCACTCCTCCTCCAACAAATCTCATTATGAGTGTATTTCCCTGGCGCTGACCCTCAGCCATCCTAACTCTGATCAGCGCTCTACATGACGAGACGACGATGAAGAGGTTGAGGACACGGAAAAGGAAGGAAGGGGAAAGACGAAGGAATGGACGACTACTACGAAGAATGAAAGAAGGAGGAGAAGAAAGAGGAGGAAGGATAATCCCGCCTCTACTTTAACACTGGGGAAACTGGAAGATAATGATAATGATACATTTTTATTTCAATTAAATACAGTATACAAGTGATAGAGTATTAATTAACATGACTGACATACTTGATAGAAAGCTGCGGGTTATACACACCATTGCCTCCAGCCTTAAAATTAACTTATAACAACTGAACAGTTATTTAATTAACTTAGTTCATTAGAAAGCTGCAGTTTGTATTCACTGGCAGTGTACATAAACTGGTTTAGAATTTATGACATTTTAGGATTTTTATAATAAACTAGTAAATCAGCTGTAGAGGTGAATAATGTGGAATATATTTTTTGGTTACGACATATGTTAAAATATATCGGTGATGTTGAGAACAATACGAATGTTAATATGTTGATAAAGATAACTGCTGTTAATAAACTGGGTTTTAACATAATTTATCTATGCAGAGTTAGTTATTCTAATAGCTGATTTCTTCTGGATAACAAAACGTTTTAGGCGATGTGTTGTTGTAGATCCCCCAGGCACAGATACCCTCAGTGAGGTAGACATAGATTATAGGGTAACACAGAGTAATGTTGCCTGACGAACACAGTAGCGTCAGCTTCGAAGCTGTTTTTTTTTAATTTCTTAGATATGTGTTGGATGTGAGTGTTGAATTCCAGGTTGCAGTCAAGGTGTGCACTTCAGGGTTTTCCCTCTATGTGTGAATTACCTATTCTTATGTTAAACTGAGAAAAAATTAAGAGTGACGAAGGGTGAGGAAGAGGATGAAAGGATGGAAAGGAAAGGGCGAAGGAGTAAAGACTGACGATGGTGAGGAGAAAACCCGCTTATCTACGTCCTCATAGCGGATATAGGTAAAATCACTCGCCAAAACTTCATCATTATTTGTGGACGGTACAAAAATAATAATGAAAATCACCTCGGTAGTAGACGCTGAAGAGTTGCAAGAAAATATAAGGAGTCTTCCAGTGGGCTGTGGAGAATAACATGACGTTTAATGGTGGCAACTTGTTAGAAATTGAAAGAATGAACTCAAGAAAGATCATCCAATGGAACGAGAATATACCTTTAACGTACCTGTGGTAGGTTTCGAGAGTTTTCCTACTGCAGTCTGGGCCTGCGGCAGGCTTGTCTAGTGCTTGCTTGGTCAAACCAAGCTGTTGCTGCTGGCGGCCCGATGGTCCACATGTCCACGATCGCCCGCTTTGATCTTTTACTTACCTGGAGAGGGTTTCGGAGATCAACGCCCCCCCCCCGGCCCGGTCTCAGACCGGGGCGGGAGGAAATTGTCGATGGAATTGTCGAGTTTCCTCTTGAAGACTTGTACACTTGTCCCAGCAGTGTTTATATTAAAAAGTCTGGGACTACCGATGTTGATACAAAGTTCTCTTGTGCCCACGGCGCCTGGTGGAATAATGTCGGCTAACATTTCTTTGAAGGAACACAAAAAGGGCAAATGTCTTGAAAGCCAGGAAAATGATGGTGTGAATAATAAAAACTTTCAAAATATAGGAAAATAGTGCGAATGGTGACAATATTCAAAGCATCTGTGCTCTCTCGCTTGTTTAGTGTTGACGACTCAGTTCAGGGCAGGAGAGACATATGAAAATATATAACTGGAAGGCACTTGAGGACCTAGTCCCAAATCTACACGACCATAGCAACTTACTGGAGTAAGATATGGAAGAAAATGGAAAATAAACTCAGTGAAGCACAGGGACGCCGTGGGCACAATAAGAGATGAGTGTATCAACATCCGTGGTCTCAGACTATTCAACATCTTACCAGGAGATATCAGAAACACTGCTGGAACAAGTGTACAATATTTCCGAAGGAAACGTGACAGTACCTACGCCAAGTGCCGGATCAACCGAGCTGTGATG
>NC_091321.1:10685842-10690842 GCF_038502225.1 Cherax quadricarinatus
CTCAATTTGTAAGATGGAAGCCAAGTTAATATTTCTGAAGTTTATAAAAGCACGTCCTGTTATCATGCTCTTCAGTTGACAGTCATCCGCAGAGTCTGTGATATTATTCTCACTCTGTAGACTGTCGGAGACCATCAACACTCCAGTGATGTGTGATATTATTCTCACTCTGTAGACTGTTGGAGACCATCAACACTCTAGTGAGGATAAAGATAATGTAGGATTACTTTCTAGAGAAGAGGATAGTTACGTATTCTATCACTGACACTAGATATGTCAAATACATGTGCAGAAGTTTGGCATCTGATGGGTTCAGGGCAGGTCGCTCCTGCCTCTCACAACTACTGGATCACTATGATATGGTCTTGGATGCATTGGAAGAAAATCAAAATACAGATGTAATATACACAGACTTTGCAGGGTTCTTCAGTCGAACACAGGGGAGGCAGGAGAACAAGTGCAGATGTAGATGTGAGGTGATCAGTAACTCAGCCTGGAGAAGAAACTTTAAGCCAGTCAGTCTCTCAGCCTTGATGTGTGTCCAGCACTATAACATAATATGTCTTACTTACCTATTTGTCAGTATTGTATACCATTAATACAGCGGCAGATGCCAAAACCAAATATTTTTTATTTATGCTTAGTGAAGTGAGATACATTCTAGCAGACGCCTCATCTTCCCTATTATAGTATCATGCATGAAGAGACTCAACTCAAGCTGCAGAACACTTAACTGTAGATAATATGGAAATGTCGAGGAGCGAAATGTTCTTGTCTCTTTTCACACGTCTCAACAATACCTCATATTAACCCTTTACCAGGCCTGGGAAAGGGTAATCATTAAGGGTCACATAAGTTACCCCGTCTTCTAATAACATGTTCATTTTTATACTATAATCTACCTTGTCCATAATTACAATCGCATTTGCTGTGTCTGTTTCGTAAGGTAAAGTCCAAGATCTATCTTAATTCATGGTATAACTTAACAAATCTTTGAGGACAAAGGTCTATTTATACCATGAATTAAGGGAAGATCCTGGACTTCACCTTACGAAACAGACAAAGCAAATGCGATTGTAATTATGGACAAGGTAGATTATAGTGGAAAAATGAACATGTTATTAGAAGACAGGGGTACTTACGTGCCCCTTAAGCAGCTAGCATCCTGCCCTGAGCACCACTGTGCCTGCTGCTATTCTCCGGGAACACTGTGGAGAGGGTGGTACAGAGAATAGATGATTTGGACGCTCACGATGTCTTGTACCTTCTCACAAATGTAAGGAAGGTGAGTGTAAGCGTGTTGGTAGAGATGAGCCGACTATAACGTTACATACGTAATAAGTTGAATCACGTGTGTTCATTGCTTGTGTAACGGACTGACGCATTGGATACTACCTACCGTTTCAGTCTTATCCACCTGGAGGTCAAAATGTACAGACTAATATCACTTCCAGCGCTTGTGTCTCCATGTGGGTGATCACGTAATATCAACAGGTGTTCATTGCACTTTTATTGATTACACACACACACACACACAAGATATTAGAGAAAGTGCAAAGGTTTGCAACATGACTAGTCCTAGAACTAAGGAGCATGTCCTACGAGAAGAGGAAGGGAAATCGACCTGACGACACTGGAGGACAGGGGGGACATGATAAAGATATATAAAACACTGAGAGCAATTGCCAAGGTGGACAGAGACAGGATGTTTCAGAGATGGAAGACAGCAACAAGGGGTCACAATTGGAAGATGAAGACTCAGATGAGTCACAGGGATGTTAGGAAGTATTTCTTTAGTTATAGAGTTGTCAGAAAGTGGCATAGTCTGGGAAGTGAAGTAGTGGAGGCAGGATCCATACATAGCTTTAAGAAGAGGTATGATAAAGCTCATGGAGCAAGGAGAGAATGACCTAGTAGCGACCAGTGAAGAGGCGGGAGCCAGAAGCTAAGACTCGACCCCTGCAACTACAACTAGGCAAGTACAGTTAGGTAAGTACATACACATACACACTATAAAAAAAAAAACTAGCGTTAGTTGTGAATTCCATTACACTGTGAGAGCACCAACGTTACCTTTACCGCTTTCTCGAGTTCAGTATAACTTGCTAGTTTATATGAAATACTTATTTAGACCATGAAGGCGAGGCGAAACGCACTACTGAACCAGATCATCAGCTCCTTAACTAGCTGACAAGACTTTTATGCCAATGATCAAGGCAGTGTAAAGGTGAGCTGGTCTATCAGGCCAACAACCAGAAGGCCGGGTCTGGCACCCGGCCACGGCGGCACACACCCTCAAAATCGACTCAAGCTAATATCTTCCTACAAAAAAAAAAAAAACAGAAAGTGTAAAGTTTATGTACAGGATGAATGAGGGGAGAGAGAGAGAGCGGGCAGAGAAAAAGAGAGGGAGAGAGAAACAAAGAGAGAGGGGGGGAGAAACAGACAGGGAGAGAGAAAGAGAAAGGGAGAGAGAAACAGAGAGGGGGCAGAGAAACAGAGAGAGGGTGAGAGAAACAGAGAGAGGGGGAGAGAAACAGAGAGAGGGGAGAGACAGAGAGAGGGGGAGAGAAACAGAAAGAAGGGGAGAGAAACGGAAAGAGGGGGAGAGAAACAAAGAAAGAGAGGGGAAGAGAAACAGAGAGAGGGAAGGAGGAGAGAAACAGAGAGAGAGTGGGAGAGAGAAACAGAGAGGGGGAGAGAAACAAAGAGAGAGGGGGAGAGAAACAAAGAGAGGGGGAGAGAAAGAGAGAGGAGAGAGAGAGGGAGAGAAACAGAGAGAGGGGGAAAGAGAGAGAGGGGGGAGAGAAACAGAGAGAGGGGGAAAGAGAGAGAGGGGGAGAGAAACAGAGAGAGGGGGAGAGAAACATAGAGGCAAGTGTTCCACAAGGAAGCGTGCTGGGTCCATTGTTATGGAATGTCTACTTCAACGACCTTCTTCATTTCATCCCAGAATCACATGCATATGCAGACGACTGTACACTGACATTCACTTATCCAAGAGAAGAAATGCCAGCTGCTCTAAGCTACATCAATCACCAGCTGAGAGCTATATCAGCTTGGGGAAATAGATGGCAAGTAACATTTGCACCTGAGAAAACGCAAATGATGATCGTCTCTAGGCACCATGATGGTAATGCTGGTGCAGTAGTAAGGATGAATGGGAGGATGTTGGCACCTGGAGAAGAAGTTGATATCCTTGGGGTGAAATTTGACTCCAAACTAACCATGAAGAACCATGTTGTAAATCTTGCAAACAAAGCAGCCAGGAAGCTTACAGCACTTCGCCGTATCTCCCATCTGCTTGACAGTAGGGGTTGCAAGATCCTGTACGAGGCACAAGTACGCTCGCACCTTGAGTATGCTCCACTTTCTTGGTTTGCCTGCCCCCCCCCCCTCTCATCTGCGACTGCTTGACAGAGTAGAGAACAGAGCAAGACGTCTCATCTCTCGCCTGGACCCATCCTGGATAGATCTGTCATTTCAGCAGAGCCTTCAACATAGGAGGGATGTGGGTTGCCTTACTGTTATGTACAAGCTTTTATGCCACAAGACGGGCAGAAAGCAGCAACTTCACTCTGGCTGTACCCTTCTCCAGAACATCACCCCATCTGAGATCATACATACCCAGGATGACTCGAGTATGGAACACATTCGTACAGGATAATGATGTCAACGAGATAAAGTCAGTTGATCAAATGAAAATGCTGGCCCACAGATGGCTCCAACTTCATCCTGTTTCCTACTTGTATGTCTCATAACAATAAAAATGCTTTCAAATGAGCTGATGTAGGTAGCAGCTCTTAGCTTGCCAATAAAGTTAGGAATCCTTAACCTGTAAATAGCTGTCAATAAAGCTAGGGATCCTTAACTTTGTCAAACCCTGTGTAAAAAAAAAAAAAAAAAAAAGAGGGGGAGAAACAGAGAGAGATGGAGAGAGAAACAGAGAGATGGGGAGAGAAACAGAGAGAGAGAAGGGTTAGAGAAAGAGAGAGAGAGGGGGGACTAGAGGTAACACAGGGAGGAAAGAGGCTTAACATCACTTAAACTTAAGATATCTTACGATTCACTTTTAAGTAGTGATCTTTTATTTTTTAATGGGGTTATAAAACCCAGCTGGGGTAGGTGGGAGCTGGAAGGGTGTGAGGGCTGGGTGGGGCTGAGGGTTTTAGGAGGGCTGGGTGGGGCTGAGGGCTGGTACACACGTGTCAGCCACTGACCTAGCTTGAAACATTCACAACCTGAGTGGTGGTGACCTCTAGCAGTGTCATGTACCCACGCCTACATCACACCCACCCAACCCACTCCCACACCACCCACACGCCATCACACTTCCTCACCCACACAACCCACTCCCACACCACCCACACGCCACCACACTTCCTCACCCAGACAACCCACTCCCACACCACCCACACGCCACCACACTTCCTCACCCAGACAACCCACTCCCACACCACCCACACGCCACCACACTTCCTCACCCAGACAACCCACTCCCACACCACCCACACGCCACCACACTTCCTCACCCAGACAACCCACTCCCACACCACCCACACGCCACCACACTTCCTCACCCAGACAACCCACTCCCACACCACCCACACGCCACCACACTTCCTCACCCAGACAACCCACTCCCACACCACCCACACGCCACCACACTTCCTCACCCAGACAACCCACTCCCACACCACCCACACGCCACCACACTTCCTCACCCAGACAACCCACTCCCACACCACCCACACGCCACCACACTTCCTCACCCAGACAACCCACTCCCACACCACCCACACGCCACCACACTTCCTCACCCAGACAACCCACTCCCACACCACCCACACGCCACCACACTTCCTCACCCAGACAACCCACTCCCACACCACCCACACACCACCACACTTCCTCACCCAGACAACCCACTCCCACACCACCCACACGCCACCACACTTCCTCACCCACACAACCCACAGGTCCAGCATCTGATTTCCTTA
>NC_091321.1:10695842-10748342 GCF_038502225.1 Cherax quadricarinatus
CATCCTTTACCCTTTGTATAAGAAATATAATTTGAGGACAGGATTAATGCATAACGAAACTAATGCATAATGAAAATAATGCACAATGAAACCAACTCGAGAAAAAAAGTAAAGTACTACCTAGCTTCTGTTGCTTCACTTGTCTAGATAAAATAGGCGAGGATGGTGAACTAGAAGGCTCACTTCCTTCATCCTGCAGGACGAAGGAAGTGAGCTACTTGAATATATATGATAAACCATACTGAATAACGGTTATATACAGTAGACTAAATAGAAACGGTATATGTAGAACTATGACAGGGAGGGCCTGAACTCGCGGTGCGTCGTAAAACTCCAAACCGACGCGAGTTGTGACATACTTCGGCTACTACTACGTATCCTTACCTATTATTTTTAATATCTATAAATATTAGGGAGTCACCAGGTATCTACCACTGGCTATTAAAACTGGTTAAAAATTTACCTCGTTAAATATTACTTTCAAGAATTTCCAATTGGTGGTCTGTGGCATATGAGAGAACCTCGCCAGTGGTCTTTTGCTTCTTAAGAAACCCTCGCCAGTGGTCTCTGGTCTGTAAAAAAAACTCGCCAGTGGTCTCTGGTCTGTAAAAAAACCTCGTCAGTGGTCTCTATTCTGGAAGAAAACCTCGCCAGTGGTCTCTGGTCTGGAAGGCAGTCTTGCGTTCAGGTCAACTCATTATAGTGGAGAGTTTCAGGTTCACTCAGAACAAAGATGTCATGATGTTTGGAGCATTCACCAGCAACTGCATCGTCCCTTTTAGAGATTTTTTTGTCCTCTGTTGCACCTCTCACCCTCGTGTCTCATCTTTCTTCCTTCACTCCTGTATCATACTCCTTAATTTTTTCTCATTCCCTCACTAACATCTCTAATTCCCATCCCCCATACAAACATCTCTCGTCTTCATTCCTCACATTCTCTAACTCCCCTCACTCTCTTTCTTCTTATTCTTCCGTAATACCCCTCAGTCTTACCTCACTAACATCCCTCCTCTCTCATTCCATCAATTCCCTCATCTTCATTCCTCCCGCTAACACACTGAATATTCCTGCCTCACATTTCCCTCACATTTGCTGCCTCACCCTCCCCTCACTCCTGCTCATAAATAAGCTGGCTGGATACTGGCAATCAGCCTCACCTCTGCCAATCATCTTCCCCTCATTTCCCTCTCCCCCCAGTTGCACCTTCTCATTTACCCTCATCATTCTCTATCTTGTTACTCCTCTTCCCTCTAATTCCTTGTTTTACTTCAATAATTATTCTCCTCATTCGCGATATTTATCCTCTTCTCCCCCTCCTACTCGTGTTTACCCGTTTCCACCGTTAGTCTTTCTCTATCACGTCCTTGATCCGTAAGACTGTGATGACTTCCCTGGCGTACCATTTTCTCGGCCCCTTCAGCTGAGCCTCAGTCAACATCTCACACCAACACCACCAGACCACCTTCACCACTTTCCACAACCCAGAGTCACGGAGTCCACCATCACAGGTCAACCAGCGGCAGCAGCAGCTGCCACTGGTAGACCTGATGTCTTATAAGTTAGGCGTGGTGCTCCTAGGTGTTATATAAGTGCTGCAGCGCTCATATTACACCTAGTATAGGTAGAAATCCCCGATTTTTTTCCAGTTAGTGGAATTCAGCTGATTCTGGAGAGACAGTAAGATTTGCTTTAAAACAATGAATAAAGGGCATTAATTTTTACAGGATTATGTAAAGGCACAACTAGAAGAAATTAGCAAAATACATGTACCAAGCATAAAATATAAATATATTTTTTTATGGTTGGAATAGTGACAGCATTTCTATTATTTGGGAACACGATTACGAATATTATTTTCTGATATTATTAGGGCCAATGTTATACAAAGTTGCATGACATATTTAATTTATATTATACTAGGGGCTTAGGTTTAATGTAATTTTTAAATGTACCTATCATTTCATAATTATATTTGCAAGCAACTGAAGGGATTGTGATGTTTAAAAATTATCTTAATTAAAAGATTTCTTGTATAGGTTATGGAGGATAAATACCTCCATAACATTCACTTATGAGAATCAGAGTAAGATTATAAAAAAATAGATTAACTTGACTATAGATATTAGAGCAGAGACTGTGGGGTGGTGTGAGGGGGGAGGAGTGATGGAGGTGGTGACTGAGAGCAGCAACAGCTGCAAGGATCAGCTCTCGTTGCAGACTACCGCTAAGTAAAATCGTGTTTGTCTTGGCTCCCACGTCTATCAGAATGATACAGCGCCTTAACACAACTACAAACTCTAGATCAGTCCAGTTTCTGTTATACATCCGCCTCTCAGTTACGTAGTAAAATATGAGGCCAAGTGACTAGTGAGGTACACTGAAGTCATACCTAGTAAAGTATGAGGCCAAGTGACTAGTGAGGTACACTGAAGTCATACCTAGTAAAGTATGAGGCCAAGTGACTAGTGAGGTACACTGAAGTCATACCTAGTAAAGTATGAGGCCAAGTGACTAGTGAGGTACACTGAAGTCATACCCAGTAAAGTATGAGGCCAAGTGACTAGTGAGGTACACTGAAGTCATACGTAGTAAAGTATGAGGCCAAGTGACTAGTGAGGTACACTGAAGTCATACGTAGTAAAGTATGAGGCCAAGTGACTAGTGAGGTACACTGAAGTCATACGAAGTAAAGTATGAGGCCAAGTGACTAGTGAGGTACACTGAAGTCATACCTAGTAAAGTATGAGGCCAAGTGACTAGTGAGGTACACTGAAGTCATATGTAGTAAAGTATGAGGCCAAGTGACTAGTGAGGTACACTGAAGTCATACGTAGTAAAGTATGAGGCCAAGTGACTAGTGAGGTACACTGAAGTCATACCTAGTAAAGTATGAGGCCAAGTGACTAGTGAGGTACACTGAAGTCATACCTAGTAAAGTATGAGGCCAAGTGACTAGTGAGGTACACTGAAGTCATACGTAGTAAAGTATGAGGCCAAGTGACTAGTGAGGTACACTGAAGTCATACCTAGTAAAGTATGAGGCCAAGTGACTAGTGAGGTACACTGAAGTCATACGTAGTAAAGTATGAGGCCAAGTGACTAGTGAGGTACACTGAAGTCATACCTAGTAAAGTATGAGGCCAAGTGACTAGTGAGGTACACTGAAGTCATACCTAGTAAAGTATGAGGCCAAGTGACTAGTGAGGTACACTGAAGTCATACGTAGTAAAGTATGAGGCCAAGTGACTAGTGAGGTACACTGAAGTCATACCTAGTAAAGTATGAGGCCAAGTGACTAGTGAGGTACACTGAAGTCATACGTAGTAAAGTATGAGGCCAAGTGACTAGTGAGGTACACTGAAGTCATACGTAGTAAAGTATGAGGCCAAGTGACTAGTGAGGTACACTGAAGTCATACCTAGTAAAGTATGAGGCCAAGTGACTAGTGAGGTACACTGAAGTCATATGTAGTAAAGTATGAGGCCAAGTGACTAGTGAGGTACACTGAAGTCATACGTAGTAAAATATGAGGCCAAGTGACTAGTGAGGTACACTGAAGTCATACCTAGTAAAGTATGAGGCCAAGTGACTAGTGAGGTACACTGAAGTCATACCTAGTAAAGTATGAGGCCAAGTGACTAGTGAGGTACACTGAAGTCATACGTAGTAAAGTATGAGGCCAAGTGACTAGTGAGGTACACTGAAGTCATACCTAGTAAAGTATGAGGCCAAGTGACTAGTGAGGTACACTGAAGTCATACGTAGTAAAGTATGAGGCCAAGTGACTAGTGAGGTACACTGAAGTCATACCTAGTAAAGTATGAGGCCAAGTGACTAGTGAGGTACACTGAAGTCATACCTAGTAAAGTATGAGGCCAAGTGACTAGTGAGGCACACTGAAGTCATACGTAGTAAAGTATGAGGCCAAGTGACTAGTGAGGTACACTGAAGTCATACCTAGTAAAGTATGAGGCCAAGTGACTAGTGAGGTACACTGAAGTCATACGTAGTAAAGTATGAGGCCAAGTGACTAGTGAGGTACACTGAAGTCATACGTAGTAAAGTATGAGGCCAAGTGACTAGTGAGGTACACTGAAGTCATACCTAGTAAAGTATGAGGCCAAGTGACTAGTGAGGTACACTGAAGTCATACCTAGTAAAGTATGAGGCCAAGTGACTAGTGAGGTACTGTATTGCAGTCAACAATGTCTTACTCCACAACTCTGAGATTAAAATCTGCTGATTCCTGGTATTTAACTAAATCCTCTTTTCTTTATCTCCCTGTTCTATAGTCTTAATTATAGTCACATAAGTGTTAAAGTGTTCCCGGAGGAGTACTGATGGCAAGTAAAATGGTTACGCGTGGTGAAGATAAGTGGCCTGATGCTATAGTCAATGTAATACTGTACATGTTGTGTTTCTGTGTGTAGTGTACCTTGACGTAGTGTACTTTTCTGTACTGTACCTTGTTGTGTACCTTGGTGTTGTGTACCTTACTGTGTACCTTGTAGTGTACCTTATTGAACTGTACCTTGTTGTAGTGTACCATCACCTCCCTGGCAGTGCCGTGCCCCTCCCTATCACCTTGCACGTGCCAGAGAGCTGAGCCACGTGCCCCCTCTTTCACAGTTTACACTCAATCACACCATCCACCACTACATCCCCCCCTCACCTCTACTGCTGTTGCTGCCGCCGTCACCGCTACCACGCTATCACTAACAGTGATAAATCACAGCAGAAGACGCTGCTACAGTTCTCAGAGTAAAACTGAGGCATCCCTCAGCAGATAGCGTCGATAGGTACACCAGTCACTGCATCAATGCCAGGCACACCAGTCACTGCTGGTGAAACAACTGTCGCCATGACAAGGATCAACTACATCATTTCCTCCAGGGCAGCGTCTGCACCGGCTCTCTGTAGCATGGCGCTCACTAGCTAGGCAGGAAGCGTGTCATAGCTAGGCAGAAGGTGTGTCATAGTTGGACCAAGGTGCACACAACTCACAGTGGAAGGACTTATTTTTCATTAATGTTACGTGTAGCCATCATTTTTTCTTCTATCTATTCGTAACAGTTTGCACAAACATGATTAAGTTTCCTCTTGGAAACAGTTACTGGATTCTTGGTAATTCCTCCTATAACCCAAGAAACGATCTTTTTAAAAGTACTGGATGCTTTGTGCTTACTGAGAACCCTTAATGTAGTTACTGCTACAGTGCTTTTCACTGATAACCTTGTAGCACCGCCTACTGCGCCTCAGCTCTTGTAAGGGGTTATATCAGCGTGTCAACCTGGAGTCGCTCACTACATTTGTTTCCCCTAGATAAAAAGTGATGCTACATACACTTGAGGATTGCGGGTCATGGGATGCAGTTATATTAATTCTAGACCTTGCCGATGACTCTAAACACTCTCCCATCCTCTCAGAAGAATAATACTTGAAGTATACTAATCAAACTGAATACAAGGGTAGTACATAAGAACTCCCACGCCTAACTATAAATAAACAAATGTAAATAATATACACTGGCAGCACTGAAGCTGCTTCTCTTGACACTTCATGAAACAAAATGTAACTCACGTTGAGCTAAACATAATAATTAAAAATTCAGGTTCTAAATTACAAATATTTGCCAAACTGATGACACCTGAGTTAAACTAAGAGTGCACTAACCTCTTCAGAGACGACAAAATTCAATTCAATAATTCAGGTGTTTGACTGAACCGACGTCGTCAGTAAACAGTCGCGTCTCTTCGTTAGATGGTTAGTGCGCGGTCATTCATTCTGTGTCTATGTCTGTCTGTCTCTCTCTACCTCTCTTTCTCTCTATCAACATCTGTCGCCTCCTCGTCTCCATTTTTCTCTCGCCTCTCCTCGTTCTCTGATACGTTGCCTTCTTTCTCTCTATCCCCTCCACACCAGTGTTAGAGCTACCAGTGGTGAACTGGAACAACTGACCATCACACCAGTGGTGTAGTGGAGCAACTGACCATCACACCAGTGGTGTACTGGAGCAACTGACCATCACACCAGTGATGTACTGGAGCAATTGACCATCACAGCAGCGGTGAACTGGAACAACTGACCATCACACCAGTGGTGAACTGGAACAACTGACCATCACACCAGTGATGCAGTGGAGCAACTGACCATCACACCAGTGGTGTACTGGAGCAACTGACCATCACACCAGTGGTGTACTGGAGCAACTGACCATCACACCAGTGGTGTACTGGAGCAACTGACCATCACACCAGTGGTGTACTGGAGCAACTGACCATCACACCAGTGGTGTACTGGAACAACTGACCATCACACCAGTGATGTACTGGAGCAACTGACCATCACACCAGTGGTGTATTGGAGCAACTGACCATCACACCAGTGATGTACTGGAGCAACTGACCATCACACCAGTGGTGTACTGGAGCAACTGACCATCACACCAGTGGTGTACTGGTGCAACTGACCATCACACCAGTGGTGTACTGGAGCAACTGACCATCACACCAGTGGTGTACTGGTGCAACTGACCATCACACCAGTGGTGTACTGGTGCAACTGACCATCACACCAGCGGTGTACTGGTGCAACTGACCATCACACTAGTGGTGTACTGGTGCAACTGATCACACCAGTGGTGTACTGATGCAACTGACCATCACACCAGTGTACTGGAGCAACTGACCATCACACCAGTGGTGTACTGGAGCAACTGACCATCACACCAGTGGTGTACTTAAGCAACTGACCATCACACCAGTGGTGTACTGGAGCAATTGACCATCACACCAGTGGTGTACTGGAGCAACTGACCATCACACCAGTGGTGTACTGGAGCAACTAACCATCACACCAGTGGTGTACTGGTGCAACTGACCATCACACCAGTGGTGTACTGGAGCAACTGACCATCACACCAGTGGTGTACTGGAGCAACTGACCATCACACCAGTGATGTACTGGAGCAACTGACCATCACACCAGTGGTGTACTGGAGCAACTAACCATCACACCAGTGATGTACTGGAGCAACTGACCATCACACCAGTGGTGTACTGGAGCAACTGACCATCACACCACTGATGTACTGGAGCAACTGACCATCACACCAGTGGTGTACTGGAGCAACTTACCATCACACCAGTGGTGTACTGGAGCAACTGACCATCACACCAGTGATGTACTGGAGCAACTGACCATCACACCAGTGATGTACTGGAGCAACTGACCATCACACCAGTGGTGTACTGGAGCAACTGACCATCACACCAGTGATGTACTGGAGCAACTGACCATCACACCAGTGGTGTACTGGAGCAACTGACCGTCACACCAGTGGTGTACTGGAGCAACTGACCGTCACACCAGTGGTGTACTGGAGCAACTGACCGTCACACCAGTGGTGTACTGGAGCAACTGACCGTCACACCAGTGGTGTACTGGAGCAACTGACCGTCACACCAGTGGTGTACTGGAGCAACTGACCATCACACTAGTGGTGTACTGGAGCAACTGACCATCACACCAGTGATGTACTGGAGCAACTGACCATCACACCAGTGATGTACTGGAGCAACTGACCATCACACCAGTGATGTACTGGAGTAACTGACCATCACACCAGTGATGTACTGGAGTAACTGACCATCACACCAGTGATGTACTGGAGCAACTGACCATCACACCAGTGATGTACTGGAGCAACTGACCATCACACCAGTGATGTACTGGAGTAACTGACCATCACACCAGTGATGTACTGGAGCAACTGACCATCACACCAGTGGTGTACTGGAGCAACTGACCATCACACCAGTGATGTACTGGTGCACCTGACCATCACTTTGAATATTATCTCTTGGCGTCTACTTTGAATATTATGTTAATGTCTACACTGAATACTATGTGTTGATGTCTACTACAACTACTGCATAAGAGGTACAGAATATCACAATTATGTGCATATCACTGTATAAGATGTGTAGGTTTTTTATGGAGACACTGAATAACCTAATTTTGATCTCTTTATTTGTATTCTTAACATCCTCTTTCTTCTCTTCCTTTTCTTGGAGGAGGAGGAGGAAGGACAGGAGGAGTATGGAGGAAGAGGGAGAAAGGACAGGAGGAGGAGTAGCAGCAACAGTAGCCATTTCCTCTTGCTTTGCATTCGTTTATTCCTCATTTCTCATCAAAACACTCCTAACTCCTCCTCCTCCTCCATCTTCCTAAAACAAACTCGGTCTTATTATTAATTCTTCCAGACTATCTCACCTTTCCTATATTTCTTCTTCCAGACTATCTCACCTTTCCTATATTTCTTCTTCCAGACTATCTCACCTTTCCTATATTTCTTCTTCCAGACTATCTCACCTTTCCTATATTCCTTCTTCCAAACATTTTCCCTATCATTTTATGATCTAGATTTTGTTGCTTTCTTGTTAACTTTCCTGTGACAGACACTGCTGCTGTGCTGTACTCTCTCTCTCTCTCTCTCTCTCTCTCTCTCTCTCTCTCTCTCTCTCTCTCTCTCTCTCTCTCTCAGTAGTTCCTGGTTCACCCTTTTATCCCCCCCTCCCCCGCCTACCCTTCCATCAGCTTCCCCTCCACCTCCCCCTCACCTTTTTACTTAGTGCCGCCTGAGAAGCTAGTACATTGTGCGGCGGCGGCAGCTCATCATGTGAGTTGTGGCGATAAAGAAAACCGTTACAGAGGTCAGACCACACTGGGCAGTCACAGCTTTAAAAATATTAGTCATATCAGAGTGGGAAACATGAGTATCACTTTGATATCTTTACTGACGAGAAGTTTCGCAGGCTTCTTCAGTCGACATACAGAGATGACTTAAACACAAGGGACAACACAAGCAGTGGAGAGGTAGATAAGAGGTGATCAGTCCCTTAACTTTGGTTAAGTTATGGAGCTCAACACTTAACCAAGACTGAGGGACTAACTACCTCATATCTACCTCTTAACCACTTATGTTCACCCTGCAACAGGTAGATACTTGGGTGTTAGTAGCGGGATGTGGGTCTCATGGATTATGTGGCCATATAGCCACGTAAACCACACAGCTACGTCACCCATGTCATCCATACAGCTACGTCACTCATGTCATCCACACAGCTACGTCACCCATGTCATCCATACAGCTACGTCACTCATGTCATCCACACAGCTACGTCACCCATGTCATCCATACAGCTACGTCACCCATGTCATCCATACAGCTACGTCACCCATGTCATCCATACAGCTACGTCACCCATGTCATCCACACAGCTGCGTCACCCATGTCATCCACACAGCTACGTCACCCATGTCATCCACACAGCTACGTCACCCATGTCATCCACACAGCTACGTCACTCATGTCATCCATACAGCTACGTCACCCATGTCATCCATACAGCTACGTCACCCATGTCATCCATACAGATACGTCACCCATGTCATCCATACAGCTACGTCACCCATGTCATCCACACAGCTGCGTCACCCATGTCATCCATACAGCTACGTCACCCATGTCATCCACACAGCTACGTCACCCATGTCATCCACGCAGCTACGTCACTCATGTCATCCACACAGCTACGTCACCCATGTCATCCACACAGCTACGTCACCCATGTCATCCACACAGCTACGTCACTCATGTCATCCACACAGCTACGTCATTCATGTCATCCACACAGCTACGTCACTCATGTCATCCACACAGCTACGTCACCCATGTCATCCACACAGCTACGTCACCCATGTCATCCACACAGCTACGTCACTCATGTCATCCACACAGCTACGTCATCCACACAGCTACGTCACTCATGTCATCCACACAGCTACGTCACTCATGTCATCCACACAGCTACGTCACTCATGTCATCCACACAGCTACGTCACTCATGTCATCTACACAGCTACGTCACTCATGTCATCCACACAGCTACGTCACCCATGTCATCCACACAGCTACGTCACCCATGTCATCCACACAGCTACGTCACTCATGTCATCCACACAGCTACGTCACTCATGTCATCCACACAGCTACGTCACTCATGTCATCCACACAGCTACGTCACTCATGTCATCCACACAGCTACGTCACTCATGTCATCCACACAGCTACGTCACTCATGTCATCCACACAGCTACGTCACCCATGTCATCCACACAGCTACGTCACTCATGTCATCCACACAGCTACGTCACCCATGTCATCCACACAGCTACGTCACTCATGTCATCCACACAGCTACGTCACTCATGTCATCCACACAGCTACGTCACTCATGTCATCCACACAGCTACGTCACCCATGTCATCCACACAGCTACGTCACTCATGTCATCCACACAGCTACGTCACTCATGTCATCCACACAGCTACGTCACTCATGTCATCCACACAGCTACGTCACTCATGTCATCCACACAGCTACGTCACCCATGTCATCCACACAGCTACGTCACCCATGTCATCCACACAGCTACGTCACCATGTCATACAGCTACGTCACTCATGTCATCCACACAGCTACGTCACCCATGTCATCCACACAGCTACGTCACCCATGTCATCCACACAGCTACGTCACCCATGTCATCCACACAGCTACGTCACCCATGTCATCCACACAGCTACGTCACCCATGTCATCCACACAGCTACGTCACCCATGTCATCCACACAGCTACGTCACCCATGTCATCCACACAGCTACGTCACCCATGTCATCCACACAGCTACGTCACCCATGTCATCCACACAGCCAGGTTAATCATCTGAGTGATGGTGGCAGTGTTCAGGGCATAAAAAAAAAGACTAAAAAAATTCACCTCGAGGGAGGGAGGGAGGGAGGGGGGGGGACAGGGAGAGAGAGAGAAAGAGAGAGAGAGAGAGAGAGAGAGAGAGAGAGAGAGAGAGAGAGAGAGAGAGAGAGAGAGAGAGAGAGAGAGAGAGAGAGAGAGAGAGAGAGAGAGAGACTATCATCGTAAAACAATCAATAACCAAACCTCAGAGAGAACAGCAAATGGAGAACGTCCTCAGTGATGCCGCTGGTGGTGATATGTCCACAATAAACAACTTTAATTAAGAACCTGTCATCAGCACCACCACCGTCAACACCACCACCAACACCGTCAACAACATCCATGACCACCACCAAACACCACCATCCAATACATCCACCCAACATCACCTCATGTAAGCAAGAATCAGCATGAGAAAGGCAGAGGAGGTAAGAGGAAATGAAAAATCAAGTAGAAGCAGTGAAAGGAAACAGAAAGAAAGAACAGCCAAGAGGAGAAATCACGAGTCATCAGGAGCCAGCCATTGGCAACAGAAGCCACCACGAAGAAGCTTTCAGAAACTCAGGGCGAAGCAGAGAAATATGAAGGATACGCCAATGATGTTTCCGGAGGGTCAGCGCCCCCTCGGCCCGCTCCCAGACCAGGCCTCCTGGTGGAGGTGCCCCTCTTCAGAGTATACAAAAATGCAGCTTCAAAATTCTACACAAAGTAATACAGCCGAGGCCATTGTGCCAACCAGTTGCCATTTATTTTATGCATGGAAAAAAAAAGCTAAACCCGGTGGAGTTATACTGCGTCGAAATTTTAACGAATGAGGAAATAACCTCGCTATATGAAGCCAAGGAAATTCTAGTCTCTCCATCCATGGAGTGTAAACACCGTCCAGGGGAACCCGTCCCACTAAGTAAAGGTGACACGGATTCCGGAGGAAAGGAAGTCATGACTTTAAACGGAATGAAACTCAAGAGGATGAAGACTGGAAGTACAACAGTGGATAAAATTATCTGTTAATGGTTCCGTTGACCATTGTCCAGAGAACGGGAACAACCCCATCCCCGGTCTTGAAGGCAACAAATGTTAGAGAACACAGGAAGAGGAGTTGTAGGCCAGCAGCAGGATAATTAAAATGGGAAATACCCCTGATATGTGTTTGTCGTTGAGCCTTTAAGAGGATTGTGTATTGTGTTGCATTTCATGAAACGTTAAACCCGTGTGGATCATTGAGCGTAATGAGTACTGGAAGCTCGAACCCACATCCGCTTACAGTTGTTTGGTTTGTAACAGGTTAGGATGTTAGTAATCCGTCGTCGTTAAGAGGAATGGTTGAACAAGAATTACAAAGAAAACCCAAAATCATTCATTTACATACAAGGCAAATGTTAAACAAGCTATAATCCTCTGAGCGAAAATCGGGAACTTTTAATGAGTTATTGAGGAGTAAACTTTTTCAGAAAATATTAAACCGAATAGATTTGTGATCGAACTTAATATTATATGTTAAGACTTCTTTATCTGCCAAAAGTAAGACAAGAAAACTGTTTTCCTTACTTGGTTCAACATCTCGCTGCTTAGAAAAACAGTGATTTACTACTACAAAGTCCTAGAATTGACATTATTACTGTCAATTTACCTAAAGTTAACTGAAATTTCACAATGAAGTTTGACCACTTACTGAGCCAGGTAGTCTAAACATCACACCTAAAATTACCCTTTGACATCTTTCAGAAAATGACAGCATTTGTGGTCTTTCAGCCTATATATAATTTTGATGTTGCACTCGGGTACTTGTTTACATTTTCCTTGACACAGATCATCTTTCACTCTGGGTAATGTTTCAGTTGGTGTGGAATAGTTGAAGCTCGTATGTGGCAAATCCTGACTCATCAAATCAAGCCAGGTTCCAGTTATTGCAATACGTTTCCTGAACATGCGATTAATCTCGGCTTACTCATTTTTCCAGCACTCCCGCCACATGTATACTGTTAGATTTTGAAACTTGTTGCTCAGTGTTTGGTAAAACTGAATCCCTTCGAGTTCGGTGCCTTGATACAGATGAATGGTTCCTAATCCAAGGAGCCCTTTACCAAAGGCTCTTAAAAATGAAGGGATGACCTTAGTAAAATACTACTTGGTCTCTTTAGTAAATCTCCTCACATATGTATCGTGCCATAATTGTGGAAGGTGTTACAAAACAGCTTTATTAAACTGATAATGAAAAATGCACAAAACATAATTAATGATAGATGAAATGCAATCGCATCCTGATATACCTAATTAGATTTTTTTTATTCTCAGAACTGTTTCTAAAGGAGTCGGTCTTCCTTTAACAGATTAATTAACAATTCTTGTATATGTGTGGATTTATTGAGGTTATTAAGCACATTGATAGAGTTTCGAAGATGACGCCCACAAAGTGGTGATGCACGGTATTGTAGGAGAAATTTTTTCCCATGATATTAGCCTAGTTGACCTAGAGGCAAGAAAGAGCTAGCATGAATGAGGTAAAACAAAAATTGGGATCAGTCAAAAGTGGAAATCATACAGATCAGCGTTAGGTCCTGAGCTGTTTACACTACCAGCTGACCAATATAAAAACTGGAAGATAGATTATGATAAGGAGTTGCCAGGTAACCAAGGTTATAGTCGGAGAGGAGGAGCTTCTACACTAAATACTATACAAGTCACCAGAAGATAAGATCAAAAAATGATGAAGTACTTGTTATAAGAAGTCTAAAGTGCATAAGTGCTCATAAGACAACGAGCAGTAAGAGAACTTGCAGGTAATGTGGCGCACTTTTCGCCTTCATTGTGTATCTTACTAAAGAAAATAATATACCAGACATATCAAGAAAATATCCTAAATTTGCTCACAACATATAAGACAATTTGTAGATATATCCAGATGTACTCCTGTTAACCCTTCTGGGGATCTAGTTCCTAGGACTTCTGTGTAGCCATACGCTTTTCGTTACCCTTCAATGGATGGATATAATGTACACAGTAAACTAGCCGCTTCAGCGGCAGTATCTTAAATTTAATTATGTATATAAAAAAACATCCACACAAGGATGACCATAATAACCTCAAACATCAATTAACTTATTAAGGAAGAGTAACTGAACGTTGCCTGCAATTTTTGGCCTAATTTCTCTTGTATTCCCTGATCTTTCTTGTATCCCCTGATCTCTCTTGTATCCCTTGATCTCTCTTGTAACCCCTGATCTCTCTAGTATCCCCTGATCTCTCTTGTATCCCTTGATCTCTCTTGTAACCCCTGATCTCTCTAGTATCCCCTGATCTCTCTTGTATCCCCTGATCTCTCTAGTATCCCCTGATCTCTCTTGTATCCGCTGATCTCTCTTGTATCACTTGATCTCTCTTGTAACCCCTGATCTCTCTTGTATCCCTTGATCTCTCTTGTAACCTCTGATCTCTCTCTCTCTTGTATCCCTTGATCTCTCTTGTATCCCCTGATCTCTCTTGTATCCCTTGATCTCTCTTGTATCCGCTGATCTCTCTTGTATCACTTGATCTCTCTTGTAACCCCTGATCTCTCTTGTATCCCTTGATCTCTCTTGTATCCGCTGATCTCTCTTGTATCACTTGATCTCTCTTGTAACCCCTGATCTCTCTAGTATCCCCTGATCTCTCTTGTATCCCCTGATTTCTCTAGTATCCCCTGATCTCTCTTGTATCCGCTGATCTCTCTTGTATCACTTGATCTCTCTTGTATCCCTTGATCTCTCTTGTAACCTCTGATCTCTCTCTCTCTTGTATCCCTTGATCTCTCTTGTATCCCCTGATCTCTCTTGTATCCCTTGATCTCTCTTGTATCCGCTGATCTCTCTTGTATCACTTGATCTTTCTTGTAACCCCTGATCTCTCTTGTATCCCTTGATCTCTCTTGTAACCTCTGATCTCTCTCTCTCTTGTATCCCTTGATCTCTCTTGTATCCCCTGATCTCTCTTGTATCCCCTGATCTCTCTTGTATCCCCTGATCTCTCTTGTATCCCCTGATCTCTCTTGTATCCCTTGATCTCACTTGTATCCCCCTGATCTCTCTTGTATCCCTTTATCTCTCTTGTATCCCCTGATCTCTCTCTCTTGTATCCCTTGATCTCTCTTGTATCCCCTGATCTCTCTCGTATCCCCTGATCTTTCTTGTATCCCCTGATCTCTCTTGTATCCCCTGATCTCTCTTGTAACCCCTGATCTCTCTCTTTTGTATCCCTTGATCTCTCTTGTATCCCCTGATCTCTCTCTCTTGTATCCCTTGATCTCTCTTGTATCCCCTGATCTCTCTCGTATCCCCTGATCTTTCTTGTATCCCCTGATCTCTCTTGTATCCCCTGATCTCTCTTGTAACCCCTGATCTCTCTCTTTTGTATCCCTTGATCTCTCTTGTATCCCCTGATCTCTCTTGTATCCCTTGATCTCTCTTGTATCCCCTGGTCTCTCTTGTATCCCCTGATTTCTCTTGTATCCCCTGATCTCTCTTGTATCCCTTGATCTCTTTTGTATCCCTTGATCTCTCTTGTAACCCCTGATCTCTCTCTTGTATCCCCTGATCTCTTTTTGTATCCCCTGATCTCTCTTTTGTATCCCAGACCTCTCCTGTAATCCCTAACCTCCTACAACCTTCCCTACCATTCAATTTGCTACAAACCATAACATCCACAGAGGCCATCCTCATCCGCGACTTCTGACAAACTGTCACAAAAGTCTTGCCACTGTCCTCTTCTGTACGCCAGGACCTGTTTCGCATTCCCTGCAACACATGACTTCTTTCACATCCCCTGCAACACATGACCTCTTTCACATTCCCTGCAACACATGACCTCTTTCACATCTCCTGCAACACATGACCTCTTTCGCATCCCCTTCAACACATGACCTCTTTCACATTCCCTGCAACACGACCTCTCTTCCACCTCTAACCTCTCCAGCGACCGTGACCTCCACTTATCTTCCTCATGGTACCTGACTTCCCTGCGACCCCTGACCTTCTCTGACCTCTCCTGCCCTAGCTGCCTGACCTAAAGCTTCTCTATTTAATGAGTATAAAGGTCAGCTCAGACCACACGTGTGATGAGGTACAACTAGAGATGAACTATAATAATAATAATAATAATAATAATAATAATAATAAAAACATTCTATGTAAAACTATATATTTATATATATTATATATTATATATATATATATATATATATATATATATATATATATATATATATATATATATATACATATATATATATATATATATATATATATATATATATATATATATATATATATATATATATATATATATATATATATATATATATATATATATATATATATATATATATATATTTATATATATATATATATATATATATATATATATATATATATATATATATATATATATATATATATTATATATATATATGTATATAATTAACACATCGGCCATCTCCCACCAAGGTAAGGTGGCCCAAAAAAGAAAAACTTTCATCATTCACTCCATCACAGAGGCATGCTTACACTACAGTTATAAAACTGCAACATTAACACCCCTCCTTCAGAGTGCAGACACTGTACTTCACATCTCCAGGACTCAAGTCCAGCCTGCCGCTTTCCCTGAATCCCTTCATAAATGTTACCTCGCTCACACTTCAACAGAACATCAAGTCCTAAAACCATTTGTCTCCATTCGTTCCTATCTAACACGCCCACGCATGCTTGCTGAAAGCCAAAGCCCCTCGCACACAAAACCTCCTTTACCCCTTCTTCCAACCTTTCTTAGGCCGACTCCTACCCGCCTTCCTTCCCCTACAGATTTATAGACTCTCAAAGTCATTCTATTTTGTTCCAATCTCTCTACATATCCGAACCACATCAACAACCCCTCAGCCATCTCGATAATAGTTTTGGTAATCCTGCACCTCCTCCTAATTTCCAAACTACGAATTCTCTGCATTATATTCATACCACACATTGCCCTCAGACATGACATCTCTACTGCCTCCAGCTTTCTCCTTGTTGCAACATTCACCACCCATGCTTCACACTCACATAAGAACGTTGGCATAACTATGCTCTCATACATTCCCCTCTTTGCTTCCATGGACAAAGTTCTTTGTCTCCACAGACTCCTAAGTGCACCACTCACCTTTTTTTCCTCATCAATTCTATGATTCACTTCATCTTTCACAGACCCATCTGCTGACACGTCCTCTCCTAAATATCTGAATACATTCGCTTCCTCCATACTCTCTCCCTCCAATCTGATATCCAATCTTTCGTCACCTAATTTTATCCTCATCACCTTACTGTTTCCTATATTCACTTTTAGTTTTCTTCTTTTACATATCCTACTAAACTCATCCACCAACCTCTGCAACTTCTCTTCAGAATCTTCCAAAAGCACAGTGTCATCAGCAAAGATCAACTGTGATAACTCCCACTTTGCGTTAGATTCTTCATCTTTTAACCCCACACTTCTTGCCAACACCCGAGCATTCACTTCTCTTACAACCCCATCTATATATTAAACAACCACGGTGACATCACACATCCTTGTCTAAGGCCTACTTTTACTAGGAAATAATCTCCCTCTCCCCTACATACTCTAACCTGAGCCTCACTATCCTCGTAAAAACTCATCACTGCTTTCAGTAACCTACCTCCTATTCCATACATCTGCATCATTGCATCCCTGTCCACCCTGTCATACACCTTTTCCAAATCCATAAATGCCACAAAAGCCTCTTTACCTTTATCTAAATACTGTTCACCTATATGTTTCATTGTAAATATTTGGTGTACACACCCCCTACCTTTCCTAACGCCTCCGTGTTCATCTATCCTACTCTCCGCCTTACTCATAATTCTTTCAATAATAACTCTACCATACACTTTACCAGGTAACCTCAACAGACTTATTCGCTTATAATTTCTGCACTCTCTTTTGTCCCCTTTGCCTTTATACAAAGGAACTATGCACCTGCAAGTCGTGAACATGTACTCATTGGAGCGGAGGAGAGAGAGGTACATGATAATATATACCTGGAAGGTACTCGAGGGCTTGGTCCCAAATCTGCACACTGCCATAACAACATACTGGAGTGAGAGATATGGAAGGAAGTGTAAAATAAACCCAGTGAGGAGCAGGGGTGCGGTGGGGACAATAAGGGAACACTGTATCAACATCCGGGGTCCCAGACTTTTCAACATCTTACCAGAAGATATCAGAAACACTGCTGGAACAAGTGTTGAAGCCTTCAAGAGGAAACTAGACAAGTATCTTCACCAGGTGCCAGATCAACCAGGCTGTGATGGATATGTGGGGCAGCAGGCCTCGAGCAGCAACAGCCTGGTTGACCAGGCGAGCACCAGACGAGCCTGGCCCATGGCAGGGCTCAGAGAGTAGATATACTCTCGAAATTCTTCAAAGGTATATCAAAGGTATGTTCTCTGCCAATCCCTAGGTACCTTACCCTCTTCCATACATTTATTAAATAAAAGCATCACCCACTCCAAAACTATACCCCCCCCCTGCTTTTAATATTTTTATCTTTATCCCATCAATCCCAGCTGCCTTACCCCCTTTCATTCTACCCACTGCCTCACGAACTTTCCCCACACTCACAATTGGTTCTTCCTCACTCCTACAAGATGTTATTCCTCCTTGCCCTGTGCACAAAATCACAGCTTCCCTATCTTCATCAACATTTAACAATCCCTCAAAATATTCCCTCCATTTTCCCGATACCTCTATCCATTTAGTGACTCTCCTCTCCTATTTTTGACTATCAAATCCATTCATTCCCTCGGCTTCTCTAACTTATTAATCTCACTCCAAAACTTTATATATATATATATATATATATATATATATATATATATATATATATATATATATATATATACATATATATATGCAATGAGATCACAGTAAACAGGTGATTTCAGAATATGCAAAAAACCACTGTGAAAGAATAGAGAAATTCCAAGCTCTTTCGTGACTACTCACATTATCAAGGATAATGCTCCTTGATAATGTGAGTAGTCACGAAAGCGCTTGGAATTTCTCTATTTTTTCACAATGGTTGTTTTGTATATATATATATATATATATATATATATATATATATATATATATATATATATATATATATATATATATATATATATATATATATATATATATGTATGTATGTCGTGCCGAATAGGCAGAACTTGCGATCTTGGCTTAAATAGCAACGCTCATCTTGCCATATAGGACAAGCGAAAATTTGTGTATGCAATAATTTCGCCAAAATCATTCTGAACCTAACGAAAAAAATATATTTCACTGTGTTTGTTTAGTATTAAATTATTGTAGACAAATATAAAATATATTTAGTTGGGTTAGGCTAAAATAAATTGTTCTTGTTATAATAAGGTTAGGTAAGTTTTCTAAGATACTTTTGGTGCAAAAATTAACAATTTTTACATTAACATTAATGAAAAAATATATTTTTAAACGTATAAGAGAAAATTTCAGAAAGAACATAATTTTAAATGAGTTCTTGCTAATTGACCAGTTTTACATATTCGGCACGACATTATATATATATATACATATATACATATATATATAATGTTACTTTTAACTAAATTTAGGCTGACCTTAGATACCTTAGGCAGGAAAAAAACTGTTACGTAAATTTTAGTAATGTTAGGTTGCTAAATTAGTCACGATGTAAAATTTAACATTGGCTTATCATGTTAATTCAGGTGAATACATACATTATTGTATGATAATGAGAAGGAAAAAATGAAGAAAATCCAACAAAGACTTGGGGAGACTATCAGCACAGTGGAGGGAAGACTATCAGCACAGTGGAGGGAAGACTATCAGCACAGTGGAGGGAAAACTATCAGCACAGAGGGAAGAATATCAACACAGTTATGGGAGACTATCAGCACAGTGGAGGGGAGACTATCAACATAGTCGAGTGGAGACTATAAGAACAATGGAGGAATGACTAACACACGGACGAAGGGAGACTATCACGTACGAGGGGAGATTATCACACGGACGACGATACTATTACACGTACGAGGGGGACTATCACACAGACGAGGGGACTATCACACGGACGAGAGGAGACTATCACGGACAGGGGAGACTATCACACGGATCAGGGCAGACTTATAGAAGGGGCACTCCAGACGAAGCAGCTGGGACGAGCACGAAAAGGATACGGAAGGGTGAGGGGGAAGTGGGAGAAGAGAATGGGACTGAGGAAGAGGAGAAGGGGAAGGGAAGAGAGGAAAGAATGTTAACAGAGCCAGTCCTAACAGCTGCTACCTCCCCTCACTCTCCTACCCTCGCTATTCCCTGTACCCGCCCTCTGAATCCACTATCTTCCTTCTACTCTCCCTCTCCCGTTCACTCTACCGACTATAAACATCGAAAACAAAGTGGGTCACACGAGGGTGACAACAGTAAAACTCGGGTCACCAGTGTCTGTGACCTTCATATACCGTGCTAAAAACATCAATAAATGTTAAAGGTTATCAACAGCACCTAGGTCATTAAGGCTGTAATTCACGTGTGTCATTAAGGATGTAAATTACGTGGGTTGTTAAGGGTGTAAACCACCTCAATACTAACATAAAAAATACTTCAGTCTTTAACACGGAGACCGAAGCAGTGTCTCACGTGTAAATACCCAGACATAAACGCCTTTTATGTAATGCTGTGACTGGTTTCGAGGGCTCTTCTATTATTGCAGCCAAGCATAAGGTCAGGCATCCCTGATGGCTGGCTACCTGGTCAACCAGTCTATTGCTGCTAGCCTCCCGCTCCCAATACTGCTTTGTTCTGAGTGAAATTTTTAATCTGTTGAAAAGAGACCCCCAAACAAACATTACCATTATCAACACAACCACTCAACAATACTCACCTTTCATATACCTGTGAAGAGTTTCGAGAGCTTCTCTACTCTCTGAGCCCGGTCATGGGCCAGGCTCGTCTGGTGCTTGCCTGGTCAACCAGGCTGTTACTGCTGGAGGCCTCCTGCACCACATATCCATCACAGCTAGGTTGATCTGGCACCTCCTCTTGAAGGCTTCTACACTTGTCCCAGCCGTGTTTCTGATATCTTCTGGTAGGATGTTGAATAGTTTGGGACGCTCTTCACTGGGTTTATTTTACACTTCCTCCCATATCTCTTACTCCAGTATGTTGTTATGGCAGTGTGCAGATTTGGGACCAAGCCCTCGAGTACTTTCCAGGTATATATTATCAAGTATCTCTCTCTCCTCCGCTCCAATGAGTACATGTTCAAGATTTGCAGGAGTTCCCAGTAGTTCAGGTGCTTTTCTGGCTCAATGTGAGCCGTAAACGATCTCTGTATTTGTTCCAGCTCTGGGAAGTGGTTTTTATTATTATTATTATTATTATTATTATTATTATTATTATTATTATTATATTTCTCATGCTTTGAATGAGGCCGTCAGCACTGAGCAATATTCAAAGTGAGGGAGCACTAGTGATTTGAAGAGTGTCACCATTGGCATTATTTCCCTTGTTTTAAAAGTTCTCAGTACCCACCCCGTCATCTTCCTAGCTGTCGTGATCTTTGTCTTGTTATGGTCTTTAAAAGAAAGGTCCGTTGACATAATTATTCCTAGGTCTTTTACGTGTTCCTTACGTTCTGTTCGGTGACCCTCTTGAGTTTCGTATATAGTGTTCTTTTTGAGTTCTTCCTTTCCATACCTAAGCAGCTGGAACTTATCACCACTGAACGTCATGTTGCTCTCCACTGCCCACTGGAAAACCCTGCTTATGTCTTCCTGTACTTTTTTTAGTGTCGTCTACCGTCTACTTACCTGGAGTCTACCTGGAGGGAATTCCGGGGATCAACGTCCCCGCGGCCCGGTCCACGACCAGGCCTCCCGGTGGATCAGGGCCTGATCAACGAGGCTGTTACTGCTGGCCGCACGTAATCCAACGTACGAACCACAGCCCGGCTGATCCGGCACCGTCTTTAGGTAACTGTCCAGCTCCCTCTTGAAGACAACCAGGGGTCTTCCCGTAATGCCCCTTATTGCTGGTGGGAGGCTGTTGAACAGTCTTGGGCCCCGGACACTTATTGTGTTTTCTCTTAGTATACCAGTGACGCCCCTACTTTTCACTGGGGGTATGTTGCATCGCCTGCCAAGTCTTTTGCTTACGTATGGAGTGATTGCTGTGTGCATATTAGGGACCAGTCCCTCCAGAATCTTCCAAGTGTAGATTATGATACATCTCTCTCGCCTGCGCTCTAGTGAGTACAAGTCAAGTGCTTCCAGGCGCTCCCAGTAGTTAAGGTGTTTGATGGAACTTATACGTGCAGTAAAGGTTCTCTGTACGTTCTCTAGCTCTGCAATTTCACCTGCCTTGAATGGGGATGTTAATGTACAGCAGTATTCTAGCCTAGAAAGAATAAGTGATTTAAAAAGGATCATCATTGGCTTAGCATCTCTTGTCTTGAATGTTCTCATTATCCATCCTATCAGTTTCCTAGCAGATGTGATAGTGGCATTGTTGTGATCCTTGAAGGTGAGATCCTCTGACATTACCACTTCCAGGTCTCTCACATTACTTTTCCTCTCTATTGTGTGATTGGAGTTTGTAGTATACTCAGTTCTAGTTATTATTTCCTCCAGTTTTCCATAACGGAGTAGTTGGAATTTGTCTTCATTGAACATCATATTGTTCTCCGTTGCCCATTGGAAAACTTGGTTTATATCTTCTTGGAGGTTAACAGTGTCCTCAATGGATGACACTCTCATGCAGATCCTAGTTTCGTCTGCAAAAGATGATACAGCGCTGTTGTTTACATCTCTGTCTATGTCTGATATGAGAATAAGGAACAGGATAGGTGCGGGTACTGTGCCTTGTGGGACAGAGCTCTTCACTATGGCAGCATCTGATTTAACTCTGTTTACCACTACTCTTTGTGTGCGATTGGTAAGAAAGTTGAAGATCCATCTGCCTACTTTGCCAGTTATCCCTTTAGCACGCATTTTGTGTGCTATTACACCATGGTCGCACTTGTCAAAGGCTTTTGCAAAATCTGTGTACACTACATCCGCATTTTAGTGTCATCTGCAAATGATGCTATGAGGATGAGAAACAGCAGAGGTGCCAGGACAGTGCCTTGGGGCACTGAATTTTCGACCTCGCTGATGCTGGAGCTTGCCCTGCTCACTACTACTTTTTGTGTTCTGTGTGTTAGGAAACCGAAAATCCATCTGCCTACCTTCCCCGTAATGCCCATGGCCTTCATTTTGTGCGCTATCACTCCATGATCGCATTTGTCAAACGCCTTCGCAGAATCTGCGTTTTGATCGTCTTCCAGTGCCTCCGTAATTCTGTCATAATGGTTCAGCAGCTGTGACAGACATGATCGTCCTGCTCTAAAACCATGCTGGTTCAGGTTATGCTGGTTGTCCTGCTCCATGAAATTTGTAATCTGCCGTCTCATCACTCTTCGGAAGATTTTTATAATGTGAGAAGTTAGGGCTACTGGTCTGTAATTTTTAGCTAGTGCTCTACTACCTCCATTATGCAAAGGAGCTATGTCTGCACTCTTTAAGGCCTTCGGTATTTGACCTAGATCTAAGCTCTTTTTCCAAAGAATACTGAGGGCTCGTGCTAGTGGTACTTTGCATTTCTTTATAAACAGAACATTCCACGAATCTGGTCCAGGTGCTGAGTGAGTGGGCATGTTGTCCATATCTTTCTCGAAATCTATGGAATTTGTACTAATGTCAGTTAGTTGGTCTGCTCGGCCTTCTTCTAGAGTGAAAAATATTTCTACATTTTCTACCTTGCTGTCATTTAGTGGGTTGTTGAACACCGACTCATACTGTTATTTTAGGATTTCACTCATATCCTGGTCATCGTCAGTATACGAGTCTCCTCTCAGTAGTGGTCCAATTCTACAGGTAGTTCTTAGCTTGGACTCTGCATAGGAATAGAAATATTTTGGGTTTCTTGCAATATCTTGTATGTCCCTTTGTTCCATCTGTACTTCTTCTGTTAGGTATGACATCCCAAGTTTTTGCTCTAGTTCAATGATCTCTTGCCTAAGCCTATCTTTCCTCTGCTAAAGCATATTTGTGTTTTTAAGCAATTCAGTAACCCGTTTTCTTCTTCTGTACCATGTCCTACGCTCTCTATCTGATCTTCTGGGTTTCCTCAATGGTACGTGCTTCATACATACCTTGCATGGTTCTCTATTCAGTTTCTCTAGGCACTTGGGGAGAGGGGAGGATTTAGGGTGCTTATGTCTGCTTCTCAGGATATGTCTGATAGCTCTTGGTTTATTTTTTCCCAGGCAATTCTATGGTTGCTAAATCACAACCATCACTCAAACACTACCATTATCAACACAACCACTCAACGATACTCACAATCACAACCATCAAAAATTTTAGACTTCTAATCTCCTTTTCTTCATGTATCTCCTCCCCCCCTCCCGTTCTCCACTTCTTACTGCTCATCCATCAACTCTTCCTCCCATTTATTATCCCCTCCTATTCCTATCTTTATCCCCTTCTCCATCTCCCCCAATATTACCTGCTCATTATGTTTTGTGAGAGATCTGGTAATTCCTTTCACAAGCACTGTATGTTATACACTACGATTACACACCTCAAATGCTCTTCGAAAGTGTGTACCGCTGTCACTCGGTGTGTAGGTGAGGATGCACACCCATCACTCGTAGATCCCTCACACTACCACTTCCACACTCACCCCCTAGCACCTGCACACTCCTATCTTCCCTTTACCACCCCACCCCTACACCCCTACCTAAACATCCTTCATACCACCTAACCCTAACACCCCTCACTGTTGCCCACCCCTCACTCTTGCCTTCACAGCTTGTGCCTCCTTTACCATCACGCAACAAGAGTGATGGAGCATATAAACTCAAGCCTCTCACTCCTCTTCTTCCTTACTCAACAACATAAAGTCAGGTTTCTCTTCTACTTCACTCTGTCTTCCATATTTTACGACCTGGCGTTAATTGCACTTCCTCATTTCCGTCTTCCAGGTTACTGTCTTCTCTAGACGACTCTTGGGTCTGAGTTGTACATCAGTTTCTTCAATTATTGCTAATGGTCTGCAGCACAAACAGTCTTTGGCTAATTAAACGCCACAGTCTTAAACCAAGACTACGAAGTTAGACAGAAATCGTAGAGAGGTTAGATAACACTAAGACGTCAGAAAGATAAACTGAAGGCAAACAGAGAACGCCTTAAAGACAAGCAACTCAATGAAGCCAGGCAAAGCCACGAAGCCAAATAATGTGATCCAGGCCTCTTGATTAACCCGGCTGATTAACCACATGCAGTCCAACGTAAACACCAAAGCCCGTCTGATTAAGAACTAACTTGAGGAATTTATCCAGTTCCCTCTTGAAGACAGAAGTTTTTTGGGGGCAAATTCCCTGAAGATACTGGAGAGATTGGTCCAAAACTTGCATACCGAAATTTCTACTTCTGAGCACAAGAAGCTTGGCAGACAGCGCAGGATATTAACACTGAAAAGCATGTAAGCGATGACTACACAGAGAGAACTCAATATGAGTTATTGTGTAATTTCGGCGTGGAGAACGTGGACCAATCCAAGATGTTAATTATGATACATCTTTCTTGTCTAGGTTCCAAGAGCACAACAATAAGAACTTAGGTGTTTCCCGTAATTTAGGTGCTTTACTGAATTTTTACAGGTAGTAAAAGCTCTCTGAACATTCTCCAGGTCTGCAATTTTTCCTGCCTTAAAAAAAGGGGCTGAAAGTGTACAGCAATATTCCAGCCTTGAGATAAGTGACTTAATATTATCATCAGGTTGGCCTCTCTTGTTTTAAAGGTTCTAGGTATCAGACTTTCCTTCTTCATGCGGCTGTGATATTAACACTGTTGTGATCCATCACAGCAAGATTCTCTGACATTATTACTTCTAAGTCCTTCAATTTAGTCTTTTATTTAGAGTGGTTATAATTTTATATCCTGTTCCACTTTTAAATATATTTTTTCTATATGGAAGTGACTGAAATTTGTTCTCACTAAACATCATATTTTTTGTGGCCAACGGGAACACTTGATTTATATTAGCTCGAAGATCTGAAGTGCAATGGGCATCACTCGCATACAAATTGTAATATCATCTACAAAGGACTACACGGTAATATGATTTGTGTCTCTGTCTCCGTCTGATATAAGAATGAGAAAAATAACTAAGGCGAGTACTGTGCCCTGGGAACAGAGCTCTTCACTGAGGCAGCCTCTGTTCTTTGTTTACTGTTACTCATCGCGTGCTATTAGGAAGTTTAAAAAATCAGTCTGCTCTCTTTTCCAGGTATTCCTTTTGCACACATTTTGTATGCCATTACACAGGCCACTTGTTGAAGGTTTTGGAAGAGTTTATGAGGCCACCTTACCTGCATTTTGCTTGTCTTCCTGTGCATCCAAGACCATGTGATAATGGTCCAATATTTGTGAGAGGCATGAACGACCCGCTCTCAACCCATGTTGCCCTGCGTTGTTCACTTGTGAATTCATGTAAGTATTAAAGCTTGCCTCTTAAAACTCAATGATTTTAATGATGTGAGATATCAGTGCTAATGAACTACATTTTTTGCGATTGCTTCGCTACTATCTTCGTTGAGTAATGGGTGTGGGATGATTCCCGTCTAACAGGATTCCTTATTGCAGGTCTTGATGAAGTGGGATTCCACTGGTACCTGGAAATAAGGTACCCCAGACAAAGATTCTACTCAATGACACGCAGTAACAAGGTACCTCAAGTAATCTGCTTATTAGTAATAATAAGGAAAGAGATACAATAAGGTCTGATCCGAGAAAGGGAGGGGTGACTGCAGTTACCCGGATCAAGAGCACTTCGCCAGCATCAATTTACCAATCTCTGTTTTATTTGTCATTACACACAGTTCAAACAGCCTTCACACACACCAAGTCTTCATTCACTGATGTATATACAACCTAATTTTTTTTTGTCTAAGAAACTTTTTTACGAACAACGTTTTTACGAATATTTCAAGTTTCATCAGCAATCATTACCAGCCAACACAATTCTTCACACTTAGCCTCAATTTTCCGGTGCGTGTCCCTATGATTCACACAGTAATTAAAACTGTGGCAATGATTCCCTGGCAAAGGTGTTCCCTGGGTTGTGTGGCCACACACTACCTGGGTTGTGTGGCCACACACTACCTGGGTTGTGTGGCCACACACTACCTGGGTTGTGTGGCCACACACTACCTGGGTTGTGTGGCCACACACTACCTGGGTTGTATGGCTACACACTACCTGGGTTGTGTGGCTACACACTACCTGGGTTGTGTGGCCACACACTACCTGGGTTGTGTGGCCACACACTACCTGGGTTGTGTGGCCACACACTACCTGGGCTGTGTGGCCACACACTACCTGGGTTGTGTGGCCACACACTACCTGGGTTGTGTGGCTACACACTACCTGGGTTGTGTGGCCACACACTACCTGGGTTGTGTGGCTACACACTACCTGGGTTGTGTGGCCACACACTACCTGGGTTGTGTGGCCACACACTACCTGGGCTGTGTGGCCACACACTACCTGGGTTGTGTACCCACACTCTCCCTGGGTTGTGTGGCCACACACTACCTGGGCTGTGTGGCCACACACTACCAGGGCTGTGTATCCACACTCTCCCTGGGCTGTGTGGCCACACACTACCTGAGCTGTGTGGCCACACTGTACCTGGGTTGTGTGGCCACACACTACCTGGGTTGTGTAGCCACACTCTCCCTGGGCTGTGTGGCCACACACTACCTGGGCTGTGTAGCCACCCTCTCCCTGGGCTGTGTGGCCACACACTACCTGGGCTGTGTAGCCACACTCCCTGGGCTGTGTGGCCACACACTACCTGGGCTGTGTGGCCACACACTACCTGGGCTGTGTGGTCACACTCTACCTGGGTTGTGTGGCCACACTCTCCCTGGGTTGTGTGGCCACACACTACCTGGGCTGTGTGGCCACACTCTACCTGGGTTGTGTGGCCACACACTACCTGGGTTGTGTAGCCCCATTCTCCCTGGGCTGTGTGGCCACACTCTACCTGGGCTGTGTGGCCACACTCTACCTGGGTTGTGTGGCCACACACTACCTGGGCTGTGTGGCCACACTCTACCTGGGTTGTGTGGCCACACACTACCTGGGTTGTGTAGCCCCATTCTCCCTGGGCTGTGTGGCCACACTCTACCTGGGCTGTGTGGCCACACTCTACCTGGGCTGTGTGGCCACACTCTACCTGGGCTGTGTGGCCACACACTACCTGGGCTGTGTAGCCACACTCTCCCTGGGCTGTGTGGCCACACACTACCTGGGCTGTGTAGCCACACTCTCCCTGGGCTGTGTGGCCACACACTACCTGGGCTGTGTGATCACACTTTACCTGGGTTGTGTGGGCACACTCTCCCTGGGCTGTGTGGCCACACACTACCTGGGCTGTGTAGCCACACACTACCTGGGCTGTGGGGACACTCTCCCTGGGCTGTGTAGCCACACTCTCCCTGGGCTGTGTGGCCACACACTACCTGGGCTGTGTGGCCAAACACTACCTGGGCTGTGTGGCCAAACACTACCTGGGCTGTGTGGCCACACTCTACTTGGGCTGTGTGGCCACTCTACTTGGGCTGTGTGGCCACACTCTCCCTGGGCTGTTTGGCCACACTCTCCCTGGGCTGTGTGGCCACACACTACCTGGGCTGTGTAGCCACACTCTCCCTGGGCTGTGTGGCCACACTCTCCCTGGGCTGTGTGGCCACACTCTCCCTGGGCTGTGTGGCCACACTCTCCCTGGGCTGTGTGGCCACACACTACTTGGGCTGTGTGGCCACACTCTACTTGGGCTGTGTGGCCACACTCTCCCTGGGCTGTGTGGCCACACTCTCCCTGGGCTGTGTGGCCACACTCTCCCTGGGCTGTGTGGCCACACACTACTTGGGCTGTGTGGCCACACTCTACTTGGGCTGTGTGGCCACACTCTCCCTGGGCTGTTTGGCCACACTCTCCCTGGGCTGTGTGGCCACACACTACCTGGGCTGTGTGGCCACACTCTCCCTGGGCTGTGTGGCCACACTCTCCCTGGGCTGTGGCGCCACACTCCCTGGGCTGTGTGGCCACACTCTCCCTGGGCTGTGTGGCCACACACTACTTGGGCTGTGTGGCCACACTCTACTTGGGCTGTGTGGCCACACTCTCCCTGGGCTGTGTGGCCACACTCTCCCTGGGCTGTGTGGCCACACTCTCCCTGGGCTGTGTGGCCACACTCTCCCTGGGCTGTGTGGCCACACTCTCCCTGGGCTGTTTGGCCACACACTACCTGGGCTGTGTAGCCACACTCTCTCTGGGCTGTGTAGCCACACTCTCCCTGGGCTGTTTGGCCACACACTACCTGGGCTGTGTAGCCACACTCTCCCTGGGCTGTGTAGCCACACTCTCCCTGGGCTGTGTGGCCACACTCTCCCTGGGCTGTGTGGCCACACTCTCCCTGGGCTGTGTGGCCACACTCTCCCTGGGCTGTGTGGCCACACTCTCCCTGGGCTGTGTGGCCACACTCTCCCTGGGCTGTGTGGCCACACTCTCCCTGGGCTGTGTGGCCACACTCTCCCTGGGATATGTAGCCACACTCTCCCTGGGCTGTGTGGCCACACTCTCCCTGGGCTGTGTGGCCACACTCTCCCTGGGCTGTTTGGCCACACACTACCTGGGCTGTGTAGCCACACTCTCTCTGGGCTGTGTAGCCACACTCTCCCTGGGCTGTTTGGCCACACACTACCTGGGCTGTGTAGCCACACTCTCCCTGGGCTGTGTAGCCACACTCTCCCTGGGCTGTGTGGCCACACTCTCCCTGGGCTGTGTGGCCACACTCTCCCTGGGCTGTGTGGCCACACTCTCCCTGGGCTGTGGCCACACTCTCCCTGGGCTGTGTGGCCACACTCTCCCTGGGCTGTGTGGCCACACTCTCCCTGGGCTGTGTGGCCACACTCTCCATGGGCTGTATAGCCACACTCTCCCTGGGCTGTGTGGCTACACTCTCCCTGAGCTGTGTGGCCACACTCTCCCTGGGCTGTGTGGCCACACACTACCTGGGCTGTGTGGCCACACTCTCCCTGGGCTGTGTGGCCACACTCTCCCTGGGCTGTGTGGCCACACTCTCCCTGGGCTGTTTGGCCACACACTACCTGGTCTGTGTAGCCACACTCTCCCTGGGCTGTGTAGCCACACTCTCCCTGGGCTGTGTGGCCACACTCTCCCTGGGCTGTGTGGCCACACTCCCTGGGCTGTGTGGCCACACTCTCCCTGGGCTGTGTGGCCACACTCTCCCTGGGCTGTGTGGCCACACTCTCCCTGGGCTGTGTGGCCACACTCTCCCTGGACAGTGTGGCCACACTCTCCCTGGGCTGCGTGGCCACACTCTCCCTGGGCTGTGTGGCCACACTCTCCCTGGGCTGTGTGGCCACACTCTCCCTGGGCTGTGTGGCCACACTCTCCCTGGGCTGTGTAGCCACACTCTCCCTGGGCTGTGTGGCCACACTCTCCCTGGGCTGTGTGGCCACACTCTCCCTGGGCTGTGTGGCCACACACCACATGGGCTGTGTGGCCACACTCTCCCTGGGCTGTGTGGCCACACTCTCCCTGGGCTGTGTGGCCACACTCTCCCTGGGCTGTGTGGCCACACTCTCCCTGGGCTGTGTGGCCACACACTACCTGGGCTGTGTGGCCACACTCTCCCTGGGCTGTGTGGCCACACTCTCCCTGGGCTGTGTGGCCACACTCTTCCTGGGCTGTGTAGCCACACTCTCCCTGGGCTGTGTGGCCACACTCTCCCTGGGCTGTGTGGCCACACTCTCCCTGGGCTGTGTGGCCACACTCTCCCTGGGTTGTGTGGCCACACTCTCCCTGGGCTGTGTGGCCACACTCTCCCTGGGCTGTGTGGCCACACTCTCCCTGGGCTGTGTAGCCACACTCTCCCTGGGCTGTGTGGCCACACTCTCCCTGGGCTGTGTGGCCACACTCTCCCTGGGCTGTGTGGCCACACACTACTTGGGCTGTGTGGCCACATTCTCCCTGGGCTGTGTGGCCACACTCTCCCTGGGCTGTGTGGCCACACTCTCCCTGGGCTGTGTGGCCACACACTACCTGGGCTGTGTGGCCACACTCTCCCTGGGCTGTGTGGCCACACACTACCTGGGCTGTGTAGCCACACTCTCCCTGGGCTGTGTAGCCACACTCTCCCTGGGCTGTGTGGCCACACACTACCTGGGCTGTGTAGCCACACTCTCCCTGGGCTGTGTGGCCACACACTACTTGGGCTGTGTGGCCACACTCTCCCAGGGCTGTGTGGCCACACTCTCCCTGGGCTGTGGCCACACACTACCTGGGCTGTGTAGCCACACTCTCCCTGGGCTGTGTAGCCACACTCTCCCTGGGCTGTGTGGCCACACACTACCTGAGCTGTGTAGCCACACTCTCCCTGGGCTGTGTGGCCACACACTACTTGGGCTGTGTGGCCACACTCTCCCTGGGCTGTGTGGCCACACTCTCCCTGGGCTGTGTGGCCACACAATACCTGGGCTGTGTAGCCACACTCTCTCTGGGCTGTGTAGCCACACACTACCTGGGCTGTGTAGCCACACACTACCTGGGCTGTGTAGCCACACACTACCTGGGCTGTGTAGCCACACTCTCCCTGGGCTGTGTGGCCACACACTACCTGGGCTGTGTAGCCACACTCTCCCTGGGCTGTGTGGCCACACACTACCTGGGCTGTGTAGCCACACACTACCTGGGCTGTGTAGCCACACACTACCTGGGCTGTGTAGCCACACACTACCTGGGCTGTGTAGCCACACACTACCTGGGCTGTGTGGCCACACACTACCTGGGCTGTGTAGCCACACACTACCTGGGCTGTGTAGCCACACTCTCCCTGGGCTGTGTGGCCACACACTACCTGGGCTGTGTGGCCACACACTACCTGGGCTGTGTGGCCACACACTACCTGGGCTGTGTGGCCACACACTACCTGGGCTGTGTGGCCACACACTACCTGGGCTGTGTGGCCACACACTACCTGGGCTGTGTGGCCACACACTACCTGGGCTGTGTGGCCACACACTACCTGGGCTGTGTGGACACACTCTACCTGGGTTGTGTGGCCACACACTACCTGGGCTGTGTAGCCACACACTACCTGGGCTGTGTGGCCACACTCTCCCTGGGTTGTGTGGCCACACACTACCTGGGCTGTGTGGCCACACTCTCCCTGGGTTGTGTGACCACACACTACCTGGGCTGTGTGACCACACACTACCTGGGCTGTGTGGCCACACTCTCCCTGGGTTGTGTGGCCACACTCTCCCTGGGTTGTGTGGCCACACACTACCTGGGCTGTGTGGCCACACACTACCTGGGCTGTGTGGCCACACTCTCCCTGGGTTGTGTGGCCACACTCTCCCTGGGTTGTGTGGCCACACTCTCCCTGGGCTGTGTGGCCACACTCTCCCTGGGCTGTGTGGCCACACTCTACCTGGGCTGTGTGGCCACACTCTCCCTGGGCTGTGTTATCATGTGGGAGTTCGATACGTGGATTAGGGTAGAAATACTCACGTAGGCTGTTATACGTATAATTACTGTTACGTGGACAGAGCTCTTTCCAGCCGTACCTATCTCCTTGGTTACACTCGTAAAACTGACTAGCCGGCTGGCCAGTACCCCGTAGTGGGTCTTTGAAATAGTGTCAGCTCAGCACAATATGAAGACAGTGACTCAAGACGGTTGGTCGTGAGTCAACGGACACTGGTTACTGGTAACTGGTTACTACGTTACTACTACTGAGATTACTGGTAACTGGTTACTACGTTACTACTACTGAGAGCTCGGCGACGCTAACGTATGTCGTCCCGACATACAACTAATACAAACTAGAGATGGCAGGTACACGGCTTGGGCTGATTCTATACAATGTCAAAGTACACAACATGAAACATTATAGATACATAAGTAGAACATTGGAATGAAAGCGTACGTAACTGAAACTGTAATGCAATACAAGGTATACTATAGAACAACTTAAAACTCAACAAATGAACAACGAACTCAACATTGAGATTACAAGTGATAAAAACAAAAATTTTGATCGATCGATCTGTATTCGTGTGATCTACGGATTCTGAGGAAGGAATATATACAAAGAAAGAGTGTTTAACAGAAAGGCAGATTCGGTGCACGCAAATCTAGACTGTTAACTCTCAGAATGCGGAGAGAACACGAACACAAAAAAAAAATTCTTGAATACTGATAAGTTGATACTGTAATTATTCATCTATACAGGTTATTTACATTTAACCCCAACTCTGCTAGGGTAAGATTGGCATATGCAGAATGGGTGTCAACTCTGGGAGGATCAAACTCTGTAGCATTGGCTAACTCATGCTGCATTTGAGGCAAATCTGAATTGGAAGTTACAAATGATACTTGAGGATTTCTCAATACCTGTCGTGTACGTAGGGAATAACGACATTCAGGTTGATCGTCAGACTGAGTATCAGAGGAAGAGAGTACAGGATCAGGAGGATTGTCAGAGTCTGTCACATTAGTCTGGGTTGGAACATCATTATCATCACATACTAACTTCATATGATCCAAATGCGATTCTTCATACTGACCAGTACTAATCTCTCTAACCTTATACTTATTACCAGTGATATGTTCAACTACGCGATAAGGACCAACAAACTTTTGATCAAGCTTTGGCATTGCAGACGTTTTGTTAAAATTAGTCAGCATAACTCTCGAACCTACTTTTATTTTGGATGGCTTTACTCGAGTATTTGCGACTCTTGTAAATTCTGCTGTTGATTTATGAAGTGTTTCACGGATTCTTCTAAAAACACTTTGAGCTAAGCTGGTACGAGTTGCTACGAAATCTTCAGGGTTGTAATTTGGTTTCGGATTAGAATATAACAACTCATAAGGCAAACGTTTATCTACACCATACAATGCATAATGTGGAGTGTCACCTATAGAAACATTGTAAGCAGAATTTATAGCACACTGCACATCAGGTATAACTTCATCCCAAGTTTCACTGTTGGGATTGATAGTGGCTCTCAAGACATCAAGTACTTTCTTATTGGTTCGTTCCGCTAACCCATTGCTGGCAGGATGATGAGGAACAATGGTGGATTTAGTGATCTTGTACAAGGTACACAATTTTTCAAGAATTTCATTACAGAATTCACCTCCATTGTCTGTTACTAGGGACTTAGGAGTGGTATGCCTGCAGATAATGCGTTCTTTAAACGCTTTAGCTACTGTCTCGGCAGTCTTATCTGCAATAGGAACTAACTCACAATATCTGGTGAAATGGTCTACCATAACACACAGATGTTTGTTACCTTGGAGGGAACATCGGAAATTAGTTAACAAATCTAGCGCAACTCTTTCCCAAGGTTCGCTAGTAGTTGGATACACTTGGATTGGATTAGGACCATTAGCATTGCCTTTATGTTGCATGCAGACACTACATTTCCTAACATACTCAGAAATATCAGTTGCCATACGAGGCCAAAAGTATTTCAATCTGGCTTGTTTTACTGAACGATCCATACCAGGGTGTGCAACACCTGGTACATCGTGAACTAGCTGTAAGGCTACATTCACTAGTGACTGTGGAATTACTAACTGGTATACTCTTCTGCTAGGAGTACCCAGCTCGGCTGTTCGATACAGTAATTCTTGGTTCATGAGAAAGTCACTGATGGGTGCTGGTGGCTTCACAGTCAGAATAAGATCTTCCTGGAGCAGGAATCGTATCACACCAGACCACATGGGATCTGTTCGTTGAGCATTCTTTACATCTTCAGCACTAAATGGAGGGTCTGCAGTTACTATACTAACATGTCGCGATAAGGCATCTGCGACTACATTTGACTTGCCAGGTAAATGCTCAAAGGTGGGATTGAACTCTTGGATAGTCAAGGTCCATCTAGCTAACCTTCCAGTAGGTTGTTTGTTCTGGAATAAAGGTATCAGTTCTTTCTTACTGGAGGAATGAACAAACTCGGTGGAGTGGAAGACTCCCCCCGGTTGAAAAAAATTAACGCTATAACACGCAATATGAGCAAGGGAGAACGAATCTACTATCTCAAACTGCAAGCACAGGAGAAAAGAAATGAACATGGTGAACAATGCTGATATTCTGAGTCGCACACAGTGACACGAGGTATCAACTATAAGAAACTACACTTACAAACTTTAACAACGTGGAAGTTACTCGAGAAATAACTTCTTACAATGCACTGATTACTGTCAACTAGGATGGGACTACTACTGAGAGTGTGGCCACACTCTCCCTGGGTTGTGTGGTCACACACTACCTGGGCTGTGTGGCCACACACTACCTGGACTGTGTGGCCACACTCTCCCTGGGTTGTGTGGCCACACTCTCCCTGGGTTGTGTGGCCACACTCTCCCTGGGTTGTGTGGCCACACTCTCCCTGGGTTGTGTGGCCACACTCTCCCTGGGCTGTGTGGCCACACTCTACCTGGGCTGTGTGGCCACACTCTCCCCTTGTATTAACCTTCATACCACAAATAATTTATATTTATGTAATCATTTTTCTTAAGAAGGTCCTTCCATAATGTTACTTATGACCCACCAACTGAATTGTTCATGACGGCAATAATTACAATTAATGCGCGCGCGCGCGCGTGTGTGTGTGTGTGTGTGTGTGTGTGTGTGTGTGTGTGTGTGTGTGTGTGTGTGTGTGTGTGTGTGTGTGTGTGTATGAAGATGTTGACAAGATTTCATTTATCATTACTGAGTTATTTCTTAGTGTATCTACTGTACCCTTACAAAAAAAATGTACAAGTTAAATCTCCTGTGTTGGCCCCTTGCCTCTTCTATCTCTCAATTTTCTTGTCTACCTGAGGGTCTCTAAATCTTGTGTACTCTCTGACTGACACAACTGGTGAGTTGTCTCCGCCACAGGTCTTCCTCTAAGACTATCGTCTTCACGTTAATCCTCTTCCTTCGTCTGTATCACTTCCTCTATATATCTCAGCTCTCTTGCTAACGATTCCTTCTCTTTCTTATCGCTGATTTTTCACTATTTTACGATGACCTGACAGCAACATGGCAGCGGCGCGTTCCCTCACTTGATGCCAGCGTTCAGCTGTGGCTGTGTTTAGCTTGTCGCATCATTCATTGAAGTTTCCAGTGAATGTTGTAGATGTTACTTCACCAGTGAATGTTGTAGATGTTACTTCACCAGTGAATGTTGTAGATGTTACTTCACCAGTGAATGTTGTAGATGTTACTTCACCAGTGAATGTTGTAGATGTTACTTCACCAGTGAATGTTGTCACTACTACTACCGCTACACAAGCCACCAACAACACTACATTACTACCACGACCTTACAATAACTGAACGTTGTCCCCACCACCACACCACGACCACTCCCATAAATGTCCACCATTACAATACCACACCATCACCATCCCACAAATCACTACTAACATTATCACCACCACTGCCACGCACCACCAACAACACACACCACACCAACACTCCGTGTCCTCACAGGTAAACTACGACCCGCAGCAGCAATAACCAATTAAAATCGACGAAAATCTTGACCGTGAAATGTGTTTTCAAGCGAGCAATTAAAACGTGATTTACACTATCGACTTCACGTGGATAATAGCCAATTACCGCTGAGAAAATATTACAAATCCTGGAATGTGTTTTCCTACGAATAATTAAATTGTGCCGTAGATGTCTACCCCCGGAGAGGTAATGACGACTGCCTACTGCGCCAATATTGCACCGCTAATACAACACAGCAGAAATAGTCACTGATGGAGCTCCTCAGTTCTGGGTATAATCACAGTTATGTTAATGTCAGCTTTGTTGGTTATTATAATCAGACGTTATGGTTGTTCCCAGTGGTATTAGTGCACAGCAACCACTCAGGGAGGTACTACCCTCCTGTCATATGTTATACCACTCAGGGAGGTACTACCCTCCTGTCATGTTTTACCACTCAGGGAGGTACTACCCTCCTGTCATATGTTATACCACTCAGGGAGGTACTACCCTCCTGTCATATGTTATACCACTCAGGGAGGTACTACCCTCCTGTCATATGTTATACCACTCAGGGAGGTACTACCCTCCTGTCATGTTTTACCACTCAGGGAGGTACTACCCTCCTGTCATGTTTTACCACTCAGGGAGGTACTACCCTCCTGTCATGTTTTACCACTCAGGGAGGTACTACCCTCCTGTCATGTTTTACCACTCAGGGAGGTACTACCCTCCTGTCATATGTTATACCACTCAGGGAGGTACTGCCTTCAGGTAATAAGTTGGTAAACAGCAATCACTCAGGAAAGTATTACCCTCCTGTCAGGTGTTACCTCAGGCAGGTGTGACCTCAGGTAAGAATTAACCATCAGGGTAGCTAAAAACAAATGCAATAATTACCCTCCTTGAACTGAATCACCCACACGCGTTTAGCACTTCATATAATAATAATAATAATAATAATAATAATAATAATAATAATAATAATAATAAACTGTAACTTATGGAAACTAAAACAAGGTATGCAAGTAATCAGTTATTGATGGACACGCAATATACGCACGAATATATGCGCAAAACGAATAACGACGCACAACGTATGCATAAAACAAATTACGCACATCATGTGCACAAAACAACGCATAAGAACGCATATCATACTAGAATCATATAACAAATGACAAACGAGGTCGGGAGGTTAGAAGCATGCATCCTCCCCCCTAAGGCACGCATGACCAACCTGAGGCACGCATCATCCCCCTCCCTTCCAAGGCACGCATGACCATCCTGAGGAACGCGTCATCCTCCCCCCTAAGGCACGCATGACCAACCTGAGGCACGCATCATCCCCCCCCCTTCCAAGGCACGCATGACCATCCTGAGGAACGCGTCATCCTCTCCCCTAAGGCAAGCATGACCATTTTGAGGTACGTATGACCCCCGTAAGGCAAGCATGACCATACTGAGACACGCATGACCCCCGTAACTGAGGCACGTATGACCATCCTGAGGCACGCATCGCCCCCCTAAGGCACGCATGACACTCTAAAGGCACATATGACCATCCAGAGATATGCATCACCCCTCTAAGACACACATAACCGTCCTTAGACCCCATCACCCCGTAACTGAGGCAGGCATGACCACCTATAAGCTGGTTGTTGTGGTCAAGCAACCAGCAACACAAGGTCAGCAAAAAACGAAACTGCCAGTTTCCGAAACGTCTTGTGTCAATGCTGGCTAAAAATACTTGAGTGAGCAGCAATTAGGTCGTTTCTCCTTCAGGAAAATTTCCAGAGATTATTACCTGAGTCCAGCAGGAGAGGCAAGACCAAGTATAAACAAAGAAACTACACTCATCATATTGTGTAATAACCTAACATCTTTCTCGGTAATTTCACTACTGACAGATGGAAGACCCATGGTATTCTACGTTGGTTTTATATATGGGGAGTCAAATTACCGGAGGTGAGATTACCGTGAGTGAAATTACAGTGAGTCAAATTACCGGGAAGTGAGACTTTGATGGAAGGTGTTGAGTCCCTTAGCCTTAATAAATCTAATATTTAAAGAAAAGGTGGGGATGCACTAACACTTGATGATAAACTAAACACCTGTGTCACATGTGGGTATCTTCATTCTGTAGACATTTCGCCAACCAGTGACTTTATTCGTCTACAGAATAAAGATACCCAGATGTTGTTGCACAGCTGTCTAATTCATCATCTTGTTTTTATTATATACAACTGATATACGTATTAACACTTACCATACTTTTAGCACTACTCTCTCTCACGTCGAGGTGTCTTTCCTTACCTGTTGAGAGAAAAATTAAATATGGTGATAATATAATCAGCAACGTCTTACCTTAAGTAAAACACTCAAATGTTCGCTTTTCACATTAGATCATATTAAGGTCACCTGGTGTGAAATGTAAACATTAACATAACCCCATTTTGTGGGCTCACACACTAACATTACACTGCGTGGGCTCCGACTTCATTAGGATCACCTGGTGTCATCACAGACGCTAAGATCACCTCTTGCGTCCCCCCAACTCCCGGCGGCAGACAAGTGTCGTGCCTAACGTTTACTCCAGAAAGATGAAGGTGATTGTATCTTACTTCCCCGGGTATACAAGACTGCTCAAAAAAAAGAAGGCATCGGGTGTAATGAAGTAAGACAGGGACACAAAGCTACCTGTTGTTGCCACACGCCGCAAAACTACGGGTGTGTCCAACACGAGTGCCAACAACGGTGAAGAGTATACACAGCTTTTACTGAGACAACGTTCCACCCTCTGACGAGATTTATCAAGTCGCAATTCACTGCGTACAGTTTCATCAAGCCAAGTTTCGCTCCATGTAGAACTTCATCAGGTCAGGCTCTGTACTGTGTACGGATTTATTAAGTCACAGAAGGCTCTACACAGAGCGAAACGTCGTTCCAAAAAAGAAAAAGTTAGAGAGAGGTAAGAGAGAGTATAAGAAGAGGGAGCCGAGCCTGGATGAGAGAGCAGCAGACAAGGTAACCACAGCCTTGTTCCTGCACGTGTCAACAGGGGAATCTACCCTACCATTACCTGCTAAGTTCTCACACTCGAAAAAAGGTGGTAGAGGCAGGGAGAGGAGGGGTCTCAGAGGGGGAGGTGCCGAGGGGAAGTGGTGAGGGGCGGTTTAACTATCGTGAGTTTGTACTCCAAAAATACTGGCAAGAGTCTTGATATTAATTACCAGCGTAAAGGTTTAACTTAATTTAAAAGCCAGTAAAAAAAAGTATTTTAAGTGGTGGCCATGGTGGCAGAGAATGGTAGTAAGGGGAGGCTGGTGGTAATGGTAGTAGGGGGGAGGCTGGTGGTAATTGTAGTAGGGGGGAGGCTGGTGGTAATGGTAGTAGGGGGGTGGCTGGTGGTAATGGTAGTAGGGGGAGGCTGGTGGTAATGGTAGTAGGGGGGTGGCTGGTGGTAATGGTAGTAGGGGGGTGGCTGGTGGTAATGGTAGTAGGGGGGAGGCTGGTGGTAATGGCAGTAGGGGGGTGGCTGGTGGTATGGTAGTAGGGGGGTGGCTGGTGGCAATGGTAGTAGGGGGGTGGCTGGTGGTATGGTAGTAGGGGGGTGGCTGGTGGTAATGGTAGTAGGGGGGTGGCTGGTGGTAATGGTAGTAGGGGGGAGGCTGGTGGTAATGGTAGTAGGGGGGAGGCTGATGGTAATGGTAGTAGGGGGGAGGCTGATGGTAATGGTAGTAGGGGGGAGGCTGGTTGTAATGGTAGTAGGGGGGTGGCTGGTGGTAATGGTAGTAGGGGGGTGGCTGGTGGTATGCTAGGAGGGGGGTGGCTGGTGGTAATGGTAGTAGGGGGGAGGCTGGTAGTAATGGTAGTAGGGGGGTGGCTGGTGGTAATGGTAGTAGGGGAGGCTGGTGGTAATGGTAGTAGGGGGGTGGCTGGTGGTAATGGTAGTAGGGGGGAGGCTGGTGGTAATGGTAGTAGGGGGGAGGCTGGTGGTAATGGTAGTAGGGGGGAGGCTGGTGGTAATGGTAGTAGGGGGAGGCTGGTGGTAATTGTAGTAGGGGGGTGGCTGGTGGTAATGGTAGTAGGGGGGTGGCTGGTGGTAATGGTAGTAGGGGGAGGCTGGTGGTAATGGTAGTAGGAGGGAGGCTGGTGGTAATGGTAGTAGGGGGAGGCTGTTGGTAATGGTAGTAGGGGGATGGCTGTTGGTAATGGTAGTAGGGGGGTGGCTGTTGGTAATGGTAGTAGGGGGGAGGCTGTTGGTAATGGTAGTAGGGGGGAGGCTGTTGGTAATGGTAGTAGGGGGGAGGCTGTCGGTAATGGTAGTAGGGGGGAGGCTGGTGGTAATGGTAGTAGAGGGAGGCTGGTAGCAATGGTAGTAGGGGGGCTGGTGGTAATGGTAGTAGGGGGGAGGCTGGTGGTAATGGTAGTAGGGGGAGGCTGGTGGTAATGGTAGTAGGGGGTGGCTGGTGGTAATGGTAGTAGGGGGTGGGTGGGTGTTATGGTAGTAGGGGGGAGGCTGGTGGTAATGGTAGTAGGGGGGAGGCTGGTGGTAATGGTAGTAGGGGGGAGGCTGTTGGTAATGGTAGTAGGGGGTGGCTGTTGGTAATGGTAGTAGGGGGGTGGCTGTGGTAATGGTAGTAGGGGGAGGCTGTTGGTAATGGTCGTAGGGGGGTGGCTGTTGGTAATGGTAGTAGGGGGGAGGCTGTTGGTAATGGCAGTAGGGGGGAGGCTGTTGGTAATGGTAGTAGGGGGGAGGCTGGTGGTAATGGTAGTAAGGGGGAGGCTGTTGGTAATGGTAGTAGAGGGAGGCTGGTGGTAATGGTAGTAAGGGGTGGCTGTTGGTAATGGTAGCAGGGGGGAGGCTGGTGGTAATTGTAGTAGGGGGGAGGCTGGTGGTAATGGTAGTAGGGGGGAGCGTGTGGTAATGGTAGTAGGGGGGAGGCTGGTGGTAATCGTAGTATGGGGAGGCTGGTGGTAATGGTAGTAGGGGGAGGCTGGTGGTAATGGTAGTAGGGGGAGGCTGGTGGTAATGGTAGTAGGGGGGCTGGTGGAAATGGTAGTAGGGGGGGCGGGTGGAAATGTTAGAAAGGGGAGGCTGGTGGTAATGGTAGTTGGGGGGAGGCTGGTGGTAATGGTAGTAAGGGGAGGCTGGTGGTAATGGTAGTAAGGGGTGGCTGTTGGTAATGGTAGTAGGGGGGAGCGTGTGGTAATGGTAGTAGGGGGGAGGCTGGTGGTAATGGTAGGAGGGGGGGCTGGTGGAAATGTTAGAAAGGGGAGGCTGGTGGTAATGGTAGTAGGGGAGGTTGGTGGTAATGGTGGCAGAGAAGTGGTGATAGTGGTGGTAATGGTCGAAGGGGTACGATGGTGATAGTGGTGGTAATGGTCGAAGGGGTACGATGGTGGTAGTGGAGTAATGGTGGTAGAGGGGAAACTGGTGGTTATGGTGGGGGAGGAATGATTGTGGTGGTGGTAATGGTGGTAGGGATATGATAGTAGTAATGGTGATAGAGGTATGACAGTGGTAATGATGGTAGAGGTATGATAATGGTAATGGAAGACTGTTAGTTATGGTGGGAGAGAGAGGTGATGGTAGTAACGATGGGTACAGAAGAGAGGAATGTTAATGTTGGCAGAAAACAGATGTATTGGTGGCAGGGGACGATGTTGGTAAGGGGAGGGGGAAGTGATGGTGGTAATGGTAGAAAGGGTATGATGCAGGTAGGAGGGCAGAGAGTGATGGTAATGGTATACCTTACCTTTGATATACCTATGATGAGTTTCGAGAGTCTTTCTACTCCAAGAGCCCGGCCATGGGTCAGGCTCGTCTGGTGCTTGCCTGGTCAGCCAGGTTGTTGCTGATAGTGGTGATGGTGACCCACTGCAGTAAAGGTATGTGGGTAGAGTAGAGAGTGGTGGTAATCAGAGAGAAGGGTAGCAGCAATGACCACTGATGCTACAAGAGAAGTGGGTAGTTGAGGTGGTAGTGGAGGGTAATGCAGTGGAGGGTAATGCTGTGGAGGGTAATGCAGTGGAGGGTAATGCTGTGGAGCGTAATACTGTGGAGGGTAATGCTGTGGAGGGAAATACAGTGGAGGGTAATGCTGTGGAGGGTAATGCAGTGGAAGGTAATGCAGTGGAGGGTAATGCTGTGGAGGGTAACGCTGTGGAGGGTAATGTAGTGGAGGGTAACGCTGTGGAGGGTAATGCTGTAGAGGGTAATGCTGTAGAGGGTAATGCATTGGAGGGCAATGCTGTGGAGGGTAATGCTGTGGAGGGTAATGCATTGGAGGGTAATGCTGTGGAGGGTAATGGTAGAGGGAACGAAGACGAAGATGAGGGGGAAGAGAGAAATAGAGGGAGAGAAAGGACAGACGAAGACGAGGAATACACGTAGAGGGAGAGGGAGGGAGGGCTGGACGGAGAAGAGGGAAGACTGGAGGTAGAGGAAGGAGGGACGGAGGGAGCGGAGGGTGAGGAGGGATGGCTGGAGGGAGCGGAGGGTGAGGAGGGATGGCTGGAGGGAGCGGAGGGTGAGGAGGGATGGCTGGAGGGAGCGGAGGGTGAGGAGGGAGGGCTGGAGGGAGCGGAGGGTGAGGAGGGAGGGCTGGAGGTAGACATTCGTGCCAACTTGCACCTCAAGGCTCAGACAAACCTTCACTTTATTACTTAATACCTCCCACCACAACCACCTCACCTACTGCTACTACTGCTGTTGCTGCTGCTGTTGTTGCTGTTGCTGCTGTTGTTGCTGTTGCTGCTGTTGTTGTTGCTGCTAAACCATGCTTACGCATTATACTGATACACACACACATTATACAAACATACACACACACACTGGACGCATACACACACGTACAACGACCATCACTTTACCTCTGCCGGGGACTACTGTAGCCACGACACTATAAAACCATTACGTACTATCTTTCAACTGACTGATCCCAGTGACCGCGTGACTCTGCTGTTTTATGACCTTCCAACTTGTACATCAAGACGTGTGTTCAGCATGTAATACCTTCTTATTACCACAAAAAAGCAGTTAAAGCCTAGAGATTACTCAAGGGTCATTAAGGCTGCATCTCACCTCTACATCAACAATCAATAATACTTTAATCCCTGAAAAACGAAATGAAAATCAAGTAAACTCGGTGTTCATATGCAGTAATTATCTCGACTGTGAGTTGTAGTAGCAGGAGGAGTGAGTGAGGTGAGATGCCTCACTTACTCAAGCAGGAGTGAGGTAGCTGAGATGCCTCACTTACTCAAGCAAGAGTAGTGAGGTAGCTGAGATGCCTCACTTACTCAAGCAGGAGTGAGGTAGCTGAGATGCCTCACTTACTCAAGCAAGAGTAGTGAGGTAGCTGAGATGCCTCACTTACTCAAGCAGGAGTAGTGAGGTAGCTGAGATGCCTCACTTACTCAAGCAGGAGGAGTGAGGTAGCTGAGATGCCTCACTTACTCAAGCAGGAGTGGTGAGGTAGCTGAAATGCCTCACTTACTCAAGCAGGAGGAGTGAGGTAGCTGAGATGCCTCACTTACTCAAGCAGGAGGAGTGAGGTAGCTGAAATGCCTCACTTACTCAAGCAGGAGGAGTGAGGTAGCTGAAATGCCTCACTTACTCAAGCAGGAGTAGTGAGGTAGCTGAGATGCCTCACTTACTCAAGCAAGAGTAGTGAGGTAGCTGAGATGCCTCACTTACTCAAGCAAGAGTAGTGAGGTACCTGAGATGCCTCACTTACTCAAGCAGGAGTAGTGAGGTAGCTGAGATGCCTCACTTACTCAAGCAGGAGTAGTGAGGTAGCTGAGATGCCTCACTTACTCAAGCAGGAGTAGTGAGGTAGCTGAGATGCCTCACTTACTCAAGCAGGAGTAGTGAAGTAGCTGAGATGTCTCACTTACTCAAGCAGGAGTAGTGAGGTAGCTGAGATGTCTCACTTACTCAAGCAGGAGTAGTGAGGTAGCTGAGATGTCTCACTTACTCAAGCAGGAGTAGTGAGGTAGCTGAGATGTCTCACTTACTCAAGCAGGAGTAGTGAGGTAGCTGAGATGTCTCACTTACTCAAGCAAGAGTAGTGAGGTAGCTGAGATGTCTCACTTACTCAAGCAAGAGTAGTGAGGTAGCTGAGATGTCTCACTTACTCAAGCAGGAGTAGTGAGGTAGCTGAGATGCCTCACTTACTCAAGCAAGAGTAGTGAGGTAGCTGAGATGCCTCACTTACTCAAGCAGGAGTAGTGAGGTAGCTGAGATGCCTCACTTACTCAAGCAAGAGTAGTGAGGTAGCTGAGATGCCTCACTTACTCAAGCAAGAGTAGTGAGGTAGCTGAGATGCCTCACTTACTCACCGACACCTAACATCCTCCTCAAAAACTTCCCGCAACTCAAATTTACTTGAGGACTTTTATTTAAAAGCTGCTGGTACTCCCAGAGTATTGAAGTCAAACAATTATATTACATAATATCAGAGTAAATATTAAGATAAGCTGAATATCCAAGACAGTAGTGCCAGATGTGGCACCCTCGCACACAAGAAACTGATGCCAACACTAACCAGCAGTCAATCCCTCTACTCAAATGTCATTTTTGTTAATAAATCCAAAAGGAACAAAATTTATCTTATAACACCCAGGAAATTTCAGTCTTGCAGTGTATAATATAAAAATGAATGAACTTTAACAAGGAGAACTGGAGATTAGGTTATCTGGATATATGAGGGCGTGGGGGTCGAGTGCGTGGCAGGTTGTGGTACACTGCCGGGCGGGAGGCGGGCTGCAGGGCACAGCACCACCACCACTATTTTTGGTCATGTAACTCAAGCTTCCCCTGGCCCACACCTGGGCACGCGCTCTCTCTCCTCTCCTCTCCTTACTCTCTCTCTCTCTCTCTCTCTCATTCTCCTTCACTATTCATAATTCACTTCTCTCCTTTGCACTAGTACCTCGCACGAGCATCAAAATCTATCCTAAGATGCGACACCAGACAGATAGGGACAAACAAAGAAAACAAGACTTGACAATAATCTGCAGCGTTCGTCATTTCACTGAACACCTTGACGATCGCGCACTGAGCTTACACCACTCAGAAGGTTCCCCTCGTCAACACACTACCGTAAATTACAGCCTACGCCGTATACACAGATGTAAATGATAAAATGACAATATCTTACGGGGCCCAGAAGCTGGAGTTCGATTCCCAGAAACGCAACAATACACAAAGACACAAACTAAGGACAATACCTGACTATGTAAGAGTATAAGAGCTGAAAGAGAAGTTGGGAATGATGTAGCATCAAACGAAGACAGAACCAAAACCGCTTCACAACCCCCATCAGTCATGGGTGAAAGATGACAGATATATACAAAGAAATTTCATCGAGCAATCAAAGAGGAAAGAGAACGGCTTAACATGTACCTGAGGAAATCAAAGAGGAGGAGCTGCACACAAAGAAAGAGGCACTGAAACACAGGCTAGTATCACGTCCATTGATCTAGAGAAGAAAGGCAGGAAGAAAGCGCTGAAACAATGACATGGTTTCAGGGTTAGGAAGGCCTGTCTTACGAACCTGCTAGAAGTCTACAGAAATAAAGCAAAAGTCACAAATGGATGAACGGCAGATACATTGACCATAAGAAAGCATTTTACTCGGTACAACACCAGAAACTGATGCACAAACTAAAAGTTTATCTAGAGAAAAGAAGTCATAGGGTAATGGTAAGAAAGGAAATATCAGTCTGTAAGTTTGAAAAAGATATTGCATCAAATTAAAATTGAAATAGTTCCACGGTCAAATACGCAGAAAAATGACTGTAAATGACCAAGTGGTAAGACATGAGAAAAGAGAAGGGAGAACACTGGAAAATAACATGTGACTGAAAAGGTATTTTCAGTGGAAGAGAGAGAGATATTGAAGACCAAGCGAAGCATATCTCAACAGCAAGACAATCAACAAAATGAAGTGGAAAAACGCCTCAAAAGCAAAATGCAACAAAGGCGACGAGATCTGACAAATAACACCACTGATACTGATAGAAACAGCAAACCCACAGCAAGCATCTTGCCAGCACCAACAGATTACAGACTCTCCTCGACGTCTTCACAACTAGAAACACTGAATGTGCTTTCGTCATATTCAAGGACAAACCATAATCTTACGTCCAAATGTCTGCATTAACAATCTATTAGCCTTTCAAATCAATCAAACTCAGACTGAATTCTCCGAACAATATAAATACTTAAGATTAGGAATAAAGAGCGATACTGTAGGTCACTTGCTCCGCTGATTTGAAGATAAGCTCTTTAAAACACTTGTAAGAAGAAACATTGCCATCAATGTTAAATATGCACAACTGTTCAATATAATGTTCATTAGATCTCTTATTGATTTTCATGCCCGACACTTTGTACTTTGCGATAACTAGAACATTATTAAGGAGACTCTTCGCCCACCAGGATGGAAGCGATTAAAACGGGCACACTTATCAGTGTTAATCACCATTTGTAACCTCGGCACTTAATGGACCATAATCAATCCAGAACATGGCCATGAAGATAATTCTTAGTGCTTCAATGTGCACTATAATCATAAGCATGAGTGAATAGCTGAAGCTTCCTACTTCTAGCATCGCCAGCACGGCTCAGGGATGAACCGCTTCTTGTCTACAATATGCCAGAAAGTGTCAACAACGTACCAGATCATAGACTATACAGTAATTGGCGGAAGAAGACCATAAGTAATCTAATCAAACTGAACATCCCTTTTAGATGCAATGCACCCGTAAAGGGTGTCCTCCAGTCAACGACGTCCTCCCTATACCCACTACCTAGTGTACGGATATCATACACTTCTGTCAATATGAACAAAGAGAAAACAACTCCTGCTTAAGAAAACACTATAATAAACTATTGGCTTGCTTGTAGATACCTTGCTGACCAGTGAATACCATGCTTATACTGATAACTCAATTCAGTAGACCACAGGACGCACTGCAGCAGCCAGCAAAAAAAAAAAAAAAAAAAAAAAAAAAAAAAAAAAAAAAAAAAAAAAAAAAAAAAAAAAAAAAAACCGAAGGTAATAAGAGTATAAAGACTTGTAGTATCAGATTCAATTACCAAGCAGAATAGCTGGTCTATAACAAAACAAAAATATTCTGGAGGAGGGAGGAGTGTAGTGTATGAGGGAGGAGTGTAGTGTATGAGAGAGGAGTGTAGTATATGAGAGAGGAGTGTAGTGTATGAGAGAGGAGTGTAGTGTATGAGGGAGGAGTGTAGTGTATGAGGGAGGAGTGTAGTGTATGAAAGAGGAGTGTAGTGTATGAGAGAGGAGTGTAGTGTATGAGAGAGGAGTGTAGTATATGAGAGAGGAGTGTAGTGTATGAGGGAGGAGTGTAGTGTATGAGGGAGGAGTGTAGTGTATGAAAGAGGAGTGTAGTGTATGAGAGAGGAGTGTAGTGTATGAGGGAGGAGTGTAGTGTATGAAAGAGGAGTGTAGTGTATGAGAGAGGAGTGTAGTGTATGAGAGAGGAGTGTAGTGTATGAGAGAGGAGTGTAGTGTATGAGGGAGGAGTGTAGTGTATGAGGGAGGAGTGTAGTGTATGAGGGAGGGGTGTAGTGTATGAGGGACGAGTGTAGTGTATGAGGGAGGAGTGTAGTGTATGAGCGAGGAGTGTAGTGTAGGAGGGAGGAATGTAGAGAGATCACTGCAGTAGTGCAAAAACTTAGGATGTCATACCTCACAGAAGAAGTACAGATGGAACAAAGGGCCATACAAGATATTGCAAGAAACCCAAAATATTTCTATTCCTATGCAGAGTCCAAGCTAAGAACTACCTGTAGAATTGGACCACTACTGAGAGGAGACTCGTATACTGACGATGACCAGGAAATGAGTGAAATCCTAAAAGAACAGTATGAGTCGGTGTTCAACAACCCACTAAATGACAGCAAGGTAGAAAATGTAGAAATATTTTTCACCCCAGAAGAAGGCCGCGCAGACCAACTAACTGACATTAGTACAAGTCCCATAGTTTTCAAAAAGAAATGGACAACATGCCCACTCACTCAGCACCTGGACCAGATTCATGGAATGCTCTGTTTATAAAGAAGTGCAAAGTACCACTAGCACGAGCCCTCAGTATTCTATGGAGAAAGAGCTTAGATCTAGGTCAAATACCGAAGGCCTTAAAGAGTGCAGACACAGCTCCTTTGCATAATGGAGGTAGTAGAGCACTAGCTAAAAATTACAGACCAGTAGCCCTAACTTCTCACATTATAAAAATCTTCGAAAGAGTGATGAGACGGCAGATTACAAATTTCATGGAGCAGGACAACCAGCATAACCTGAACCAGCATGGTTTTAGAGCAGGACGATCATGTCTGTCACAGCTGCTGAACCATTATGACAGAATTACGGAGGCACTGGAAGACGATCAAAACGCAGATGTGATTTACACAGATTTTGCAAAGGCGTTTGACAAATGCGATCATGGAGTGATAGCGCACAAAATGAAGGCCATGGGCATTACTGGGAAGGTGGGCAGATGGATTTTCGGTTTCCTAATACACAGAACACAAAAAAGTAGTAGTGAACAGGGCAAAGATCCAGCATCAGCGAGGTCGAAAGTTCAGTGCCGCAAGGCACTGTCCTGGCACCTCTGCTGTTTCTCATCCTCATAGCAGACATAGACAAAAACACCCGGCATACTTTTGTATCATCATTTGCAGATGACACTAAAATAAGCATGAAAGTCAGTACATTAGAGACACTGAAAAAGTACAGGAAGACATAAATAGGGTTTTCCAGTGGGCAGTGGAGAACAACATGACGTTCAATGGTGATAAGTTCCAGTTGCTTAGGTATGGAAAGGATGAAGAACTCAAAAAGAACACTATATACAAAACTCAAGAGGGTCACCAAACAGAACGTAAGGAACACGTAAAAGACCTAAGAATAATTATGTTAGCGGACCTTTCTTTTAAAGACCATAACAAGACAAAGATCACGACAGCCAGGAAGATGACGGGGTGGGTACTGAGAACTTTCAAAACAAGGGAAATAATGTCGATGGTGACACACTTCAAATCGCTGGTGCACCCTCACTTAGAATATTGCTCAGTGCTGACGGCCCCGTTCAAGGCAGGAGAAATATCTGAGCTGGAACAAATACAGAGATCATTTACAGCTCACATTGAGCCTGTAAAGCACTTAAACTACTGGGAACGCCTGCAATTCTTGAACTTGTAGTCATTGGAGCGGAGAGAGAGGTACATGATAATATATACCTGGAAGGTCCCAAATCTGCACACTGCCATAACATACTGGAGTGAGAGATATGGGAGGATGTGTAAAATAAACCCAGTGAGGAGCAGGGGTGCGGTGGGGACAATAAGGGAACACTGTATCAACATCCGAGGTCCCAGATTATTCAACATCTTACCAGAAGATATCAGAAACATGGCTGGAACCAGTGTAGAAGCCTTCAAGAGGAAACTGGACAAGTATCTTCATCAGGTGCCAGATCAACCAGGCTCTGATGGATATGTGTGGCAGCGGGCCTCGAGCAGCAACAGCCTGGTTGACCAGGCAAGCACCAGACGAGCCTGGCCCATGACAGGGCTCAGAGAGTAGATAAACTCTCGAAATTCTTCAAAGATATATGGGGAGGAGCGTAGTGTATGAGGGAGGAGTGTGGTGTAGGAGGGAGGAAGAGTGTAAAGTAGGGGAGAAGGAGAAGAAAGCATAAAATGAGAGGGTGAAGAAAGAGTATGAGAAGAGAGGGTGAAGAGAAAGCATGAAAAAAGAAGGGTGGAGAAGCAGTGAAAGGGAGAAGGATGAATGAATCACACGAGTGCCACAACTACTGCCAAGCTTCTCTCCCTCATACTACACTTCACCATGCTTCTCTCCCTCATACTACACTTCACCATGCTTCTCTCCCTCATACTACACTTCACCATTCTTCTCTCCCTCATACTACACTTCACCATGCTTCTCTCCCTCATACTACACTTCACCATGCTTCTCTCCCTCATACTACACTTCACCATTCTTCTCTCCCTCATACTACACTTCACCATGCTTCTCTCCCTCATACTACACTTCACCATGCTTCTCTCCCTCATACTACACTTCACCATACTTCTCTCCCTCATACTACACTTCACCATACTTCTCTCCCTCATACTACACTTCACCATACTTCTCTCCCTCATACTACACTTCACCATACTTCTCTCCCTCATACTACACTTCACCATACTTCTCTCCCTCATACTACACTTCACCATACTTCTCTCCCTCATACTACACTTCACCATACTTCTCTCCCTCATACTACACTTCACCATACTTCTCTCCCTCATACTACACTTCATACTTCTCTCCCTCATACTACACTTCACCATACTTCTCTCCCTCATACTACCCTTCACCATGCTTCTCTCCCTCATACTACCCTTCACCATGCTTCTTCCTCATACTACCCTTCACCATGCTTCTCTCCCTCATACTACCCTTCACCATACTTCTCTCAATCATACTACCCTTCATCATGCTTCTCTCCCTCATACTACCCTTCACCATGCTTCTCTCCCTCATATTACCCTTCATTACACTTCTCTTCCTTGCTCACCTGCCTCTCCCTCACCCTCTCTCATCCTTGCTTCTCCCTCGTCCATCCCCCAGCCTTGCCACTCCCTCTCCCTCGGTCCTGCCTCTCCCTCTCCCTCCCTCAGTCTTGCCTCTTCCTCTCCCTCTCCCTCAGTCCTGCTTCTCCCTCTCCCTCAGTCTTCATCAAAGTTCTTTTTCCCCTCACACCTGCCTTACCCTCACTTCATGGTTATAACCACAAATATATCATAATTATCTCCCCTCACTCTCTACACCCACCATTACTACCATCATCACCTACCACTATCACCATCACCCACCACTACTACCATCATCACCTACCACTATCACCATCACCCACCACTATCACCTACCACTGTCATCATTACCCACCACTACCAGCATCACCTATCCCTATCACCATCACCCACCACTACTACCACCATCACCATCACCCACCACTACCATCAGCTACCATTATCACCATCACCCACCACTACTACCACCATCACGTACCACTTTCACCATCACCCACCACTACCATCAGCTACCACTATCACCACCAACCACCACTATTACCATCAATCATCAATACCCCCACCAACCAATACCACCATCAACCCCCACTATCACCACCACCCACTCCTACCACCATCAATCATCACTATCACCACCACTAACCATTATCACCATCAATCATCACCACCCCACCAACCAATACCACCATCAACCCCCACTATCACCATCAACCACCACTTCCATCATCAATCTTCACTACCACCAACCAATACCACCATCAACCACCACTACCACCATCAATCATCACCACCACCAATACCACCATCAATCATCCCCACCACCACCACCAACCACCACTACTACCATTACTCCCCATTACTTCCATCACCCACCACTACCACCTTCAAACACCATCACTCACCACAATCACAATTTCTCTTTCCCCTTTTAATTACTCTCTACCCTTATCACCACAATCTTGCTTCCCTCTCCCTGTTGCTGTTCCTTCAATACTTCTCTCCTGGCTTCTCAGTTCTCCCTACTTCCATTATTATACAAAACTTTCCCCTTTTCTCTGCTTTCTTTTTCTTTATTTCCCTTTCTTTCCTCTCTCTCAATCTTTCTCACACCATTCTCTATCTCACCCCCACCTGTCCCATCACACCTGACTCACCCCCACCTGTCCCAACACACGTGCGTCACCCCACCTGTCCCATCACACCTACCTCACCCTCACCTGTCCCATCACACCTGCCTCACCCCCACCTGTCCCATCACACCTACCTCACCCTCACCTGTCCCATCACACCTGCCTCACCCCCACCTGTCCCATCATACCTACCTCACCCTCACCTG
>NC_091321.1:10758342-10760842 GCF_038502225.1 Cherax quadricarinatus
CCATGTCGCTCACAACCAAAACCAGCATGCTAAAACTCCAAAGAGTTGATCAGGCTCTGATCCACCAGGAGGCCTGGTCACAGACCGGGCCGCGGGGGCGTTGACCCCCGGAACTCTCTCCAGGTAAACTCCAGGTAAGTCCAAAACAAAGCCCTCCGCTTCATCACGAACACCAGACTCAGAGACAGAATCAGATCAGAGGACCTACACATACAACAGAGAATCCCCGCAATCAATGTCCGATTAGACAAACTTACTAAGAGACAACTATATGACATGCAGGAACTCTACGTGCCTGACAGAGAGAATCCTCCCCAACCATAAAGGTGGCAGCAAAGCATTAGCTAAGAACTATAGACCAATAGCTCTGACATCCCACATCATAAAAATCTTTGAAAGAGTGCTAAGAAGCAGGATTGCAAATCACCTGGATTCCCAAAATCTGCACAATCCAGGGCAACATGGGTTCAGGGCAGGTCGCTCCTGCCTCTCACAACTACTGGATCACTATGACATGGCCTTGGATGCACTGGAAGAAAATCAGAATGCAGATGTAATATACACAGACTTTGCAAAAGCATTTGACAAATGCGATCATGGCGTAATAGCCCATAAAATACGTGCTAAAGGAATAACTGGGAAAGTGGGGAGATGGATCTTCAACTTCCTAACAAATCGAACATAAAGAGTAGTGGTCAACAGAGTTAAATCGGAGGCTGCCATAGTGAAGAGCTCTGTTCCATCTTATTCCTTATCCTCATATCAGACATAAACAGAGATATACACCACAGCACCGTATCATCCTTTGCGGATGATACTAGGATCTGCATGAGGCTGTCATCTGCTGAGGACGCGGTTAACCTCCAAGAAGATATAAACAAAGTTTTCCAGTGGGCAACGGTAAACAATATGATGTTCAATGAGGACAAATTCCAACTACTCCGTTATGGAAAACTGGAGGAGATAATAACTAGAACAGAGTATACTACTGACTCCGGCCATACAATAGAGCGGAAAAATAATGTAAGGGACCTGGGAGTAGTAATGTCTGAGGATCTCACTTTCAAGGATCACAACAGTGCCACGATCGCACGTGCAAAGAAAATGATAAGATGGATAATGAGAACTTTCAAAACGAGAGATGCCAAGCCCATGATGATCCTTTTCAAATCACTTCTTCTCTCTAGGCTGGAATACTGCTGTACATTAACATCTCCATACAAAGCAGGTGAAATCGCAGATCTAGAGAGTGTACAGAGATCCTTTACTGCACGTATAAGTTCTGTCAAGCACCTTAACTACTGGGAACGCTTGGAAGCACTTGACTTGTACTCGTTGGAACGCAGGAGGGAGAGATATATCATAATCTACACTTGGAAAATCTTGGAAGGAATGGTCCCAAATCTGCACACAGAAATCACTCCCTACGAAAGTAAAAGACTGGGCAGGCGATGCAAAATGCCGCCAATAAAAAGTAGGGGCGCCATTGGTACACTAAGAGAAAACACCATAAGTGTCCGGGGCCCAAAACTGTTCAACAGCCTCCCATCAAGCATTAGGGGAATTGCCAATAAACCCCTGGCTGCCTTCAAGAGAGAGCTGGACAGATACCTAAAGTCAGTGCCGGATCAGCCGGGCTGTGGCTCGTACGTCGGACTGCGTGCGGCCAGCAGTAACAGCCTAGTTGATCAGGCCCTGATCCATCGGGAGGCCTGGTCATGGACCGGGCCGCGGGGGCGTTGATCCCCGGAATAACCTCCAGGTAACCTCCAGGTAACCAGTGAACACAACCGACTATACCATCACCACCCCTCCCCACAGATCCCAAAGAATGACCCTCCAACAAAGAGTTCGACGCTTTATCCACAAGGAGAACTTCCCTCGACCCAAAATCTTAAGCGACCTCCCCGCAGACGAAGAATGGATACCACCGGAACCATTCTATGTCCAGTAACATAGACTAGCGCTCCCCATCTCCGGGTGACCCACTTCTATCAACCAACACCTCACTGACCTCGTTGCACCTACTACTGCAATACAGCAGGACACCACCTCAGTCACTGCCTTGCCGGCCGACTCCAGGTGAGCTACCAACCTCCATCGAATGCCCGGCAACCTTGGCCTGCAACTGCGCCCTCCTGACCAACCTCTCGCGAAAAAAAAGGCAAGCAATTGTACGCAGTATGCATCCTTCCAATTCAATGAGGCACTGGTATAACAACAACATTGCATTGTGAAATTGATAGGCAGGAGGTATAACCTACTCATAAAACCAACCTCTTTATAAATTACTCAATATGCACACACGCATATTCAAATTACACCAAAGTGGATAGGCCGCTACCCTTTTATAACCCCACCTACCCCTCCTCCCTCCCCAACCTTTCCCAAATTCCATCCTTACCCATCCTTCTTCCCCCTCCCCTCTTACCAAAGCTCTGGTCAGAACCTCAAACCTCATGTGTCAGTTTTATTCTTCGCTAAGAGAAGACAGTTGAAT
>NC_091321.1:10765842-10775842 GCF_038502225.1 Cherax quadricarinatus
CTAATATTCAACCAAAAACAAGAATCTTCTTGAACTCTCATAAATCGCTCCTGAAAAAAAAAATAAGATCGTGGATCAAAGGATGTGTTTGCGACCCCGACGTTTGACCGAGGTCAAAAAAAATTAGAGGATTAAGAGAGTGATTTAAAAACGGTAATTACCACATCCCTCAAGCGCGTCCAATATACACAACCATCACCAAACAAAACCACAACCACCAAAACAACCACAATCACAACCATCACTAACACCAGTCACTTCACTACCACGACAATCACGACCCACGACATTAATGTCGCACATCAATCACAACCACCAAGACGAGAGAGAGAGAGAGAGAGAGAGAGAGAGCCACTATACCCACAGTAGACAGCAGCCACACTACATCAGCCACACTACACCAAGCACACTACACCATCCACACTACACCAGCCACACCACACTAGCCACATTACACCACACACAGCCACATTACACCAGCCACAGCCATATTACACCAGCCACACATCAGGTGGAGATCAGGGCGCTGGTGGACGGGTAAAGGCTGCAGTAATGGCTTCCAATGGTCTCCTAGCAACGTCATGCCTCCCACCTTCCGCTTCCCCTCACTCTACCCTTCATACTTCCCCTCACTCTACCCTTCATACTTCCCCTCACTCTATCCTTCATGCTACCCCTGACTCTGCCCCTCATGCTATCCCTCGCTCCACTCCTCACTCTACCCTTCACGCTAATAACTAATACAAACTATATAGTTACTGTGCTTTGGATGCTTTGCCAATACGGACAGTCTACTAAAGTGAATTAAATCTGCATATACCATCACGGAAAACAACGCAGCCAGCTTCTATATAAAGACAGATGGCTTTTCACAAAACGTAAACCTTCCTACCTACTGATAAACCTCTTAATAAGAAACAGTTTTATTGCACAGACTATCCTGTCTTCTCCCGCATGAGAGGAACCATAACAACACTAGAATATCACATCAGGTAACCAGCATCGACAAATGTATCATTAAGCAATGTTCAACACATGGGGAAATTTCATTTAGACGTTTCGCTCACCATACACTGCACATGTCATCTTTGTACATGACGAACATGGAATGTACAATCAGTCACAAAAGAGAGCATTTTTTTTAGTGAGGAAGAAAATGAGAAGTCAAGGCATGACAAGAAAACATCACTTCGTCAGTGCATTAACACCATTAAAAAAAATAAATCCCAGACTACAAATAATATTGCATCACGCATTTTTGCAAAACATCTTAGGTTTTAACCCAAACAACGTTAACAAAAATCCCTTTTATATCTTCCGCACAGAATTGCATACAGTGTTTGGATCCACCACAGAGACCCACATTAAAAGCTACAATGACGACGAAGTAAGGATACCTGGGTACAATTTTATGAGATGCGACCAAATAAGCAAACCACAAGGTGAGGTCGCTCTCCACGTCAGAGAATCACTTATTTGCACTGAGCTGCTTAACGCCACAAACATTGTATTCGAAGTGCTAGCAGTGAACATATTAAAACAAGAATTCGGCCAGTGTTCGTGTATACAGACTTCACAAGATGCAACTTCACTGCAGTTTGAAGGACAAGTAGTAAAAATCAAGCACTGCTTCGAAAACCTTATAAACCGACCCTAAAGAAGCATGCTGGTGATGTTGAAAAATGCATCAAACACTGTGACAGCAGAGAAACTTCCAGGAGGCAGCTCAGACTAATTATAAATTAGTATTATAGAATAGTAGCAGCGCACTGCGGATGTATCCAACTTTGCTTGATAAAGCTAAAACAAAGTAATGGATCCAACCAGAGTGAAAAACAACCTTAACACTATATTCACATATAACAATGATCTGGTGTGGAACATAATGGTGCGGAAAACATTAAAATGTAATCATTGAGGTTAAGACTAGCATCGACATCGTACCCAAGCCATCACTATGCATCACCAGGACGTTTTAAAGAAATTGAATTTCAATAATATGCATATTAGCTGGGAACAAATATACAAAAAGCCATTTTTGACATTTAATTCCAAATATTTTTCTCATGTGCCAAACCAAAATATGAAAAAAAAAAAGCTTGGGTCTCAGCACCAAACAGAAACACTGAGGGACAATAAGACTGTGTTCACTGACCTTTAAACAGATTAAAGACTGACATCTCAAATTTCTTATGAATATGAGTATAAATTTAAACTCCACTCGGATTTTATGAAGCCGCTGACAGCATGTTCATGTACTCCATATTCATTAGAAATAAAAATCCTGTGGAGAGAGTGAACGTAGGTTTCATCAGCTCTAAGAGTCAATACTGCATCACGCCACAAGGGTGGCAGTAAAGAAATCGAGAAAAACTGTCGACTTATCGTATTGACATGACACACACCAACCTTTTTGAGTGGAAAGAAGTAAAACTGCCATTCTCTAGTGACTGGTTTCATAAGTGGCCGCACCTCCTGATCAGCCATGCTACTGCTGGTCACTGGACCCAAACCATCACAACTTGGCTGATCACACACCTCTTGCAGGATCTTGAGGTCTTACATCTGTGCTCCTGCCCCTCGTAATCTTTTACAAATGAGTATCCCACACAGCAGTTGCTTTTACGTAAGTCGTGTTTTATTCAAATTGACAGATATTTGAAAAACGCTATAAATAAATGAGCTACTTTCGGTAAACTAAATTATTAACACGTTTATATCGTACTGAGTAAAGAGCACTAAAAATAGCTCCTAAGATACAACAGAACTTAACTTACAGCACCTTAGAGAAAATGTGAGAACGTATGTACTTGCAGGTAAGGACGCTACCAGGCATGACACAAGTACCTGCAGGTGAGAACGCTACCAGGCATGACACAAGTACTTGCAGGTGAGGACGCTACCAGGCATGACACAAGTACCTGCAGGTGAGAACGCTACCAGGCATGACACAAGTACCTGCAGGTGAGAACGCTACCAGGGATACTGTCGATTACAATTATAGTACGGTGCAGCTCAGCCCCAGACAGTACGAGTGAGGCTGTACGCTGACAAGTGCTGGACAAGACATGTGTAGCAAAAAATCCTTTGATAAATTAGACACATGTGCAACTCTTGGATATCTTCACTGAGGAAACGTTTCGCCACACAGTGGCTTCATCAGTCCAATTTATCAACATCTCGGTTCTCTGAACCATTCATCTACCAAAAAATCCTTTTATTAAATACGACGTTTCACCTTCACGACCCTTAACAAGTATTTGATAAAGCCTCTAGCGGGTGAAACGTGCAATTTACGAAAAACTCTGTGCTATTAAATCGTGTTTCTTCCAGCCCCAGATCCTTACCAATGACGCTGGCTTGTTACCCAGCCTTAAAGTACTGGCATGTATCAAGGCTTTCGTAGACTTCCACATGTTTTCCAGTGAAGGAAGAGTTATTTCTTACCAGGTAATGAAATAAATTATGAGTTTGTCACATGGTTTGTCAATACAAATTCATGTGGAGTCACCTTCAATACAGCTGACAAGTCTAAATCAGTTGACTTGAGTCACTGGACTGCGAAACCTCAATCCGCAGTCTTAGGCGACCCCAAAAGCCTCTTACAAGTTCCAGCTGGTTTAATGATCAATTTAAACAATATTAAACCCGGCTTGCACAGGCTCTGTTTTAATGAGACCACTACGTCTGCTCTCCACGCAACCAACCACCTAACTAACCTACCAATCAGTCCACCAACCAACCAATCAACCCACCCACTCACCAACCAACTAACCAACCAGTAGTTCAGAAGAAAATCTATGATTTATCTCGACCCGCGCGATAGGAACTGTGACTAATATACTATTTTAGGAGGAATTGCCTAAATTATAGATTAACCAAAGTTCGCAAGATGCCAACAGCCGTCTGTGTACCTACCTAGTTGTCAGTGTGAGAGGGGTCGAGTTACAGTACGTCGACCGGCAATGGTGGCTTCTGGCCTGTTGGGCTTTATCGTACCCACTCTTCAAACTGTGCATAAGAGTTCGCATGTATCCCTTTCTGATTTTTATGATTCATTTGTATTCCCTTGCCCCTGGTCCTCGCAATTCGAACAATCTACATCCTGTCTGAAAATGTCAAAATCTTTTAGCATTTAGCTATGCAGTCACTCCTCAGATACAAGACTGAGCTATGAATCACATCTTCGTATCATTCTTTGGGCACGATACCAAAATAAGTATGAACACTACCTCGGTAGAAAATGAAAAAAAAAAATATAAACAAAGGTTTCTAATGGCATATGGAAATTACATGACGTTTAATGGTGATATTTCAGCTGCTTAGATATGGGGAGGAATAAAGAGCTCAATACGAACACAGAATACAGGAGAATGTATTACGAGGAGAGAGTTCAGAAACTAAACCCAAGAAACAAAGGACCAGACAAAGGTCCAAAGACCGAAACGCTTTCATTAAAAGTTTCCTGAGTGAATACATACGTCTCCATTCCACTCACAACTAGACAAGTTGACGAGAAATACATCAGTAGCACCTCGCTCACTCTACATTACGCTCTCGTAAGTAACCATTCTCAAACTTGGCCACCGATTTCCCTCAGATTTTTTTTAATTCAGTAAGGAGAGGCAAATTACAGGTTATTAGTGAGTAATCGAAGCTGGCGGCCTCCTCCAGGGAACCCTGCAAGACTTTATGTGCGATCCTCAACCTCGGCGAATGTACTGATTGAAAGAAGCCTCGAGTGAATGAAAGAAGGCTGTAGTGAATGAAAGAAGCCTCGTGTGAATGTAAGAAGGCTGTAGTGAATGAAAGAAGGCTCGAGTGAATGTAAGAGAGCTGTAGTGAATGCAAGAAGGCTCGAATGAATGAAAGAAAGCCGCAGTGAACGAAAGAAGGCTCGAATGAATAAAAGAAGGCTGTAGTGAATATAAGAAGGCTGTAGTGAATGAAAGAAGGCTCGAGTGAAAGGGTGAATGAATGAATAATGAGTTTAGGAGAATGAATTAATGACACACTTTATGATAGAATGAGTGCATTCATTAACATACTACTGGAGAATCTGAGTGATTTTAATTATTCAATGAACTAAGGAGAAAATGAATGATTACGTGAATGACCGTAATTATGATGAAGGAAGATGGAGGCGTTTACATCAAGAAGAGGAAAAAAAAGAGATGGCAGAGTGCCTTAATGCTCTGGTGAGGGAGCAGGTGGGAGGGGACTAATAATGACAGGTGGGAGGAGGTAGAGGCAAGGCAGGAATAGTGTTCTCTTCAATACTGGGGAAGAGAGGGCCACTGGGAATGTGGGTTATGGGATAATGCTTCTCCTGTGTGGGGGTTTTGGGTCATGTGGGCACTCAAGGCCCACATTATTATTTTATTTTGTATTAACACATTGGACGTTTCCCACCAAGGCAGGGTGGCCCAAAAAAGAAAAACTTTCACCATCATTCACTCCATCACTGTCTTGCCAGAGGCATGCTTACACTATTTATAAAACTGCAACATTAACACCCCTCCTTCAGAGTGAAGACACTGCTTCCCATCTCCAGGACTCAAGTCCGGCCTGCCGGTTTCCCCGAATCCCTTCATAAATGTTACCTTGCTCACACTCCAACAGTACGTCGAGTCCTAAAAACCATTTGTCTCCATTCCCTCCTATTTAACATTCTCACGCATGCTTGCTGGAAGTCCAAGCCCCTCGCACACAAAACCTTCTTTACCCCCTCCATCCAGCCATTCCTAGGCTGACCTCCCCGGGAAAGTGTCGTAGGCACAACAAGTGTTATGCTTGGATCAAGTGCTTTTTACAAGCATCAAGGCGCTCCCCTTGAAGGGAGGCAGAGCTCCAGCTCCTGGTCCGCCAATGAACCTTCAGTAAATTAGCTTGTTTGGGTCCCTAGCCTCACTGTGTAAGGAGTTACATATCACTCACTACCTCTTCAGTTACACAGAAGTGACTGTCCCCTGATCCACGGTTAAGTCCACTGAATCATGATAGACAGGTCCAGTGACCCATGGTAGACGGATCCACTGACTTACGGTAGACAGGTTCAGTGACTCACGGTTGATAGGTCCAGTGGCCCATGGTAGACATGTATAGTGACCCATTGTAGACAGGTTCAGTGACTCGTGGTTGACAGGTCCAGTGATCCATGGTTAACAGGTCCAGTGGCCTATGTTTGACATGTCTCGTGACCTATGTTTGACAGGTCCAGTGACCAATGTTTGACAGGTCCAATGATCCATTGTAGACAGGTCATTATGTGTTTACTTATCTCAGTTAATAATCCACCAAAGTATTCACTTAAATAACCATACTTGACACTTGGATTCAATCTTCTAAGATTTTATTGCCAGATCACTGCTTGTTAAAAAACGTTGGGGTATAATCAAAACACAGTTTCAGGAGAAGATACGATAAAGTCGAAGAGACCAGAAATCAGTGATAACGATGAAAGTAATCTAGGAGGCGGGTCCAGGACCTGAGCCTAAACACCCGCCAACATATCAGTGAGTAAATACCGGGTGCACACACACACACACACACAAGGACACGTGTGTACCGGTTGCTACCTGACCACTCCCGGCAACACAGGGATCTAGTAACAACCTGTACTCAACACTGCAGGTGACTGTATTACACAACTTTTACCCTGGGTGAAAACACTGAGATTCGAGGAGGAGGAGGGGTAGCAGGAGGGAAGAGGAGGCGAAGGAGAATTAGGAAGAAGAGGAGGAGGAAGAGAAGGAAAGGTGACTGCACGTTTTCTTTACAAAGATATATCCAAACTTTCTGCCTCATTCCACCTTTTTCACTGCCCTAACCCGCCTTTTATCTCTAATTTATAAATTTTCTTCCATTTTTTCTTATGTTTCAGGGTTTCATTTCTCTCTCATATTTTTCTTACTTCAACATGTATGCGGATGGATGACCAACTTCTGGTTGAGACACGTGTAAATAATAATATCGATTATATAAGTTTAATTTTCTTTAATATCAATAATAATATCAATTATGTAAGTTTAATTTACCTTTTCATTTCGTAGAGTCTAATGATAACTTTGGCCTCAACTTGTATAACTCTCTTTTTATTACTTTCTTAGTTTTGTGTATTATATACTTCTCTATATTAGTTATATTCTACATCTCGTAGTCACATTCTTCTCTGTTAAAATTGTTATACCTATTTTTTTACTTACATATTTATTAATCATATCCACTTTGTTTTTATTGAGCGAACTTCATGGTGGGGGTGAGGCAGGGTAATGCAAAGTGAGGCAAGGCAAAGCAAGGTGAGGCAGAGTGAAACAGAGCTTGTCAAAGTGTTGCAGGGCAAAGCAAGGTGAAACAGGACGATGCAGGGCAAGGGAAGAGGACGCAGGGCGATGCAAGGTGAGGCAATGCGATGCAGGGTAAGGTAGGGTAATGATGGGGCAGGGGTGAGGGAAGAGGCAGGTGGGCATGACGTCACGGTTGTCATGGTAACGAACAAGCGTCATCTAGTGCTCCCCCCCCCCTCCTTATCTCCCTCCCTCCCCCACACATACTCACTAATTACTCTAACTTTCTTCCACCTCTACCTTCAAATTGTCTTTATATTTCCTCTCCTCCCTCCTCTACTCCCCCCCCCAACTCCTGATATTAAATATCACAGTATTACCTCTCCTCTAATTTTCTAAACTTCTCCTGAACTGTATATCAGAAAACTAAATAAGAAAAACAATAATAACTTCCACAATGCACTAAAAAATACAAACTTACCTATAATATGCCGGTGATGGGTTTAGAGAGTTTTCCTACTCCTGTAGCCTGGTCATAGCCAGGCTTCGCTGGAGGCTGTTGTTGCTGGCGGCCCGCTGGCCCACATATCCATCACAGCTTGGTTGATCCGGCAAGTACTTGCCGAGTTTCTTCTCTAAGTCTTCTACACTTGCTCCAGCAGTCTTTCTATTTAATTGAGAAAGCATAAAAATCTGCTTTTCTTGCCGGGCTCAAAGCTTAGAGCGTTCCTCATTCACTATTAACTTTAAACTCCTTGGATAACCTCAGCGATTATTATTATTATTATTATCATTATCAGCGCTAAACACACAAGCGTCATAGAGCACTCTAGCAATTAAGGTGTTTGGATAAACTACACCAATCTGCGAGAATATCATCACAACAATGACACTTGAATATTGGCTCAGGGCGTGAATATTAGCTGTCGTTAGTACTGATAATAATTGCACGAGTTATTATTATTACTATAATTATCATTATAATGAGGTTATACACCATATTCATAGAGTGGTTTTGAGTGGTATGATTATAAATATACCATGAAAGCTTCTGGGTCTGTGAGAAGAGTCAGGTAGGTGGGTAGTAGACTCACCGGTATGGTCACAGCTGGTGCCGCTGATACAACCAAGTTAAGCTAGTTGTAAAATCTTCCCTTCGCAATCTTCATGCCTCATTGGTACAGTATTGGACCTGCGTCTGCCAAGACCACGGTTCGAGTGCCCATTCATTTTTCTGTTTATTCATTAACAGTTCATCGTGTATATATTTTAGCACACCGACCGTCTCCCACTGAGGTAGGGCGACCCGAAAAGAAGGAACATTTTCACTGCCACTCATTCAATCACTATCTTACTCTTCGAACTGCAATATTCAAACTCCTATCAAGAGAGAGAGAGAGAGAGAGAGAGACCCGGAGAACTGCGGTTCCATACCTAGTGGAAGGTATCATCAGCAATGTTGTTTGACGACAACATAACTGCTTTTACAGTCATCTAGTGACCGGCGCCACATACTGACGAGCTGCTGAAGGAGATAAGCTGAAGACCCTCTTTTTATTATTATTCATTACTCTCATATTGTTAGCTAGTGATACATGAACAATACTATTTGTCGTCTCAAAAAAATCAGCAAGTGATAATAACTACATTTATATATAATTTTTTTCGAGTTGGAGGACATCACTCGGCTCTCTTGTGAATTAGGTCTACGTTTGCTTTCTTCAATTTACTTTTCCATTTCTTCTCTTTTTCAATCCGCTTTACGTACTCTAATGCTCTCTCTGTCTGTCTCTGTCTCTGCCTCTGCCTCTGCCTCTGTCTCTGTCTCTGCCTCTGCCTCTGTCTCTGTCTCTGTCTCTGTCTGTCTCTCTCTCTCTCTCTCTCTCTCTTTTAACACTGCAAGAATCAACACCCATCTGGCTTTAAAGATTAAAGAGGAAGTGAACATATCTTCAGGGAATTAACACATTGCGATTTCTCATGCTAGAGGAGTGGGAAGCTACGGGAAAAGAAGGAAAGGCAAGAGAAAGACACGAAGAGAAAGAGATCAAAATTTTCTTAATAATAAATTCAACCCATATCCGTAAACAGACTCAGTGCACCTACCAAACATTAGCTGAAGAGTTACCCCTTGAAGAGGGCTGAATATTTTCTGTATTGTTAACTGGAGTAAAACAGAAAACTGACATATTAGGGGCTAACTAAAGAGACAATATCAAACACAAGCCGTACAAACATTTTTTTTACCTTGTTTCTATATAATATGTTACTTTAATAAAAGATCCTGTTTATTTGCTAATTTTATATTTTAGAACTACAAGAAATAATAATATTAGTTTGTCAATATTTTACTTGGGCTGTTCGGATGAAAATGAATAGCATGAATGTATTTTGAACAAAATTCAAGGCTATTTTAGGTTTTTTGTGCTTAAAAAATAATAATTTTTTTTCTGCATAGACCCAAAATATAATTGAATCCATTGCACAGATCATTTAATATTGTAGAATTTACATAATAAAGTTCGAGCAGCTAATTTAAATACTGAACTCTATGCCCAATTTTTTTATCATTCTGCGCACAAAAAAAACTATGTTTATTGCAAAACCCACTTTAATATACACTGTAAATTGTAAATTATCCCCCACCATCTATTAAACCCCTAAAAAAAATACTGGATAAAGCTAAGCAAAAACATTTGTTTACACACACAGTA
>NC_091321.1:10780842-10795842 GCF_038502225.1 Cherax quadricarinatus
CCCTCCCTTCCCTTCTCTCACTACCGGGCCCTCCCTTCCCTTCTCTCGCTACCGGGCCCTCCCTTCCCTTCTCTCACTACCGGGCCCTCCCTTCCCTTCTCTCGCTACCGGGCCCTCCCTTCCCTTCTCTCACTACCGGGCCCTCCCTTCCCTTCTCTCACTACAGTGCCCTCCCTTCCCTTCTCTTAATACCGGACCCTCCCTTCCCTTCTCGCTACCGGGCCCTCCCTTCCCTTCTCTTAATACCGGACCCTCCCTTCCCTTCTCGCTACCGGGCCCTCCCTTCCCTTCTCTCACTACCGGGCCCTCCCTTCCCTTCTCTCACTACCGGGCCCTCCCTTCCCTTCTCTCACTACCGGGCCCTCCCTTCCCTTCTCTCACTACCGGGCCCTCCCTTCCCTTCTCTCACTACCGGGCCCTCCCTTCCCTTCTCTCACTACCGGGCCCTCCCTTCCCTTCTCTCTCTACCGGGCCCTCCCTTCCCTTCTCTCACTACCGGGCCCTCCCTTCCCTTCTCTCACTACCGGGCCCTCCCTTCCCTTCTCTCACTACCGGGCCCTCCCTTCCCTTCTCTCTCTACCGGGCCCTCCCTTCCCTTCTCTCACTACCGGGCCCTCCCTTCCCTTCTCTCACTACCGGGTCCTCCCTTCCCTTCTCTCTCTACCGGGCCCTCCCTTCCCTTCTCTCATTACCGGGCCCTCCCTTCCCTTCTCTCACTACCGGGCCCTCCCTTCCCTTCTCTCACTACCGGGCCCTCCCTTCCCTTCTCTCACTACCGGGCCCTCCCTTCCCTTCTCTCACTACCGGGCCCTCCCTTCCCTTCTCTCACTACCGGGCCCTCCATTCCCTTCTCTCACTACCGGGCCCTCCCTTCCCTTCTCTCACTACCGGGCCCTCCTTTCCCTTCTCTCACTACCGGGCCCTCCTTTCCCTTCTCTCACTACCGGGCCCTCCCTTCCCTTCTCTCACTACCGGGCCCTCCCTTCCCTTCTCTCACTACCGGGCCCTCCCTTCCCTTCTCTCACTACCGGGCCCTCCCTTCCCTTCTCTCACTACCGGGCCCTCCCTTCCCTTCTCTCACTACCGGGCCCTCCCTTCCCTTCTCTCACTACCGGGCCCTCCTTTCCCTTCTCTCACTACCGGGCCCTCCCTTCCCTTCTCTCACTACCGGGCCCTCCCTTCCCTTCTCTCACTACCGGGCCCTCCCTTCCCTTCTCTCACTACCGGGCCCTCCCTTCCCTTCTCTCACTACCGGGCCCTCCCTTCCCTTCTCTCACTACCGGGCCCTCCCTTCCCTTCTCTCGCTACCGGGCCCTCCCTTCCCTTCTCTCACTACCGGGCCCTCCCTTCCCTTCTCTCACTACCGGGCCCTCCCTTCCTTTCTCTTATACCGGGCCCTCCCTTCCCTTCTCTCACTACCGGGCCCTCCCTTCCCTTCTCTCACTACCGGGCCCTCCCTTCCCTTCTCTCACTACCGGGCCCTCCCTTCCCTTCTCTCACTACCGGGCCCTCCCTTCCCTTCTCTCACTACCGGGCCCTCCCTTCCCTTCTCTCACTAGCGGGCCCTCCCTTCCCTTCTCTCACTACCGGGCCCTCCTTTCCCTTCTCTCACTACCGGGCCCTCCCTTCCCTTCTCTCGCTACCGGGCCCTCCCTTACCTTCTCTCACTACCGGGCCCTCCCTTCCCTTCTCTCACTACCGGGCCCTCCCTTCCCTCTCTCACTACCGGGCCCTCCCTTCCCTTCTCTCACTACCGGGCCCTCCCTTCCCTTCTCTCACTACCGGGCCCTCCCTTCCCTTCTCTCACTACCGGGCCCTCCCTTCCCTTCTCTCACTACCGGGCCCTCCCTTCCCTTCTCTCACTACCGGGCCCTCCCTTCCCTTCTCTCACTACCGGGCCCTCCCTTCCCGTCTCTCACTACCGGGCCCTCCCTTCCCTTCTCTCTCTACCGGGCCCTCCCTTCCCTTCTCTCACTACCGGGCCCTCCCTTCCCTTCTCTCACTACCGGGCCCTCCCTTCCCTTCTCTCACTACCGGGCCCTCCCTTCCCTTCTCTCACTACCGGGCCCTCCCTTCCCTTCTCTCACTACCGGGCCCTCCCTTCCCTTCTCTCACTACCGGGCCCTCCCTTCCCTTCTCTCACTAGCGGGCCCTCCCTTCCCTTCTCTCACTACCGGGCCCTCCCTTCCCTTCTCTCACTACCGGGCCCTCCCTTCCCTTCTCTCACTACCGGGCCCTCCCTTCCCTTCTCTCACTACCGGGCCCTCCCTTCCCTTCTCTCACTACCGGGCCCTCCCTTCCCTTCTCTCACTACCGGGCCCTCCCTTCCCTTCTCTCACTACCGGGCCCTCCCTTCCCTTCTCTCTCTACCGGGCCCTCCCTTCCCTTCTCTCACTACCGGGCCCTCCCTTCCCTTCTCTCACTACCGGGCCCTCCCTTCCCTTCTCTCACTACCGGGCCCTCCCTTCCCTTCTCTCTCTACCGGGCCCTCCCTTCCCTTCTCTCACTACCGGGACCTCCCTTCACTTCTCTCACTACCGGGACCTCCCTTCCCTTCTCTCACTACCGGGAACTCCCTTCCCTTCTCTCTCTACCGGGAACTCCCTTCCCTTCTCTCTCTACCGGGACTTCCCTTCCCTTCTCACTACCATGACCTCCCTTCCCTTCTCACTACCGAGACCTCCCTTCCCTTCTCATTACGGTGACCTCCCTTCCCTTCTCTCACTACTGGGATATTCCTTCCCTTCTCTCACGACTGGGACCTCCCTTTCCTTCTCTCACTACCGGGACCTCTCTTCCCTTCACTCACTACCCCTCCCTTCCCTTCTCACTACCATGACCTCCCTTCCCTTCTCACTACCGAGACCTCCCTTCCCTTCTCATTACGGTGACCTCCCTTCCCTTCTCTCACTACTGGGATATCCCTTCCCTTCTCTCACGACTGGGACCTCCCTTCCCTTCTCTTACTACTGGGACCTCTCTTCCCTTCTCACTACCGAGACCTCCCTTCCCTTCTCATTACGGTGACCTCCCTTCCCTTCTCTCACTACTGGGATATCCCTTCCCTTCACTCACTACTGGGATCTCCCTTCCCTTCTCTCACTACTGGGACCTCTCTTCCCTTCACTCACTACCGGGACCTCTCTTCCCTTCACTCACTACTGGGACCTCCCTTCCCTTCTCTCACTACTGGGACCTCCCTTCCCTTCTCTCACTACTGGGACCTCCCTTCCCTTCTCTCACTACTGGGACCTCTCTTCCCTTCACTCACTACCAGGACCTCTCTTCCCTTCACTCACTACTGGGACCTCCCTTCCCTTCTCTCACTACTGGGACCTCCCTTCCCTTCTCTCACTACTGGGACCTCCCTTCCTTCTCTCACTACTGGGACCTCTCTTCCCTTCACTCACTACCGGGACCTCTCTTCCCTTCACTCACTACTGGGACCTCCCTTCCCTTCTCTCACTACTGGGACCTCCCTTCCCTTCTCTCACTACTGGGACCTCCCTTCCCTTCTCTCACTACCGGGACCTCTCTTCCCTTCACTCACTACCGGGACCTCTCTTCCCTTCACTCACTACTGGGACCTCCCTTCCCTTCTCTCACTACCGGGACCTCTCTTCCCTTCACTCACTACTGTGATCTCCCTTCCCTTGTCTCACTACTGGGACCTCTCTTCCCTTCACTCACTACCGGGACCTTTCTTCCCTTCACTCACTACTGGGACCTCCCTTCCCTTCTCTCACTACTGGGACCTCCCTTCCCTTCTCTCACTACTGGGACCTCCCTTCCCTTCACTCACTACCGGGACCTCTCTTCCCTTCACTCACTACTGGGACCTCCCTTCCCTTCTCTCACTACCGGGACCTCTCTTCCCTTCACTCACTACTGGGATCTCCCTTCCCTTCTCTCACTACTGGGACCTCTCTTCCCTTCACTCACTACCGGGACCTCTCTTCCCTTCACTCACTACTGGGACCTCCCTTCCCTTCTCTCACTACTGGGACCTCCCTTCCCTTCTCTCACTACTGGGACCTCTCTTCCCTTCACTCACTACTGGGACCTCCCTTCCCTTCTCTCACTACTGGGACCTCCCTTCCCTTCTCTCACTACTGGGACCTCTCTTCCCTTCACTCACTACCGGGACCTCCCTTCCCTTCTCTCACTACTGGGACCTCCCTTCCCTTCACTCACTACTGGGACCTCCCTTCCCTTCTCTTGAAAAGACTAATGGCCTGATCACATCGACTCCAGGCTGAGGGACTGATTACTTCAGAGTACTTTCTGATTTATAACCATTCTTTTCTGTATTGGACGAAACGTTTTCACAATAAAAATTCACCATTTGGCAAATGTTGCACAAGTGTGTCATTCATGAACCTGTCGGTTCCTGAAGCAGTGACGTACGATAACTGTTGGTGGCGGCCTGTGTGGCAACAGGTGAGAGTTGCTTCACATGTCTTAAAACACTCCCTGGCAGGTCCCTCACCACACACTATCACATTAACAGAAAATCAAAATCAATGAACAACTTTCTCAGAGCGACACGTTACAAATCTGAACAAAACTGTAATATTCCCCCCCTCCCCTCACAATAAAGGTCGCTCGTCATACGTTTAATCACCCGCCAATTTAGCAATTCAGAACAGAAAACGTTTTTATCAGAGCAGGAGAAACTGAGACAGTTGTTGGCAGCGTGAGGTGAGAGGGGGCAGACGTATGTTTCACAGGAGACACGCAACAGCAACAAGTGGGTGACCATTTTGTGTGTTTTGGGGTGGGGGGAAAAGGGGCTAATCCCCACTTATTTGCACAGCCACATCCCCATAACTCTGTACACACCATCAACACTCAGTACTTCACTATACACACACACTAATCATTAAACACCATACACACATCACATCACTATACACACAACTCCACATACAGCATTCAGCATACCACCATAACTGAAGAGGCATTTAATAAACTACTTTCTTGGAAGGATCTAAAACCTGAAAATAAAGTTCTGATCATGTGGTAGTCACTATGTGGTAGTCATGTGTTCAATGGAAAAACTAAAGTAAGATAAACACACTTGTCTTGTTTATTTGTGTGTGTACCTCACTATTCTTCTTATGGTTTCACATACAGCCATTTAAAAAGACATGTCCAACTAATGTGACATTTTATTGTGGCAACGTTTCGCTCTCCAGTACAAACAATACAAGGACGCAGAGAATATACGTATATAGGTAATGAAGTGAGATGAAAGAGTATAACAACTGCAGTAGGTCTACTGGTCCATGTTGTTCGTAGTAGCTAGTAGTAGTAGTAGTAGTAGTGGCGTCGGGGCAGCAGCAGCAGTAGTAGTAGTAGCAGTGCTGCAGCAGCAGCAGTAGTAGTAGTAGTGCAGCAGCAGTAGTAGTGGCGGCGGCGGCAGCAGCAGCAGTGGTAATAATAGTGCAGCAGCAACAGCAGTAGTAGTAATAGTAGTGGCGGCGGCGGCGGCAGCAACAGCAGTAGCAGTAGCTAGTAGTAGTAGTGGCGGCGGCAGCAGTAGTAGTATTGACGACGGCAGCAGCAGTAGTAGTAGTAGTAGCAGCTAGAAGTAGTAGTAGCGGGTGCAGCAGCAGTAGTAGTAGTAGCAGCAGCTAGAAGTAGTAGTAGCGGGTGCAGCAGTAGTAGTAGTAGTAGTAGTAGTAGTAGTAAAAGTAACTTTTGGTTGGTATGTAATGGTGGTGTTTACTGTGTTAAGGAAGACTCCTGCTAACACTTCTTTGGCTTGGAATAACAATGTCCGAGTGGCTGCCTGACTACCCTGGCAACCCATTCCCACACAATTGACCATACGTTGAAAAATGATTGTTCGAAATATAACGATGTGTCAGCCCTTTCATTTACAGTATTACGTTAATAGTTAGGTAATTATATGGAAATACAGGTAACGCATTTAACGTAAAGTAACCTAACCAAATCAGAACCAAAAACACTCAACTGAGAATGACAAAGACTTAAATAAAATTTCGAGCATGTTAAAAGACACGAATAGCATCGTGTGAAGCTCGTTGAGCGTGCATGCTACCGTAGTGTATGCTACCACCACCTCGTAGTGTATGCTACCACCACCTCGTAGTGTATGCTACCACCACCTCGTAGTGTATGCTACCACCACCTCGTAGTGTATGCTACCACCACCTCGTAGTGCATGCTACCACCACCTTGTAGTGTATGTTACCACTACCTCGTAGTGTATGCTACCACCACCTCGTAGTGTATGCTACCACCACCTCGTAGTGTATGTTACCACCACCTCGTAGTGTATGCTACCACCACCTCGTAGTGTATGCTACCACCACCTCGTAGTGTATGCTACCACCACCTCGTAGTGTATGCTACCACCACCTCGTAGTGTATGTTACCACCACCTCGTAGTGTATGCTACCACCACCTCGTAGTGTATGCTACCACCACCTCGTAGTGTATGCTACCACCACCTCGTAGCGTATGCTACCACCATCTCGTAGTGTATGCTACCACCACCTCGTAGTGTATGTTACCACCACCTCGTAGTGTATGCTACCACCACCTCGTATTGTATGTTACCACCACCTCGTAGTGTATGCTACCACCACCTCGTAGTGTATGCTACCACCACCTCGTAGTGTATGCTACCACCACCTCGTAGCGTATGCTACCACCACCACGTAGTGTATGCTACCACCACCTCGTAGTGTATGTTACCAGCACCTCGTAGTGTATGCTACCACCACCTCGTAGTGCATGCTACCACCACCTTGTAGTGTATGTTACCACTACCTCGTAGTGTATGCTACCACCAACTTGTAGTGTATGTTACCACTACCTCGTAGTGTATGCTACCACCACCTCGTAGTGTATGCTACCACCACCTCGTAGTGTATGTTACCACCACCTCGTAGTGTATGCTACCACCACCTCGTAGTGTATGCTACCACCACCTCGTAGTGTATGTTACCACCACCTCGTATTGTATGTTACCACCACCTCGTAGTGCATGCTACCACCACCTTGTAGTGTATGCTACCACCACCTCGTAGTGTATGCTACCACCACCTCGTAGTGTATGTTACCACCACCTCATAGTGTATGCTACCACCACCTCGTAGTGTATGCTGCCACTACCTCGTAGTGTATGCTACCACCATCTCGTAGTGTATGCTACCAACACCTCGTAGTGTATGCTACCACCATCTCGTAGTGTATGCTACCACCACCTCGTAGTGTATTCTACCACCACCTCGTAGTGTATGCTACCACCACCTCGTAGTGTATGCTACCACCACCTCGTAGTGTATGTTACCACCACCTCGTAGTGTATGCTACCACCATCTCGTAGTGTATGCTGCCACCACCTCGTAGTGTATGCTACCACCATCTCGTAGTGTATGCTACCACCACCTCGTAGTGTATGCTACCACCACCTCGTAGTGTATGCTACCACCATCTCGTAGTGTATGCTACCACCACCTCGTAGTGTATGCTACCACCACCTCGTAGTGTATGCTACCACCACCTCGTAGTGTATGCTACCACCACCTCGTAGTGTATGCTACCACCATCTCGTAGTGTATGCTACCACCACCTCGTAGTGTATGCTACCACCACCTCGTAGTGTATGCTACCACCATCTCGTAGTGTATGCTACCACCACCTCGTAGTGTATGCTACCACCACCTCGTAGTGTATGCTACCACCACCTCGTAGTGTATGCTACCACCACCTCGTAGCGTATGCTACCACCACCTCGTAGTGTATGCTACCACCACCTCGTAGTATATACTACCACTACCTCGTAGTGCATGCTACCACCACCTTGTAGTGTATGTTACCACTACCTCGTAGTGTATGCTACCACCACCTCGTAGTGTATGCTACCACCACCTCGTAATGTATGCTACCACCACCTTGTAGTGTATGTTACCACTACCTCGTAGTGTATGCTACCACCACCTTGTATGTTACCACCACCTCGTAGTGTATGCTACCACCACCTCGTAGTGTATGTTACCACCACCTCGTAGTGTGTTACCACTACCTCGTAGTGTATGCTACCACCACCTCGTAGTGTATGCTACCACCACCTCATAGTATATACTACCACTACCTCGTAGTGCATGCTACCACCACCTTGTATGTTACCACTACCACGTAGTGTCGTAGAACTATAAACACACAGCCAAGCTATTCCCAGAATCTGGGAATTTCTTTTAAGATATCTCAAGGTGTCGTCCATTATGAGAGTTATGGCTTACCTTGATAGCAACGTCAGACGTGGTGTGGTTAAGGAGCTGGGAGAGGTTCTTCTGACTTGTCTTTGTGGTGGGTCACGGGGTTATATCAATGTTTTGTGTGTGTGTGTGTGTGTGTGTGTGTGTGTGTGTGTGTGTGTGTGTGTGTGTGTGTGTGTGTGTGTGTGTAAGCCACCCGCAGCCTACCTGAATCAGCTCTTATCTGCCTCCAGCAATCATGCTTTTTTTTTAATTCCACTTCCTGATACTAAAAGCCAGACTTCTAGAGGTGATCCAAAGTGTGTTAGAAGAGATCTTAACGCCAGGTTCATTGTCTAAGTCAAAAGTTGTTTATTTTCAAATAATAATTACTTATATTAGGACTGTCAAAAAGACAGAAAGTAACCAGGGCTTCCCCTTCACACAAACAACAACCCTGCTTGTGGTCCTTATCTCTGTATGGCTTCATTACTGCTCCACCCACGCCCACACTGCTCAATACCCACCCGCCGGCCGCCCACCCACCGAGTCCGCACACCTACCCACCCGCTACCCAAAAAACGCCCACGTTTCAAAGACAAATTAATACCTGCCTTCTGACTATCCCGTCACAAACTTCGAATATTTCCCAGTACACTAACAAATTCCAAATAAAAACTGGACGACGTTTCGGTCCTTCTGAATTATTAATTATTAATTCAAGGAAGGACCGAAGCGTCGTTCAGATTTCACCAGTTTGTGGTTAGTTGTTAACTGTTCCAATCACGGTATTTTGTGTTAATCACAAGAATGGTGAAAATGATAACGTACTACCATCCTCTGACGTGTGTGCCAAACAGAGGCCTAGTAAACCTGCCCAACTGTAGAAAACTGTATGATCTTGTAAGTACATAAGAATGGAGAAGCAAGGCAGCAAGCTCACTGAAGTGATCACTTCAGAAGTGATCAAGATCCCAGGGCCGAAACGTTTTCTAATAAATATGTCTTAGTGTTTGCTTGTCTTCCTAATCCAATTTGTCGGTAACTATTACCAAGGTTTATACCAAGCCGATTGGGCCATGCTAGGCAGGTCCAACTCACAGCCACCCACACCCACTCTTATGAACTAGGAGTTTAGCTCCTCACGATAATATACTAATTCTCTGCTAGTTCTTCAGAGCTAATAACAAATGAAAACACTGTTGGGAGAAATGTTTGCTTGTTGGTTAGATATTTTGCTTAATTGTAGCAACAAATCCAGCATTACGAACACAGCGTTCAACATTTTAGGGTAAAATATGTAATAAAATGAATGTCAAATAAGTAAACATTTTTACAACATGTATATAAATAACTGTTTCTAGCAGCAACAGCCTGGTTAACTAGTTAGTCAACAAGGATGAGAGACAGAGAGAAGCCTTTAAGGAGGTTCAGAGGCTATCTAATAATACTAATGTTTATGAAAACTCTTGTAGTTATTATTACTGCTAATGTTAAAATTTAACCCTTTAAAAGGATAGGGCGATGGCCTTGATGCCGGTGAAGGGCTCTCGATCCAAGGAACTGAGGCCACCTTCCTTTTCCTCTGATCAGACCTGATTACCTTCCATTCTCCAGGCGTGGTATGATCTCGACGGGCCTAGCGCTTCTTCACGAAAATAATAAATAGCTGATAAAATTTCGTGTGTGCCACAATCACACATTGTGGCTACACTGACAACAACAGATCACATAGTTATGGCTACACTGAGAAGTAGTAGCACACACACGTGGTAATACGCTAGCATTAGCGACATGAGCCTCAATTTTTGGACACTGACATATATTTTCCTGATTGTTGTCTAGTCCTGGTTATCCTCGTTAATTTCATAAATGAAGTCAACTCTAATACTAAAAGATCTTCTGGCCTGAAGCTACTTCTCCACTTCTCGTTACTGTTAAATATGGATATAGTCACTCTCTTCTTGAATCATCCTTTCATATACATAAACCACGTGCCGTAGTTAATGTATATAAATCAGGACAGTATGTAAACTCCAGGCCAGTGCATAAGTTTTACGAACCGGTTTGGAGTTTTACCACTTACTCGCCATAGGTTCAAACCCCACCCGTTCCCTGGTTTGTGTGCAATTGTCTTGTTACGATATATATATATATATATATATATATATATATATATATATATATATATATATATATATATATATATATATATATAGATATATATATATATGGTAGCCTCTCTAAGTACATGACCACATACTCTTATGTTTAGAGAAGGTGACTTGACTTGATCTGACATGACCTGACCTGACCACCTTACTAATGGCCTTTACGGTGTCTCCACTCTCTGGGGAACTAATAATGACCCAGGATGAACACAAACGTCATCCAGTTATAATTTATCATTCACGAACTTGTGATAATCAGCTATTAATAAATTCCTCAGCGAAAGATTTAGATTTTGCCTCTGACAAGGCTAGTTTATTGTGCACTCAATATCTACGCTATGTATGGTAGCGTAAGAGTCATACTTGAACTAAACATGTCAAGACTGACACTAGGAAACAAAGTCCCCATCACTATCGTTTTTCCTACATGGAAAAAACTAATTTTACTCAGAAATATAAAGTATAAGAACATTTTTAACCAAATTGTGTGGCACTGATCAGAAATATCCAGAATTTGCCGCATTAAGCATCCAAGGATGGAGTTTATATCATTAAAGGTGAATTAAGTATTTCTACTGACATCTACTATCTTGGAGGAAATAAATTTATTAACAGGTTGAGTAGCGCTGCCCAGTAAAGGTGTGGTAAATAGCAAAATCTTATTAACAAGTCTACCATACAAAATTTCTTCCTCCCAATTCTCACTATGATACTAACGTTTTCTATAAAGAAATTTGTTCAATGCAGGGGAAACATCACAGTATTTAATATATACTACACTATCTTCAAATTCAAATTCAAAGTTTATTCTCTATAAGGATTACAATGCTGAGTTTATAGAATTTGGTTATTGTGTGGTTTACATGTAGTAAAATAATAATTACAGAGTGTACCACTAGAACACCTAGCATGGCTAGGCATTTCGGGCAGACTTAGATTAATTCTTAAATTTAAAATATTACAAATTATGAGGTAAGTTGGTATTATGGATAAGTGACTAAATACTAGTTTGTGAGTTTAGCAATGTGAATGCTTTTGTTTTGGCACAATACATAGTTTCAGTATTGGAGTATCACAGACCAACTTATGACTAGTTAGGATTCATTATTTTAAGATTGAGATGGATATTTCTGTTTATGGTCAAATGGGTGAGTGAGTGTACGTGTGAACCACCAGGTGGTATTCGTGTAATTAGTTGATGGGGTGTATCAGGGTTATAAGATGTTTTCTAATGGTAGTTTTGAAGGTGATGAATGTGTCTGCAGTTTTAGAATTTTCAGGTAGGGTGTTCCAGATTTTAGGGCCTTTGACATACATTGAATTTTTGTAAAGGTTTAGTCGGACACGGGGAATGTCATACAGATGTTTGTGTCTGGTGTTATGCCTGTGGGTTCTGTCACAACTATCAAGAAAGCATTTTAGGTCAAGGTTAATATTGGAATTTAAGGTCCTGTAGATGTAGACTGCACAGTAGTAAGTGTGGATGCAGTGAACAGGGAGTAAGTTTAGATCTATGAAGAGTGGGGGGGTGTGTTGCCAGGGATGGGATTCAGTGATTATTCTTACTGCGGCTCTTTTCTGGGTTATTATTGGCTTTAGGTGTGTTGCTGCAGTTGATCCCCAAGCACAAATAACATAGGTAAGGTATGGATACATAAGTGAGTGGTATAGTGTGAGAAGGGCATTTTGCGGCACGTAGTATCGTATCTTGGAGAGGATCCCAACCGCTTTGGATAATTTTTTGGTTATGTGTTGGATATGGGTGCTGAAATTCAGGTTGTTGTCGAGGTATAGGCCTAGGAATTTGCCCTCATTATGTCTGGCAATTAGAGTGTTGTCGATCTTAATGTTAATTTGTGCAACTCCTGCTCTGCTACCAAACATAATATAGTAGGTTTTGTCAGTGTTAAGCGTAAGTTTATTGGCTGTCATCCAAGTCGATATTTTGATCAGCTCCTCGTTAACAATGGTGTTGAGGGTGGCAAGATTAGGGTGAGAGATAACATAAGTCGTGTCGTCAACAAAGAGAATGGGGTTCAGGTGTTGGGATACGTTTGGAAGATCATTGATGTATATGAGGAAGAGCAGGGGACCAAGGACACCTCCCTGCGGAACTCCAGTATCAAGTGGCCGTGTTGTTGATGCTGTGTCTTTAATGGTGACGTACTGATACCTATTAGTAATGTAAGATTTGAAATATGCAAGCGCATGGCCTCTCATTAACATCACGCAACAAGAAAAGAAGCAACAGGATTAATAACAGTAGGAGGAGGATGAGGATGAGGACGAGGAAGAGGACGAAGACGACGAGGAGAAGCAGGAGAGCCAAAACCAATATGCATTATTCCATGGGACCTGAACAAAATTCCTTAGTACCTACAGTAGGCATCAAAACTTCACTTTCTAAAATATAGATATAAAAGACTGGAATAAATTACCTGCATATGTCAAGACCAGTGACAGTAATATATCTATTAAAGACTAGCGCTAGAGAATGATAAAAATCAATAATGTAACATTAATAATGGGTTAGGGCATAGTTATGATAATAATTAGAGTAACATTAATAAGACGTAAATATTTTTTTTTTGTTTTACTTTTCCAATGTTTAATAAAAGTAGAGGTCGCCCCAGGAACGACTGTAGGAAGGGAGTATAAGAGGTTTTACGATTTAGGGCTTGAACATCCCACAGGTTTGTGTGTTAAATAGGAGTGAAATTACGTAAGTGGTTTTTAACGGACGTGCTGTTGGAGTGTGAGCAAAATAACTTCCATGAAAGCATTCAGGTAAATAAGTTTGCATGATCACAGTCCTGGAGGTGGGAAGGGCAGCGCCTTCACTCTGGAGGGGTGGCGATGCTACAGTCGACGGGTGATCTGTAATGTCACTCACCAAACTCCTGGAAAGGCGGCGAGTGAAGCTGTGGCTGGTGTTTCTATGTGTACTATCTTGTGTTTCTTTTCATCTTCCCCACTTCTTTCATCATCAACTTGTCTTAATACTTTTCATCGTCGACTTTTTTTACTTCCTTACTTTCTTTTCTTCACACAGCTTTTCTTACTCATTATCACCTTCTCTCTCCCTCAGGTACGCAGTTTATATCACACATAGAATAGTCTGGCAAGTGATGTAGTGGAGACAGGAACCATACATAGTTTTAAGACGAGATATGATAAAGCTCATGAAGCAGGGAAAGAGAGGACCTAGTAGCGACAAATGAACAGTCGTGGCCAGGAGCTGAGTCTCGACCCCTGCAACCACAATTAGGTGAGTACATGTTCCCTGGCACCACATAAAAACATTCAGTCCCATGTTCAAGGAACGGATGATTTCTCTGAAAAAAAAATTAACCCTATAAATAGAAGACCTGGTCTGGAACCAGACCGCAGGGTCAATCACCTTGGAAATCCATAACAAAAACGTTTAAATCTATGGGTATAACTCTCCTTAGATGGCATCTAAATATCTCTGGGGAAGGAAAGGGAAGCTAACATTTATATTTCTCCGTATTTAACACGTTTAAGAAATCTTTCGTGTTTCTCATAACAAAGTAGTCTGTACCTGAGTACAGTGAGACAGTACACACTACCTCACAATACTTTTGTGTAGTGTGAGATAGTACACACTACCTCACAATACTTGTGTAGTGTGAGATAGTACACACTACCTCACAATACTTTTGTGTAGTGTGAGATAGTACACACTACCTCACAATACTTGTGTAGTGTGAGATAGTACACACTACCTCACAATACTTCTGTGTAGTGTGAGATAGTACACACTACCTCACAATACTTCTGTGTAGTGTGAGACAGTACACACTACCTCACAATACTTCTGTGTAGTGTGAGACAGTACACACTACTTCTGTGTAGTGTGAGAGTACACACTACCTCACAATACTTCTGTGTAGTGTGAGACAGTGCACACTACCTCACAATACTTCTGTGTAGTGTGAGACAGTGCACACTACCTCACAATACTTCTGTGTAGTGTGAGACAGTGCACACTACCTCACAATACTTCTGTGTAGTGTGAGAGTACACACTACCTCACAATACTTCTGTGTAGTGTGAGACAGTACACACTACCTCACAATACTTCTGTGTAGTGTGAGACAGTGCACACTACCTCACAATACTTCTGTGTAGTGTGAGAGTACACACTACCTCACAATACTTCTGTGTAGTGTGAGACAGTACACACTACCTCACAATACTTCTGTGTAGTGTGAGACAGTGCACACTACCTCACAATACTTCTGTGTAGTGTGAGACAGTGCACACTACCTCACAATACTTCTGTGTAGTGTGAGACAGTGCACACTACCTCACAATACTTCTGTGTAGTGTGAGAGTACACACTACCTCACAATACTTCTGTGTAGTGTGAGACAGTACACACTACCTCACAATACTTCTGTGTAGTGTGAGACAGTGCACACTACCTCACAATACTTCTGTGTAGTGTGAGACAGTACACACTACCTCACAATACTTCTGTGTAGTGTGAGACAGTACACACTACCTCACAATACTTCTGTGTAGTGTGAGACAGTACACACTACCTCACAATACTTCTGTGTAGTGTGAGACAG
>NC_091321.1:10808342-10810842 GCF_038502225.1 Cherax quadricarinatus
AAACTTCTGCTGAACACTCTAACACTACATTTTTAAACCTACCCCATACCTCTTCGACCCCATTGCCTATGCTCTCATTAGCCCATCTATCCTCCAATAGCTGTTTATATCTTACCCTAACTGCCTCCTCTTTTAGTTTATAAACCTTCACCTCTCTCTTCCCTGATGCTTCTATTCTCCTTGTATCCCATCTACCTTTTACTCTCAGTGTAGCTACAACTAGAAAGTGACCTGATATATCTGTGGCCCCTCTATAAACATGTACATCCTGAAGTCTACTCAACAGTCTTTTATCTACCAATACATAATCCAACAAACTACTGTCATTTTGGCCTACATCATATCTTGTATAATTATTTATCCTCTTTTTCTTAAAATATGTATTACCTATAACTAAACCCCTTTCTATACAAAGTTCAATCAAAGGGCTCCCATTACCAATTACACCTGGCACCTCAAACTTACCTACCACACCCTGTCTAAAAGTTTCTCCTACTTCAGCATTCAGGTCCCCTACCACAATTACTCTCTCACTTGGTTCAAAGGCTCCTATACATTCACTTAACATCTCCCAAAATCTCTCTCTCTCCTCTGCATTCCTCTCTTCTCCAGCTGCATACACGCTTATTATGACCCACTTTTCGCATCCAACCTTTACTTTAATCCACATAATTCTTGAATTTACACATTCATATTCTCTTTTCTCCTTCCATAACTGATCCTTCAACATTACTGCTACCCCTTCCTTTGCTCTAACTCTCTCAGATACTCCAGATTTAATCCCATTTATTTCCCCCCATCGAAACTCCCCTACCCCCTTCAGCTTTGTTTCGCTTAGGGCCAGGACATCCAACTTCTTTTCATTCATAACATCAGCAATCATCTGTTTCTTCTCATCCGCACTACATCTATGCACGTTCAAGCATCCCAGTTTTATATATATATATATATATATATATATATATATATATATATATATATATATATATATATATATATATATACAGTGGTCCCTCGTTGTTCGTAATTAATCCGTTCCTGGAGCCGTTATTATAAACGAAATTTACGATTTACGAATCAATTTTCCCCATAAGAAATAATGTAAATACAATTAATCCGTTCCTGACACCCAGAAGTATTAAAGCAAAAAAAATTTAACATGAAATATACATGTAGTACATAAACAATACAATGGGAAATGATGAATGAAACATTAACAGCATAACACTTACCTTTATTGGAGATTCTTCTTAGTGTATGGGAGACTGGAGGAGGAGAGTGGATTGTTTACAGTTTGGAAGGGAAATCCCCTTCCATCAACACCTCAGGTACCATTTGCTTTTCTGGGGTTGCTTCTCTTCTCTGTTTCTTAATGCCACTAGGACCACCTTGAGAGTCACTGGAGTCCTGTCTCACAAAATAACTGTGGAGAGAGCTCTGTTTCTGGCGTCTCTTTAACACTTCCCTAAAATGGCCCAAGACTTTGTCACTGTACATGTTGCCAACCTGGCTTGCAACAACCTTGTTAGGGTGATGTTTCTCCATAAAGCTTTCCATCTTACCCCACATAGTAAAAATCTCTTTAATTTCTGAAGAAGGCACCTTCTTCCATCACTCTTCCTCCTCCTCTGCAGCAAGATTCTGAGGTGCGATGTGTTGTTCTTCCTGCTGAAGCTCTTGCAACTCCTCAGTGGTGAGCTCTTCATTGTGGTCTTCCACCAATTCTTCCACATCCTCCAAACTCACATCCAACCCCATGGAACTCCCCAGTGCCACAATTGATTTTACAACAGACATAGGCTCATTAGGGTCAGTCCCAAATCATTCAAAATCCCTCTTGTCGACACAATCTGGCCACAATTTTCTCCAGGCAGAGTTCAAAGTCCTGGTAGTCACTCCCTCCCAAGCCATACCTATAAGGGTTATGCAGTGGATGATGCTGAAGTGTTCTCTCCAAAATTCCCTTAGGGTCAAGTGAGTGTCTGTGGTCACAGTCAAGCACCTGTTAAACATTGCTTTTGTGTAGAGTTTTTTAAAGTTTGCAATAACCTGCTGGTCCATGGGTTGGAGGAGAGGAGTGGTATTCGGGGGCAAGAACTTTACTGTGATGAACCCAAACTCCTCGAAAATTAGGTCATCCAAGTAATGGCTTCACTTTGAAATCTCCACTAGCATTAGCGCAGAACATTAGCGTCAGCCTGTCTTTCATAGGCTTATGTCCTGGCATTGCCTTTTCCTCTTGTGGCATTTTCTTCCAAAAGAGGCCTGTTTCGTCACAATTGAACACTTGTTCAGGTTTCAGTCCTTCACTATTTATGTACTCCTGGAATTCATGCACATATTTTTCAGCTGCCTTGTGGTCCGAACTGGCAGCCTCACCATGCCTTACCACACTGTGTATGCCAGTACGGTTCTTAAATCTCTCAAACCAGCCTTTGCTGGCCTTAAATTCACTCACTTCACCACTATTTGCAGGCAATTTCTTTACCAAATCTTCATG
>NC_091321.1:10815842-10835842 GCF_038502225.1 Cherax quadricarinatus
ACGGTTCAGGGAGAGTGACCTAGTAGCGACCAGTGAAGAGGCGGGGCCAGGAGCTTGGACTCGACCCCTGCAACCTCAACTAGGTGAGTACACACATATGCACACATACACACACATACATACATACATACACACACACACACATACATTATACATATATATATATATATATATATATACATATATATATATATATATATATATATATATACCTGGAGTTTACCTGGAGAGAGTTCCGGGGGTCAACGCCCCCGCGGCCCGGTCTGTGACCAGGCCTCCTGGTGGATCAGAGCCTGATCAACCAGGCTGTTACTGCTGGCTGCACGCAAACCAACGTACGAGCCACAGCCCTGCTGATCAGGAACCGACTTTAGGTGCTTGTCCAGTGCCAGCTTGAAGACTGCCAGGGGTCTGTTGGTAATCCCCCTTATGTATGCTGAGAGGCAGTTGAACAGTCTCGGGCCCCTGACACTTATTGTATGGTCTCTTAACGTGCTAGTGACACCCCTGCTTTTCATTGGGGGGATGTTGCAGCGTCTGCCAAGTCTTTTGCTTTCGTAGTGAGTGATTTTCGTGTGCAAGTTCGGTACTAGTCCCTCTAGGATTTTCCAGGTGTATATAATCATGTATCTCTCCCGCCTGCGTTCCAGGGAATACAGGTTCAGGAACCTCAAGCGCTCCCAGTAATTGAGGTGTTTTATCTCCGTTATGCGCGCCGTGAAGGTTCTCTGTACATTTTCTAGGTCAGCAATTTCACCTGCCTTGAAAGGTGCTGTTAGTGTGCAGCAATATTCCAGCCTAGATAGAACAAGTGACCTGAAGAGTGTCATCATGGGCTTGGCATCCCTCGTTTTGAAGGTTCTCATTATCCATCCTGTCATTTTTCTAGCAGATGCGATTGATACAATGTTATGGTCCTTGAAGGTGAGATCCTCCGACATGATCACTCCCAGGTCTTTGACGTTGGTGTTTCGCTCTATTTTGTGGCCAGAATTTGTTTTGTACTCTGATGAAGATTTAATTTCCTCGTGTTTACCATATCTGAGTAATTGAAATTTCTCATCGTTGAACTTCATATTGTTTTCTGCAGCCCACTGAAAGATTTGGTTGATGTCCGCCTGGAGCCTTGCAGTGTCTGCAATGGAAGACACTGTCATGCAGATTCGGGTGTCATCTGCAAAGGAAGACACGGTGCTGTGGCTGACATCCTTGTCTATGTCAGATACTTGGATGAGGAACGAGATGGGAGCGAGTACTGTGCCTTGTGGAACAGAGCTTTTCACCGTGCCTGCCTCGGACTTTACTCTGTTGACTACTACTCTCTGTGTTCTGTTAGTGAGGAAATTATAGATCCATCGACCAACTTTTCCTGTTATTCCTTTAGCACGCATTTTGTGCGCTATTACGCCATGGTCACACTTGTCGAAGGCTTTTGCAAAGTCTGTATATATTACATCTGCATTTTTTTTTTGTCTTCTAGTGCATCTAGGACCTTGTCGTAGTGATTCAATAGTTGAAACAGACAGGAGCGACCTGTTCTAAACCCATGTTGCCCTGGGTTGTGTAACTGATGGGTTTCTAGATGGGTGGTGATGTTGCTTCTTAGGACTCTTTCAAAGATTTTTATGATATGGGATGTTAGTGCTATCGGTCTATAGTTCTTTGCTGTTGCTTTACTGCCCCCTTTGTGGAGTGGGGCTATGTCTGTTGTTTTTAGTAACTGTGGGACGACCCCCGTGTCCATGCTCCCTCTCCATAGGATGGTAAAGGCTCGTGATAGGGGCTTCTTGCAGTTCTTGATGAACACGGAGTTCCATGAGTCTGGCCCTGGGGCAGAGTGCATGGGCATGTCATTTATCGCCTGTTCGAAGTTATTTGGCGTCAGGATAACATCAGATAGGCTTGTGTTAACCAAATTCTGTGGCTCTCTCATAAAAAATTCATTTTGATCTACGACTCTCAGTCTGGTTAGTGGCTTGCTAAAAACTGAGTCATATTGGGACTTGAGTAGCTCATTCATTTCCTTGCTGTCATCTGTGTAGGACCCATCTTGTTTAAGTAAGGGCCCAATACTGGACGTTGTTCTCGACTTTGATTTGGCATAGGAGAAGAAATACTTTGGGTTTCTTTCAGTTTCATTTATGGCTTTTAGTTCTTCCCGCGATTCCTGACTCCTATAAGATTCCTTTAGCTTAAGTTCGATGTTTGCTATTTCTCTGACCAGTGTCTCCCTACGCATTTCAAATAGATTAACCTCTTTTAGCCGCTCTGTTATTCTTTTCCGTCGCCTGTAAAGAGAGCGTCTGTCTCTTTCTATTTTACATCTACCCCTCCTTTTTCTAAGAGGAATAAGTCTTGTGCATACATCGAGTGCCACCAAGTTAATCTGACTTAAGAAATCGTAATGACACGATTGCAAATAAACCATACCCCCGGCCGGGATTGAACCCGCGGTCTTATTGTGGCTAGCTGGTCTAGTGGCTAGCGCGACGGGCTGGAGTTTTGAGACTCTATGACCGCGGGTTCAATCCCGGCCGGGGGTATGGTTTAAGTTAATCTGTTCTAGGCATAAGTTGGGGTCTGTGTTGCTTAGTATATCTTCCCAGCTTATATCGGTTAGGACTTGGTTTACTTGGTCCCACTTCATGTTTTTGTTATTGAAGTTGAATTTGGTGAATGCTCCCTCGTGACTAATCTCATTTTGTCGGTCTGGGGCTCTGCGCATACATGTCTGAACCTCAATTATGTTGTGATCTGAGTATATTGTTTTTGATATGGTGACATTTCTTATCAGATCATCATTGTTAGTGAAGATGAGGTCTAGTGTATTCTCCATTCTAGTAGGCTCTATTATTTGCTGGTTTAAATTGAATTTTGTGCAGAGATTTAAAAGCTCGTGTGAGTGTGAGTTTTCATCAGAGCTGCCTCCTGGTGTTATTACTGCAACAATATTATTTGCTATATTCCTCCATTTTAGGTGCCTTAAGTTGAAATCCCCCAGGAGCAAGATGTTGGGTGCAGGAGCTGGAAGATTTTCCAGACAGTGGTCAATTTTTAAAAGCTGTTCCTGGAATTGCTGGGATGTTGCATCCGGAGGCTTGTAGACTACCACAATGACTAGGTTTTGGTTCTCGACCTTTACTGCTAAAACTTCCACTACATCATTTGAGGCATTAAGCAGTTCTGTGCAAACAAGTGACTCTGCAATGTACAGGCCAACCCCCTCCCCCTTTTTCCTGTTCACTCTGTCACATCTGTATAGGTTGTAACCTGGGATCCATATTTCGTTGTCTAAGTGATCCTTTATGTGGGTCTCAGTGAAAGCCGCGAACATTGCATTGCCTTTGCCTCTGCAGGCAGTCCACGGATGAAAGGTATTTTGTTGTTTGTTGCTGGCTTTAGACCCTGTATATATATATATATATATATATATATATATATATATATATATATATATATATATATATATATATATATATATATCTTGTCAATCTTTGTACTTCTCAGTATCTCACAAAATCCTTAAATGTATGCCGAGACAATCGTGTAACCTGCCTGCATGGCATATTACACCAGTGAGAGAGAGAGTGAAGGAGCCCGGCCCTCACCCCAGCACGTAGCTCATCAAAGACAATCATTGTAAACCGCTCAACAATGTGACACTCGCCCAAGATGATCTCTGACCTCGGCACTCTCACTCTCTCTCTCTCTCTCTTTCACATCAGTGAAGAGGCAGGGCCAGGAGCTATGAATCGACCCCTGCAACCACAAACAGGTGAGTACAGTTGAGTGAACTGTGTCTAGAAGATATTGAAATAAGTAATGGTAGTAAAAACGTTCACAAAAAAACAATATACATACATATATACATACACAAAAGTTACGCTATAGATTATGGAATTACAAAGGTTTTCACTACAAGAGACTAAATTGGAGGACCAGTGAAAGATGCTCCAGAATATGCTGATAACAGTGACAAGCAATACCTCTTTCATCTATAGGTCTGTTTACAAGGAAGATCATTTAGCTTATAGACTTATATACATGGAAGATCTTTTAAACTATTGGCTTATTAATAGGGAAACCCCTTTAAATTATAGGCTTATTTAAAGGGAAGACCTCTCAAAATATAGGACTGCTTTGCTGCCAACTGTACAACACATTCGAACAAGCCAGTAGAGAAAACAATTAAGTTTGTCAACAAATTCTTGTGTATCAAATATATTGAGCTACAAGTCAAAGAAGTTGTTTAAGAGAGAAATAAATGAGTGGATTTTGAGACAGCTTTCGATTAAGTTATCAACAAAAAACTAATGCTGCAAATACAAAACCCAGGAGAACTATTACAATGTCTCCCTGGAGGGTGTTCCGGGGGTCAATGCCCCCGCGGCCCAGTCCTTGACCAGGCCTCTCGGTGGATCAACCATGCTGTTACTGCTGGCCGCACGTAGGCCAACACGAACCACAGTCCGGCAAACAATTATGATACAAAATAGCCTCACAGGGAAATGTCAGTAACGGAGTGCATCAAGGGATCAGTACTTACACGACACTACTCTCGGCAGATTTCTGAGGCCGCACTTGTTAGTAATTTAAACTGAGCTAATTTCTGGCGGAGATGCGAGACGTTGTTTTCATAAAACCTTTCTGTATAACATTTTTCTTTTTCTTTACTCCTGTGGGTAGTATGTTCTTAAAAAATAAGAACTTGCATACTTTTGTACAATGATGCAAATATAAATAAATAAATAAATAAATTATATATATATATATATATATATATGATCGACACCATGCCTAACCCTTCTAGGGTAGGGTAGGTGCCTGAGTCCGAGCCTTTAGCTCATAAGACTGTCATTCCCATTAGCCCCCTTGTGGCGGGGATGGCAGACCAGAGAGGCCTAGCTTGTGGCTAGGCCTGGGGACAGTTGGTCCCAAAGATGAGGAGGTCCTTGTGCCTTCTCCCATGGGAGACTTAGGTCTCAGACACTCCCTAAAGAGGGAGCCAAGGCCGGGCCACCACTTGGACAAGGCCCGGGCCGGGAGACTACCGGCTAATCTTTAACTATCTATATATATATATATATATATATATATATATATATATATATATATATATATATATATATATATATATATATATATATATATATATATCTGTATCCCACCGAGGCTGGGCGACCTAAAAAGAAAAGCGAAAAAAGGTCGAAAAAAAAGAAAGTTCTTTTTAAATTTAGTAATGTATACAGGAGAAGGGGTTACTAGCCCCTTGCTCCTGGCATTTTAGTCATCTCTGACGACACGCATGACTTACGCAGAAATTCTTTTCCACATCCCCATTATATTATACATTATAAATTATATATATTATATACTAAGCATTTTTCTATTCTGAACAATGGATGTTATTTTGAAAACTTTAACTATATATATAAGGCTGCATGTGTACCACCACCACTAAGTGTTCTTTAACCTCTAAAACAAGGATTAAAGCAAATTCTCAGTATATATACACAGAGATACACACACTCCTTGGTGTATATACCCTTGAAAACCTATTGTTGTAATGTTTATGTTCTGTTCTTATAATCTAATTCTAGTTTCCCTCATGAAGATGCTCTGAAATTAATATTATATTCGTGATGAAGTGCTAAACCAGTAAGAGCCCTAATAATGTTCAGTGATACCTTGGGTGACTCAGAACTGACGAAATCTTATTACTGAACAAATGAACAGTTAATGAATGTTGTGGATGTCAGGTTCCAGTATTATGTATGAGTGTTGTGGATGTCAGGTTCCAGTATTATGTATGAGTGTTGTGGATGTCAGGTTCCAGTATTATGTATGAGTGTTGTGGATGTCAGGTTCCAGTATTATGTATGAGTGTTGTGGATGTCAGGTTCCAGTATTATGTATGAGTGTTGTGGATGTCAGGTTCCAGTATTATGTATGAGTGTTGTGGATGTCAGGTTCCAGTATTATGTATGAGTGTTGTGGATGTCAGATTCCAGTATTATGTATGAGTGTTGTGGATGTCAGGTTCCAGTATTATGTATGAGTGTTGTGGATGTCAGGTTCCAGTATTATGTATGAGTGTTGTGGATGTCAGGTTCCAGTATTATGTATGAGTGTTGTGGATGTCAGGTTCCAGTATTATGTATGAGTGTTGTGGATGTCAGGTTCCAGTATTATGTATGAGTGTTGTGGATGTCAGGTTCCAGTATTATGTATGAGTGTTGTGGATGTCAGGTTCCAGTATTATGTATGAGTGTTGTGGATGTCAGGTTCCAGTATTATGTATGAGTGTTGTGGATGTCAGGTTCCAGTATTATGTATGAGTGTTGTGGATGTCAGGTTCCAGTATTATGTATGAGTGTTGTGGATGTCAGATTCCAGTATTATGTATGAGTGTTGTGGATGTCAGGTTCCAGTATTATGTATGAGTGTTGTGGATGTCAGGTTCCAGTATTATGTATGAGTGTTGTGGATGTCAGATTCCAGTATTATGTATGAGTGTTGTGGATGTCAGGTTCCAGTATTATGTATGAGTGTTGTGGATGTCAGGTTGCAGTATTATGTATGAGTGTTGTGGATGTCAGGTTCCAGTATTATGTATGAGTGTTGTGGATGTCAGATTCCAGTATTATGTATGAGTGTTGTGGATGTCAGGTTCCAGTATTATGTATGAGTGTTGTGGATGTCAGGTTCCAGTATTATGTATGAGTGTTGTGGATGTCAGGTTCCAGTATTATGTATGAGTGTTGTGGATGTCAGGTTCCAGTATTATGTATGAGTGTTGTGGATATCAGGTTCCAGTATTATGTATGAGTGTTGTGGATGTCAGGTTCCAGTATTATGTATGAGTGTTGTGGATGTCAGGTTCCAGTATTATGTATGAGTGTTGTGGATGTCAGGTTCCAGTATTATGTATGAGTGTTGTGGATGTCAGATTCCAGTATTATGTATGAGTGTTGTGGATGTCAGGTTCCAGTATTATGTATGAGTGTTGTGGATGTCAGGTTCCAGTATTATGTATGAGTGTTGTGGATGTCAGGTTCCAGTATTATGTATGAGTGTTGTGGATGTCAGGTTCCAGTATTATGTATGAGTGTTGTGGATATCAGGTTCCAGTATTATGTATGAGTGTTGTGGATGTCAGGTTCCAGTATTATGTATGAGTGTTGTGGATGTCAGGTTCCAGTATTATGTATGAGTGTTGTGGATGTCAGGTTCCAGTATTATGTATGAGTGTTGTGGATGTCAGATTCCAGTATTATGTATGAGTGTTGTGGATGTCAGGTTCCAGTATTATGTATGAGTGTTGTGGATGTCAGGTTCCAGTATTATGTATGAGTGTTGTGGATGTCAGATTCCAGTATTATGTATGAGTGTTGTGGATGTCAGGTTCCAGTATTATGTATGAGTGTTGTGGATGTCAGGTTCCAGTATTATGTATGAGTGTTGTGGATGTCAGATTCCAGTATTATGTATGAGTGTTGTGGATGTCAGGTTCCAGTATTATGTATGAGTGTTGTGGATGTCAGGTTCCAGTATTATGTATGAGTGTTGTGGATGTCAGGTTCCAGTATTATGTATGAGTGTTGTGGATGTCAGGTTCCAGTATTATGAGTGTTGTGGATGTCAGGTTCCAGTATTATGTATGAGTGTTGTGGATGTCAGGTTCCAGTATTATGTATGAGTGTTGTGGATGTCAGGTTCCAGTATTATGTATGAGTGTTGTGGATGTCAGGTTCCAGTATTATGTATGAGTGTTGTGGATGTCAGATTCCAGTATTATGTATGAGTGTTGTGGATGTCAGGTTCCAGTATTATGTATGAGTGTTGTGGATGTCAGATTCCAGTATTATGTATGAGTGTTGTGGATGTCAGGTTCCAGTATTATGTATGAGTGTTGTGGATGTCAGGTTCCAGTATTATGTATGAGTGTTGTGGATGTCAGGTTCCAGTATTATGTATGAGTGTTGTGGATGTCAGGTTCCAGTATTATGTATGAGTGTTGTGGATGTCAGGTTCCAGTATTATGTATGAGTGTTGTGGATGTCAGGTTCCAGTATTATGTATGAGTGTTGTGGATGTCAGGTTCCAGTATTATGTATGAGTGTTGTGGATGTCAGATTCCAGTATTATGTATGAGTGTTGTGGATGTCAGGTTCCAGTATTATGTATGAGTGTTGTGGATGTCAGGTTCCAGTATTATGTATGAGTGTTGTGGATGTCAGATTCCAGTATTATGTATGAGTGTTGTGGATGTCAGGTTCCAGTATTATGTATGAGTGTTGTGGATGTCAGGTTCCAGTATTATGTATGAGTGTTGTGGATGTCAGATTCCAGTATTATGTATGAGTGTTGTGGATGTCAGGTTCCAGTATTATGTATGAGTGTTGTGGATGTCAGATTCCAGTATTATGTATGAGTGTTGTGGATGTCAGGTTCCAGTATTATGTATGAGTGTTGTGGATGTCAGGTTCCAGCATTATGTATGAGTGTTGTGGATGTCAGGTTCCAGTATTATGTATGAGTGTTGTGGATGTCAGGTTCCAGTATTATGTATGAGTGTTGTGGATGTCAGATTCCAGTATTATGTATGAGTGTTGTGGATGTCAGATTCCAGTATTATGTATGAGTGTTGTGGATGTTAGATTCCATGTTCTGTGAAGTGCACACATTTGATAACAATTTTCTTGAGAATAATATTATCACTATTATATTCGAAGATAAGCACTTGGTAACAGGCTCCTGGGGTGAATTAAAGTTTCACAAATTGACTAAGTCTTGTAATTATCGATGTTTCATCGTCTGTGGGATTTTGTTAAGTACATGACAAAGTCACAGTGGGCAAAACGTCGTTAACTATAGTTTCTTCAGTGTACTACCAGCCAGCCTTCAGGGGTGTCACTTGCCATTACTGAGACGTGTAAACAATCATGCCATTCCAATAACCAATTACCACAAAGTGAAAATGTTTGGTTAGTGTTTCCTTGAGGCGTATACTGCAGGGTTTGGGCGTGGCAGTCACATTCTGTGGGGAGGGAGTTAACGCCTCCCTTTCCCAGTCATCTGGTGAACGCGTGGCAGCCACCCCACAGGGGTCACCCCCTGGGTGTGGCAGCTAAACCTGTGATGTACCTGTGGCCGATTTCGAGGGCTTTTATACTCTAACAGCTCGGCTTTTGGCCACACTTCCTGGCTGAGTGACTATTATGACTCACGAAATCGTAATGACACAATTGCAAACAAACCATACCACGGGCGGGAATAGAACCCGCGATCAGAGAGTCAAATATGCAGACCGACGCGCTAGCCAATGGCCCAGTAGCTAGCGTGTCGGTCTGGAGTTTGACTCTCTGATCGCGGGTCCTATCCCCGCCTGTGGTATGATTTGAGTAACTATTCATCCAGGCTGTTGTTGGTAGAGGACTGCTGGTCCACATAACCATCACAGCCTGGTTGATCTGGAACTTAACATAGATTTAGTTTCCTCTTAAAGACTTCTACATTTATTCCAGCAATATTTCTCATATTTGCTGGTAGCAGGCTGAAGAGTCAAGGGCCACTGATGTTGACATACTCTTCTCTTATCGTGCCTACGGCGTACATACTTTTCACTGGATTTATTTTTCACTTCCTCCCATGTCTCTGGCTCCTGTAAGTTATGGTAGTGTATAGATTTAGGATCTGGGCTTTCAATATCTTCAAGGTGTATATAATCAGGTATCTCTTCTTCCCATCAAAGAGTACAATTTAAGTATTTCGAGACGTTCCCAGCAGTTCAAATGCTTAATTGACTTTACATGAACAATAAACAATCTCCGAAGGTTTCCCAGCTCTGATATTTTTCCTGTCATGAATGGAGCTGTGAGCACAGAGCATTAATCTAGTAGTGAGAGAACATTAGTGATCTGAAAAGTACCATTATTGGCTATATTTCTCTTCTTTTCAAAGTTCTCATTATGCACAGTATCATTTCCTAAGCTTTGTGTTCTCCCCTCAAAGGAGGTTCCTTGATGCTGGTAAAGGGGCTCTTGATCTAGGGAATTGGATCTGTGCTCCGGTTCCCTGAATTGAGTCTGAACACCTTCCTCCCCCCCCCATGCGCTGTATAATCCTACGGGTTTAGTGCTCCCTCATGATTATAATAATAATAATTTGTTGTGTTCTCTAAATGACACATCATCCGAGATTATTGTTTCTAAGTCTTTTACCTGCTTCTTATATTTTACGAGGTAATCTGCCCCTAAAGATCATATTATTTTCAGTGACCTACTGGAAGATTTCCTTGATATCTGAGTGTAACTGTCCTGTAACTTCTACTGAGGCAACTTTCATTATTATTTTGGTGTCGTCACCCAAGGATGTTATGTAGCTATGACTAGTGTCTATCCATGTCTGCTACCAGTATGAACAATTCTAAAAGTGTCAGAACCGTGCCTTTGGGTACTGAACTTTTTACTTTATTTGCAACCACTCTGTGTTCTATCTGTCAGAAATTGCAATATCCAATTTTCTCTCTTTTCCTGTTAAACCTGTTGGCCTCATTTTTGGGTTATTTATTTAGTCAAATACGTTTTCAAAATCCGTGTAAACCACATAAGCGTTCTGAGTTTCTTCTAAAGACTCAGTAAATTTTTCACGGGTGATTTAATACGTGTGGCAAGTATGATCTTCTTGCTTTTTTGGGTTGTGTAGGTCATGATTTTCCATAAAACAGTAAATAAGTAGGTTTCTCAGTACCCTTTCAAAGTCTTTTATTATGTGTGATGTTAGTGCACGAGCTCTGTGAATCAGGCCCAGGAGCTGCGTGCACCGGCATGTTATCTATTTCTTGATCGAAGACTGAAAAATGTGTGTTAATGATGTATATATAATTTATAGTATAGACACTTAGTAAAGAAATTATCTGGCCCTTTATGTGTCGTGGTACCTATTTGGACTGCTGAATGCTGATTCATGTCGTTCTTTCAGTATTTCACTCATTTCTTTGTTGTCGTCTGTGTATGAATTTCTTTTGAGTAGAGGACCAATACTGTAGGGATCAGAGCCCTTCCCTCATCCACGCCACTAGCCATGTAACCATACTTACAGTGTTCCCACGGCTTCAAGGGAGCCATCAGTCAGGCTGTGTTGGGATACAAACGTCAATCGTCTGGCTGATAAGGTCATTATCAGGAAGGTCTAGCCACAAGACACGCTCCGGGACTAAAATTCAAGAAGTCGGTCAAAGATATATTACAAGTCCGTCGGAAGTAACGAGAGAAAAATCGGTGGGTGTTACGTGGAAGTGGAGATGCGAAAGAGCTCACAAAACTAATCACAGGTATGGTACAGGTAAGTCGAAGTCATCAGTGGGTGTTACTAGCAAGCGTTCGGTGGCACTCGTCATTACTGTCACCGCGACAGACCGCAGTCACGTTGGTCTTCTGCGGTAAGACTAACCTGCTTATATACCTTTCAACGTCGGCCCGTAACACCTGGCGCAGCGTCACACCTGTTGTCACCACCTATTGTACCATCCCACTTCCTCCCCCCCCTGCCTCTAAAGCAACCACACCCCACCCCCACACACCCACAAAAAAACCTACACACCCACCCACCTATAACCACACCCACACACACTTAATGGCGAGTGGATACAAGAGCTCCTGCAGACTAGAACCTAAATGGTAATCTTATGAAAGATATGAGAATAACCACAGGTGTTTGAAGCTATTAGTTACTGATATCCATTAATAACCTGCTAGAGGAAATACTGTGCATCGTTTTATTCGTAAGAGACGAAATCAGAGAGGATAACACCCGGAGAAAACATTTAGAGGCTTCAAGATGACTTGAATAAGTTACAGTAGTCAGGAAGATGGCTACTTAAATTAAAGAACCCCCACGGTACTGGTACCTGATCAAACATATACAAAATCCAGAGAACATCCGAACGTTTATGGCGAGGTTAATACCGTAATTCGCGGAATGAACTGCGAGAATAGACATAAGTTAACACTATTACCGGAACGTATCCTGAAGAAAGGCTTACAAATGAAGATATGATCATCACACACTCGGAATTAGACGAACTGATAATGAGAGGTTTGAAATACGAGGAGTGGGAGTCAAGGGACAAGGGTGACAGCTTAAGAAGTACTCGAGCTACAGAATCGTTAAGAAATATTTTTTTTTCTCAGTCTCAGGATCGTAAGTGAAAGGAGGTAAAGGAGCAGGTGACGGAGGCAAACACCACCCACAGTTTCAGGAGTAGGTATAATCGGGTTTTGGAAGCGTGGAAATAGCAAAGCAGATCGAAAAGAGTTAAGAAGGAGGGGGGAATGAAAACCAGCAAGCTGAAGAATGAGACACTTGTGTCACATCTGACTCTTTACTGAGGGAACGAAGTCAGTGACTGGCGAAACGTTTCCTCAATAAAGATTAAAAAAATATTGCACAAGTGTCCCAGGAGCTATGACTCAACCCCGGCAAACACAACTACCTGAGTACACAATCATCTGATACATAACTATACACAAAAACGAATTTAATGCAAACCTACAAATCATTCCTGATTAGGTGAGTTGTGTGACCCCTGTGGATTTAGTGCTTCCCCCATGAACATGATAATTTAGCTACAGCCCCAGCAGCCTCACTAATTAAGCTGTCACCCGCAATTATTACTCAGAGAGGAGGCACCGAGGTTGTCAGTGCCCCAGACAACCACAAGATTGGTAGTACCCACAGGCAACCGCACGATTGGTAGTACCCATTACCACTACTACTACCACTACTACTACTACCACCACTATTATCACCAACATACTACACAACCATCACCATCACACACGATTCATTGCATTACCACCGTCACCAGCCACACAACCACCCCCACCAAAACCCCTCATCACCAATGCCACCACCACCGCTAATTTATCAAACTACCTCAATAATAAATCACACAGGAACCGCCACCGCAACCACCATTATCACCACCACTTTCATCCATTTTTTAAGCTATAAAGATCATTTCGACACAATTACCAGTGATGCCATCACACTCACCTACACCACCACTACCACCATCATCACACTCACCTACACCACCAGTACCGCCATCATCACACTCACCTACACCACCACTACCGCCATCATCACACTCACCTACACCACCACTACCACCATCATCACACTCACACCACCACTACCATCATCACACTCACCTACACCACCACTACCGCCATCATCACACTCACCTACACCACCACTACCACCATCATCACACTCACCTACACCACCACTACCATCATCACACTCACCTACACCACCACTACCATCATCACACTCACCTACACCACCACTACCATCATCATCACACTCACCTACACCACCACTACCATCATCACACTCACCTACACCACCACTACCACCATCATCACACTCACGTACACCACCACTACCACCATCATCACACTCACCTACACCACCACTACCACCATCATCACACTCACCTACACCACCACTACCATCATCATCACACTCACCTACACCACCACTACCATCATCACTCACGTACACCACCACTACCATCATCACACTCACCTACACCACTACCACCATCATCACACTCACCTACACCACCACTACCATCATCACACTCACCTACACCACCACTACCATCATCACACTCACCTACACCACCACCACCACCATCATCACACTCACCTACACCACCACCACCATCATCACACTCACCTACACCACCACTACCATCATCACACTCACCTACACCACCACCACCATCATCACACTCACCTACACCACCACTACCATCATCACACTCACCTACACCACCACTACCACCATCATTACACTCACCTACACCACCACTACCACCATCATCACACTCACCTACACCACCACTACCACCATCATCACACTCACCTACACCACCACTACCACCATCATCACACTCACCTACACCACCACCACCATCATCACACTCACCTACACCACCACTACCATCATCACACTCACCTACACCACCACCACCATCATCACACTCACCTACACCACCACTACCATCATCACACTCACATACACCACCACCACCATCATCACACTCACCTACACCATCACTACCACCATCATCACACTCACCTACACCACCACTACCATCATCACACTCACCTACACCACCACTACCATCATCACACTCACCTACACCACCACTACCACCATCATCACACTCACCTACACCACCACTACCATCATCACACTCACCTACACCACCACTACCATCATCACACTCACCTACACCACCACTACCACCATCATCACACTCACCTACACCACCACTACCATCATCACACTCACCTACACCACCACTACCATCATCACACTCACCTACACCACCACTACCATCATCACACTCACCTACACCACCACTACCACCATCATCACACTCACCTACACCACCACTACCGCCATCATCACACTCACCTACACCACCACTACCATCATCACACTCACCTACACCACCACTACCACCATCATCACACTCACCTACACCACCACTACCGCCATCATCACACTCACCTACACCACCACTACCGCCATCATCACACTCACCTACACCACCACTACCATCATCACACTCACCTACACCACCACTACCGCCATCATCACACTCACCTACACCACCACTACCATCATCACACTCACCTACACCACCACTACCACCATCATCACACTCACCTACACCACCACTACCACCATCATCACACTCACCTACACCACCACTACCATTATCACACTCACCTACACCACCACTACCATCATCACACTCACCTACACCACCACTACCACCATCATCACACTCACGTACACCACCACTACCACCATCATCACACTCACCTACACCACTACCATCATCACACTCACCTACACCACCACTACCATCATCACACTCACCTACACCACCACTACCACCATCATCACACTCACCTACATCACCACTACCGCCATCATCACACTCACGTACACCACCACTACCACCATCATCACACTCACCTACACCACCACTACCACCATCATCACACTCACCTACACCACCACTACCATCATCACACTCACATACACCACCACTACCATCATCACACTCACCTACACCACCACTACCACCATCATCACACTCTCCTACACCACCACTACCACCATCATCACACTCACCTACACCACCACTACCACCATCATCACACTCACCTACACCACCACTACCATCATCACACTCACATACACCACCACTACCACCATCATCACACTCACCTACACCACCACTACCATCATCACACTCACCTACACCACCACTACCGCCATCATCACACTCAGTACACCACCACTACCACCATCACACTCACCTACACCACCACTACCACCATCATCACACTCACCTACACCACCACTACCACCATCATCACACTCACCTACACCACCACTACCACCATCATCACACTCACCTACACCACCACTACCACCATCATCACACTCACCTACACCACCACTACCACCATCATCACACTCACCTACACCACCACTACCACCATCATCACACTCACCTACACCACCACTACCACCATCATCACACTCACCTACACCACCACTACCACCATCATCACACTCACCTACACCACCACTACCACCATCATCACACTCACCTACACCACCACTACCACCATCATCACACTCACCTACACCACCACTACCACCATCATCACACTCACCTACACCACCACTACCACCATCATCACACTCACCTACACCACCACTACCACCATCATCACACTCACCTACACCACCACTACCACCATCATCACACTCACCTACACCACCACTACCACCATCATCACACTCACCTACACCACCACTACCACCATCATCACACAAACCTACACCACCACTACCACCATCATCACACTCACCTACACCACCACTACCACCACCATCACACTCACCTACACCACCACTACCACCATCATCACACAAACCTACACCACCACTACCACCATCATCACACAAACCTACACCGCCACTACCGCCACCATCACACTCACCTACACCACCACAACCACCATCAACACACCCACCTACACCACCACTACCACCATCATCACACAAACCTACACCACCACTACCACCATCATCACACCCACCTACACCATCATCGCATTCAACTACACCACCACTACCACATCATCACACCCACATACACCACCACTACCACCATCATCACATTCATCTACACCACCACTACCACCATCATCACATTCAACTACACCACCACTACCACATCATCACACCCACATACACCACCACTACCACCACCATCATCACAATCACCTACACCACCACTACCACCATCATCACATTCAACTACACTACCACTACCACCATCATCACACCCACATACACCACCACTACCACCATCACACTCAACTACACCACCACTGCCACATCATCACACCCACATACACCACCACTACCATCATCATCACACCCAGCTACACCACTACCACATACTGATACTACTGCAGCACCACCACGACATACTACTACTGCAGCAGCAGCAGCAGCACCACCACCACATACTGATCGTATGTGGTGGTGGTGGTGCTATTGATGTGTCAGGAGTCACATCAATAGCAACAGCAGGAGCCACATCAATAGCAGCAACAGCAGTAACAGCTGCCGGAGCAGCACAGAGCGACACGGATGGTGACCATGATGAAGCAAGGAACGCATGTCAGAGCATTAGTAAGTTAATGATGATAATTAAGGTAGCAGGAGGTAGCACTGCACTGAGCGAGACATTACCATCACAACACACTCATCAACACTGAGACAAGAGTTACAACACACTCATCAACACTGAGACAAGAGTCACAACACACTCATCAACACTGAGACAAGAGTTACAACACACTCATCAACACTGAGACAAGAGTTACAACACACTCATCAACACTGAGACAAGAGTCACAACACCTTCATCAACACTGAGACAAGAGTCACAACACCTTCATCAACACTGAGACAAGAGTCACAACACACTCATTAACACTGAGACAAGAGTCACAACACCTTCATCAACACTGAGATAAGTCACAACACCTTCATCAACACTGAGACAAGAGTCACAACACCTTCATCAACACTGAGACAAGAGTCACAACACCTTCATCAACACTGAGACAAGAGTCACAACACCTTCATCAACACTGAGACAAGAGTCACAACACCTTCAACAATACTGAGACAAGAGTCACAACACCTTCAACAATACTGAGACAAGTCACAACACCTTCAACAACACTGAGACAAGAGTCACAACACCTTCATCAACACTGAGACAAGAGTCACAACACCTTCATCAACACTGAGACAAGAGTCACAACACCTTCATCAACACTGAGACAAGAGTCACAACACCTTCATCAACACTGAGACAAGAGTCACAACACCTTCATCAACACTGAGACAAGAGTCACAACACCTTCATCAACACTGAGACAAGAGTCACAACACCTTCATCAACACTGAGACAAGAGTTACAACACTTTCATCAACACTGAGACAAGAGTCACAACACCTTCATCAACACTGAGACAAGAGTCACAACACCTTCATCAACACTGAGACAAGAGTCACAACACCTTCATCAACACTGAGACAAGAGTCACAACACCTTCAACAATACTGAGACAAGAGTCACAACACCTTCAACAATACTGAGACAAGTCACAACACCTTCATCAACACTGAGACAAGAGTCACAACACCTTCAACAACACACGCACATACGCGCACACACACACACACACACACACACACACACACACACACACACACACACACACACACACACACACACACACACTGGAGTTTTGGGTTAAGACTCACAAGAGAGTGATGAGGTCTTGAGATTAGTCTGTGAGAGATGAAACCTCCTTCACGGGCGTCTTCTCTGTATCTTACCTGCAACAACCTCCTTCACGGGCGTCTCCTCTGTCCATCTTACCTGCAACAACCTCCCTCACGGGCGTCTCCTCTGTCCATCTTACCTGCAACAACCTCCTTCACGGGCGTCTTCTCTGTCTATCTTACCTGCAACAACCTCCCTCACGGGCGTCTCCTCTGTCCATCTTACCTGCAACAACCTCCCTCACGGGCGTCTCCTCTGTCCATCTTACCTGCAACAACCTCCTTCACGGGCGTCTCCTCTGTCCATCTTACCTGCAACAACCTCCCTCACGGGCGTCTCCTCTGTCCATCTTACCTGCAACAACCTCCTTCACGGGCGTCTTCTCTGTCTATCTTACCTGCAACAACCTCCCTCACGGGCGTCTCCTCTGTCCATCTTACCTGCAACAACCTCCATCACGGGCGTCTCCTCTGTCCATCTTACCTGCCACAACCTCCTTCACGGGCGTCTCCTCTGTCCATCTTACCTGCAACAACCTCCCTCACGGGCGTCTCCTCTGTCCATCTTACCTGCAACAACCTCCTTCACGGGCGTCTTCTCTGTCCATCTTACCTGCAACAACCTCCCTCACGGGCGTCTCCTCTGTCCATCTTACCTGCAACAACCTCCCTCACGGGCGTCTCCTCTGTCCATCTTACCTGCAACAACCTCCTTCACGGGCGTCTTCTCTGTCCATCTTACCTGCAACAACCTCCCTCACGGGCGTCTCCTCTGTCCATCTTACCTGCAACAACCTCCCTCACGGGCGTCTCCTCTGTCCATCTTACCTGCAACAACCTCCTTCACGGGCGTCTTCTCTGTATCTTACCTGCAACAACCTCCTTCACGGGCGTCTCCTCTGTCCATCTTACCTGCAACAACCTCCTTCACGGGCGTCTTCTCTGTCCATCTTACCTGCAACAACCTCCCTCACGGGCGTCTCCTCTGTATCTTACCTGCAACAACCTCCCTCACGGGCGTCTCCTCTGTCCATCTTACCTGCAACAACCTCCTTCACGGGCGTCTCCTCTGTCCATCTTACCTGCAACAACCTCCTTCACGGGCGTCTTCTCTGTATCTTACCTGCAACAACCTCCCTCACGGGCGTCTCCTCTGTCCATCTTACCTGCAACAACCTCCTTCACGGGCGTCTTCTCTGTATTTTACCTGCAACAACCTCCCTCACGGGCGTCTTCTCTATCTTACCTGCAACAACCTCCTTCACGGGCGTCTTCTCTGTATCTTACCTGCAACAACCTCCCTCACGGGCGTCTCCTCTGTCTATCTTACCTGCAACAACCTCCTTCACGGGCGTCTTCTCTGTATCTTACCTGCAACAACCTCCCTCACGGGCGTCTCCTCTGTCTATCTTACCTGCAACAACCTCCTTCACGGGCGTCTTCTCTGTATCTTACCTGCAACAACCTCCCTCACGGGCGTCTCCTCTGTCTATCTTACCTGCAACAACCTCCTTCACGGGCGTCTTCTCTGTATCTTACCTGCAACAACCTCCCTCACGGGCGTCTCCTCTGTCCATCTTACCTGCAACAACCTCCTTCACGGGCGTCTTCTCTGTATCTTACCTGCAACAACCTCCCTCACGGGCGTCTCCTCTGTCTATCTTACCTGCAACAACCTCCTTCACGGGCGTCTTCTCTGTATCTTACCTGCAACAACCTCCTTCACGGGCGTCTTCTCTGTATCTTACCTGCAACAACCTCCTTCACGGGCGTCTCCTCTGTCTATCTTACCTGCAACAACCTCCTTCACGGGCGTCTTCTCTGTATCTTATCTGCAACAACCTCCTTCACGGGCGTCTCCTCTGTCTATCTTACCTGCAACAACCTCCTTCACGGGCGTCTTCTCTGTATCTTACCTGCAACAACCTCCTTCACGGGCGTCTCCTCTGTCTATCTTACCTGCAACAACCTCCTTCACGGGCGTCTTCTCTGTATCTTACCTGCAACAACCTCCCTCACGGGCGTCT
>NC_091321.1:10840842-10895842 GCF_038502225.1 Cherax quadricarinatus
GATTTCAACTATAGACAGATTGACTGGAGCAATTTGACAGGAAATTTAGAGTCGGGTGACTTTCTTGATACGATCCAGGATTGTTTTTTAAAACAGTTTGTGACAGAGCCAACTAGGGGAAATAACCTCCTTGACTTGGTTCTTGCCAGTAGGGAAACACTAATTAATAATCTTGAGGTTAATGATGAGCTTGGGGAGAGTGATCACAAATCACTCAGTTTTAACATATCATGGAATTCCCCTAATAATGGCAATCAAGTCTCCGTCCCTGACTTTCGCTTGGCTGATTTCATAGGACTGAAAAATTACTTAGGTGGGCTGAACTGGAATGACCTGACTAGGGGTCAGGTAGGTGGTGATGGTTGCCGATATGATGCTTTCCAGGGCATAGTTCTAGCTGCTCAGTCAAATTATGTTCCAAATAGGGAAATCAGATCAAACAAAAATGATCCTAAATGGATGAACAATAGATTAAAATATCTGATTGGTCAAAAGAGAGGCATATATAGGCAAATCAAAAGAGGAGAGGGGCAATTAAGAAATCGATATATTCAGTTAAAGAGAGAAATAAAAAAGGGAATTAGAAAAGCAAAAAGAGATTATGAGGTTAAAGTTGCAAGAGAATCGAAGACTAACCCAAAAGGATTCTTTCAGGTATACAGAAGTAAGATCAGGGACAAGATAGGCCCACTCAAAAGTTCCTCGGGTCAGCTCACTGACAGTGATAAGGAAATGTGTAGAATTTTTAACACATACTTCCTCTCAGTTTTTACACAGGAGGATACCAGTGATATTCCAGTAATGATAAATTATGTAGAACAGGACGATAATAAACTGTGCACTATTAGGGTCACAAGTGACATGGTCCTTAGGCAAATAGATAAATTAAAACCTAACAAATCCCCAGGCCCTGATGAACTGTATGCAAGGGTTCTAAAGGAATGTAAAGAGGAGCTTAGCACACCTTTGGCTAATCTTTTCAACATATCACTACAAACTGGCATGGTGCCAGATAAGTGGAAAATGGCAAATGTGATACCTATTTTCAAAACAGGTGACAGGTCCTTAGCTTCGAACTATAGACCAATAAGCCTAACCTCCATAGTGGGAAAATTTATGGAATCAATAATTGCCGAGGCAGTTCGTAGCCACCTTGAAAAGCATAAATTAATCAACGAATCTCAGCATGGTTTTACAAAGGGACGTTCCTGCCTTACGAATTTATTAACTTTTTTCACTAAGGTATTTGAGGAGGTAGATCATGGTAACGAATATGATATTGTGTATATGGACTTCAGTAAGGCTTTTGACAGGGTCCCACATCAGAGACTATTGAGGAAAATTAAAGCACATGGAATAGGAGGAGAAATTTTTTCCTGGATAGAGGCATGGTTGACAAATAGGCAGCAGAGAGTTTGCATAAATGGGGAGAAATCAGAGTGGGGAAGCGTCACGAGCGGTGTTCCACAGGGGTCAGTGTTGGGCCCCCTGCTGTTCACAATCTACATAAACGACATAGATGAGGGCATAAAGAGCGACATCGGCAAGTTTGCCGATGACACCAAAATAGGCCGTCGAATTCATTCTGACGAGGACATTCGAGCACTCCAGGAAGATTTGAATAGACTGATGCAGTGGTCGGAGAAGTGGCAGATGCAGTTTAATATAGACAAATGCAAAGTTCTAAATGTTGGACAGGACAATAACCATGCCACATATAAACTAAATAATGTAGATCTTAATATTACGGATTGCGAAAAAGATTTAGGAGTTCTGGTTAGCAGTAATCTGAAACCAAGACAACAGTGCATAAGTGTTCGCAATAAAGCTAATAGAATCCTTGGCTTCATATCAAGAAGCATAAATAATAGGAGTCCTCAGGTTGTTCTTCAACTCTATACATCCTTGGTTAGGCCTCATTTAGATTATGCTGCACAGTTTTGGTCACCGTATTACAGAATGGATATAAATTCTCTGGAAAATGTACAAAGGAGGATGACAAAGATGATCCCATGTATCAGAAACCTTCCCTATGAGGATAGACTAAGGGCCCTGAAACTGCACTCTCTAGAAAGACGTAGAATTAGGGGGGATATGATTGAGGTTTATAAGTGGAAGACAGGAATAAATAAAGGGGATGTAAATAGTGTGCTGATAATATCTAGCCTAGACAGGACTCGCAGCAATGGTTTTAAGTTGGAAAAATTCAGATTCAGGAGGGATATAGGAAAGTACTGGTTTGGTAATAGAGTTGTGGATGAGTGGAACAAACTCCCAAGTACCGTTATAGAGGCCAGAACGTTGTGTAGCTTTAAAAATAGGTTGGATAAATACATGAGTAGATGTGGGTGGGTGTGAGTTAGACCTGATAGCTTGTGCTAACGGGTCGGTTGCCGTGTTCCTCCCTTGAGTCAATGTGACCTGACCTGACTAGGTTGGGTGCATTGGCTTAAGCCGGTAGGGACTTGGACCTGCCTCGCATGGGCCAGTAGGCCTTCTGCAGTGTTCCTTCGTTCTTATGTTCTTATGTTCTTATGAGAGAGAGAGAGAGAGAGAGAGAGAGAGAGAGAGAGAAATCAGTGTTTAACCTGTAAGGTGAGACAGAGAGTGTGTATACGTCAGAGTTTTTTAATGAAGATAATAAATTCCCTCATACATGACTGTACTCTTTTTCCTTACATAACAGAGAGTAAAAAGTGAGCATATATAGTATTTTGCAACAAATACTGCTGATCATGTAAGCCCTGAGTGTAACATATTTGTGAATACCTTTAAGAGTTCTTCTACCCTCGTAACCCAGTCTGGGGCCAGACTATTCTGATGACTGTTCAATCAAACTGTTGCTGTTGACGGCCAGCTAGTCCACATAATCACCACAGTTTCCTCTTAAAGACTTATATATTTATTCCGTCAATACTTCTGATATCTGCTGGCAGCAGGTTGATCAGTTTTGTACCACGGATGTTGACGCAGTGCTCCTTTATTGTACTCATCTAGACCTTACTTTTTCATATCTCATCCCAGTATATTGTTATGGTAATGTGTAGATTTGGAACAAAGCCCTCAAGTATCTTCCAAGCATATATTATCATGTATCTCTTCTTCTTTCCAGAGAGTACAGGCCAGGTACTTTGCAGCCTTCCCAGTAGATCAACAGTGAACAATATTATCAACGAGAGAGCACAATTCAGTGGCACTGGCATTACTTATCTTGTTTTGAAAATTCTTATTATACACCCTATCATTTTCTGGCCTTCGAGACATATGCCTTATTGCGTTCTCTAAATGATAGGTCATTTGACATTATTATACCCAAGTGTTTTACGCGTTCCTTTCCTTCTACGAGATGGTCCTCTATGTTTTGTATCCAGTGCTCTTTTTGAGTTCGTTATTCTTTCCATATCTAAGTAGCTGGTAACTGTCACCAATGAACATCATATTTTTCACTGCCCACTGGTAGTCTCTTTTGACATCTTTTTCCAATTTCTCCTTGTCTTCTACGGATGTGACTTTCATGCTTAGTTTAGTACAGTCGTCGAAGGAAGATACGAAGCTGTGACTAATGTTAATGTTTTTTATCCATGTTTGCTGTGAGGATGAGAAACAATAAAGGCTACAGAACTGTGCCTTGGGGGTACTGAGCGTTTTACTTTGCTAAGGCTAGATTTTTTCTTTACTACTACTACTACTACTACTACTACTACAACTACTGCTACTCTCTGGGTTTTATTCGTTTAGATAATTGAATATTCTTTTCCTACTGTGTATGTTATACCCACTGACATTATTTTATAGTCAATCACTCCACGATTGTACCCGTCAGATGCCTTCGCGAAGTCTGTGTAGATTATATCAGTGTTTTAGGTTTCTTCAAAAGCCTTCCTAATTTAGACATAATGATCCGAAAACTCTTGATTATGTACTATGTACTAGTAACTAAGTTTAATTTTTAAAGAGATAGACTGGTAAGGTAGCTGAAGGTCTCGGTCAGATGACCAAAAGCTCCAGTGGTAGGCCATTATACGACTAAGACCCGCGTCAGGAAACACTTGTCCTCTTTTCTGACGCACCTTACCTTAACTAACTCGGGTTATATAAGTTATGCTTTTCAACAAAATATATAATCTGGCATCTCGCTACCCTGTAAAAGACTTGTATGAAGTGTGATGTCAGTGCCACTGATCTGTAGTTGTTGTGTGATAGTCAAGCTAATGGGAAGGTTTTGAAAACAAGTGTGTAATAAAGTCGCAAGAAGACAACCGAGGGATATTACACGAATTTAGTAAATGGAGCAGGAAAGGGAGGAAAGAGAAGAAGAAAATGCCGAGAAGATAAGGGAGGGATCACGTCGCTCTTGACTGAAGAAAACTGAAGAGCAAGTAGTACTGGAGTGCTGCCTCGTGTGTGATATTACCCAGTACTGGAGTGCTGCCTCGTGTGTGCTATTACCCAGTACTGGAGTGCTGCCTCGTGTGTGCTATTACCCAGTACTGGAGTGCTGCCTCGTGTGTGCTATTACCCAGTACTGGAGTGCTGCCTCGTGTGTGCTATTACCCAGTACTGGAGTGCTGCCTCGTGTATGCTATTACCCAGTACTGGAGTGCTGCCTCGTGTGTGCTATTACCCAGTACTGGAGTGCTGCCTCGTGTGTGTTATTACCCAGTACTGGAGTGCTGCCTCGTGTGTGTTATTACTCAGTACTGGAGTGCTGCCTCGTGTGTGCTATTACCCAGTACTGGAGTGCTGCCTCGTGTGTGCTATTACCCAGTACTGGAGTGCTGCCTCGTGTGTGCTATTACCCAGTACTGGAGTGCTGCCTCGTGTGTGCTATTACCCAGTACTGGAGTGCTGCCTCGTGTGTGCTATTATCCAGTACTGGAGTGCTGCCTCGTGTGTGCTATTACCCAGTACTGGAGTGCTGCCTCGTGTGTGCTATTACCCAGTACTGGAGTGCTGCCTCGTGTGTGTAATTACCCAGTAGTGCTGCCTCGTGTGTGCTATTACCCAGTACTGGAGTGCTGCCTCGTGTGTGCTATTACCCAGTACTGGAGTGCTGCCTCGTGTGTGTTATTACCCAGTACTGGAGTGCTGCCTCGTGTGTGCTATTACCCAGTACTGGAGTGCTGCCTCGTGTGTGCTATTACCCAGTACTGGAGTGCTGCCTCGTGTGTGCTATTACCCAGTACTGGAGTGCTGCCTCGTGTGTGCTATTACCCAGTACTGGAGTGCTGCCTCGTGTGTGCTATTACCCAGTACTGGAGTGCTGCTTCGTGTGTGTAATTACCCAGTACTGGAGTGCTGCCTCGTGTGTGTAATTACCCAGTACTGGAGTGCTGCCTCGTGTGTGCTATTACCCAGTACTGGAGTGCTGCCTCGTGTGTGCTATTACCCAGTACTGGAGTGCTGCCTCGTGTGTGCTATTACCCAGTACTGGAGTGCTGCCTCGTGTGTGCTATTACCCAGTACTGGAGTGCTGCCTCGTGTGTGCTATTACCCAGTACTGGAGTGCTGCCTCGTGTGTGTAATTACCCAGTACTGGAGTGCTGCCTCGTGTGTGTAATTACCCAGTACTGGAGTGCTGCCTCGTGTGTGCTATTACCCAGTACTGGAGTGCTGCCTCGTGTGTGTAATTACCCAGTAGTGCTGCCTCGTGTGTGCTATTACCCAGTACTGGAGTGCTGCCTCGTGTGTGCTATTACCCAGTACTGGAGTGCTGCCTCGTGTGTGTTATTACCCAGTACTGGAGTGCTGCCTCGTGTGTGCTATTACCCAGTACTGGAGTGCTGCCTCGTGTGTGCTATTACCCAGTACTGGAGTGCTGCCTCGTGTGTGCTATTACCCAGTACTGGAGTGCTGCCTCGTGTGTGCTATTACCCAGTACTGGAGTGCTGCTTCGTGTGTGCTATTACCCAGTACTGGAGTGCTGCCTCGTGTGTGTAATTACCCAGTACTGGAGTGCTGCCTCGTGTGTGTAATTACCCAGTACTGGAGTGCTGCCTCGTGTGTGCTATTACGCAGTACTGGAGTGCTGCCTCGTGTGTGCTATTACCCAGTACTGGAGTGCTGCCTCGTGTGTGCTATTACCCAGTACTGGAGTGCTGCCTCGTGTGTGCTATTACCCAGTACTGGAGTGCTGCCTCGTGTGTGCTATTACTCAGACTTTAAGACAACTTGAATCACATTTGTCTGTCTGCAAATTATCGTATTTTGTTGTGCCGTTAGTCATTTGTAATATATGAACCAGGACACTAATGTGGGATCTAAGTGGCTCTTTTTGTATAGAGTGAAGGAAGGATAGAAAGGGAGAGGGAGGGAGGAAAGATAGAGAGGGAGAAGGAGGGATGAAGGATACAAAGGGAGAGGGAGGGAGGAGGGGGAGGGAGGATAGAGAGGAAGGACAGAGAGAGGAAGGACAGAGAGAGGAAGGACAGAGAGAGGAAGGACAGAGAGAGGAAGGACAGAGAGAGGAAGGACAGAGAGGGAGGGAGGGAGGGAGGGAGGGAGGTAGGATGGAGAGAGAGGGAGGGAGGAAGGAGAGAGGGGGAGGGAGGGAGGAAAGATAGAGAGGGAGAAGGAGGGATGAAGGATACAAAGGGAGAGGGAGGGAGGAAAGATAGAGAGGGTAGACTCCAGGTAGGTAGGCTGCTTCCATTTGACTCCTGATCAGCCGAGCTGTGGTGCCTAGTTAGGACTGGGTGCTCATATCTAGCTAGTTTTCATGAGCAGCGCTACGACCTTCAAACTCCGTGAGAACAGCCTCCCAGCATCCTGCCGAGGGCTGTTTGCACAAACACCACTCAGTCATCATCTGTGAACAACAATCCCGGAGTGATTCCATAAATCGCGCGGTGTAATTAAGAGCTCTGCAGGCTGCGCTCCAGAGAGCTTAATTGTTGAGTCATGAAGCCACGGCTTCCTTCCCCCCCTCCCTCACCAGTCTTCATTAAGATATGATTGATTGTGATGAGAGTAAACCCCTGCTGTAGCCTAATTATCAGCTGACCTCGATAGATAATGGTCGTTCCTGAGTAGATAATGGCTGTTCCTGGATAGATAATGGTCATTTACGACAGATGAGTGTGTGTGGCAGGTGGCTTTTGTAGCTCAGAGTAAACAGCAGCAGCGATCACTGAAATCAAGGTGGCACTGTGTGAACGTGATAGTAACAGTGGCACTATGTGAACGTGGCAGTAACAGTGGCACTATGTGAACGTGGTAGTAACAGTAGCACTGAGTGAACGTGGTAGTAACAGTGACACTGTGAAAACTTTTCATTATTCTCTTATTGTGGAAAAATATGAAGTTAGGTTAGATTAGGTTAAATACACTTATAGTTATACTTAAGTAAGAAAGGTATCTCCTATACTACACAACACCAGCCCCATCATGCACGTCAATGCAAGCGACAAGGAATAGTGTAGAGTGTGGCATAAGTTTCTAATGCGATTATATATTACCAATGAAATTTTGAGATAAAATGGAAAATGTGCATGGAAAATAATAAATCAATTTCTTCAATAAAACTGAAAAATTATGACCTATACAGCCTAAAAGTGATTCAAAAATTCCACTAAGAAATACCAGATTTGAAAGTTTATAGCCAATATGAAAAGAACTTTCTAGTTAGCTCAGAGTTTAATATTCCAAAACGCACCAACACTTAAAGTTTGAAAACGCTCAAAAGTTGCATTATCAAATTATCGACGTTGAAGTTTTGAAGGTAATCTGATGAAGCATTCATAAAGCATCACGTGAAAACCCGTGTTTTCATCTCCTCAAGTTACTTCACAAAATCAGTCCAAACTTTTCTCTAAGTAAGATTCGCCAGATATTCCTCAGTTGTTTCACGGAAACAATTTTGTTTAGCAAAACTGGCAAATTAAAAGTTACACAAAAATGTGTTTTAGAGGTGTTAGGAAGCATTGTGCTTCACTTACAGGGAGTAAAACTCAGATGGTATAATAGGACACAAGAGGCCGGATAACAGTAATACTGACCAATACAGCTGCAGAGGTCCGCTCAAGAGCAGAGAGTCGACCCCGCAAAGTTTAAGTTCCACTATAATCTACCTTGTTCATAATTACTATCGCATTTGCTTTGTCTGCTTTCCTTAATTCATGGTATAACTTAACAAATCGTTGAGGCCAATTGCAACACAGACCTCTGCAACACAACTGTCCTCAAAGATTTGTTAAGTTATAGCATGAATTAGGGAAAGATCCTGGACTTAACCTTACGAAAGCAGACAAAGCAAATGCGATAGTAATTATGGACAAGGTAGATTATTATAGATTATTATTAGACAGGGAAACTCAGGCGCCTCTAATTCGTTAAGTACACACTTAACATGCTTCCCGTATAATTTTGATTTACAAGACAGACCCATAATTTAGTTTGTTTTCAACAACTGCTCTCAGCGAGACCTGCTTTACTTTATGACCGCAAGAAAAACAGGAGTCGTAAATGATTTTACGACTCCTGTTTTCATAACGTCTTTGTACTGAAGCGGAAGAGGCTTTACTATACAAATTGATTCCAATTAAGTAAATACATCGAGTGTATGCACGCAAAAAAAGAGGAGGGACTGGTTCCCGATCTATACAGTGAAATATCAACAATGCAAAATCTACACACATACAGTGAAGTAGTATTTTTCACTGTCACTGAGAAGTAATAAATAGAAAATACCAGCTTTCACTGCCCCATTCCCTCACTAACCACCATCAGCCCCCCCCCCTCCACACCCCCTACCCTCAATCAAATCCCATTCAACATCTCTAACCCCACCCACATATCAAATCAAACGTCACCAACATAACCTCCCCACCACATAACTATCAACTAACTTCAAGCTCATCCCTCACCCACCTCCTGACTTCCCCACTTTGTCAGTTTCAACTCGGCTAATTTTCTGAACCTCAAATGCGTGACCTTTTTATCCCACCCTTCTTGTTGTCTCACAAACCCTTGTCTTCCCAATCCCTTATTGTCTCCCAACTTCTGTCTCCACAAACCCTTATTGTCTCCCTAACCTTCATTGTCTTCCCAACCTTTCATTGTCTCCCAACCCCTTATTATCTACCCAGTCTTTTACTATTGCCAATTCCTTATTTCCCCAACAACAACACCTAGTCAGGATTTATCAGTGACAGCAAAAGGTGAGGCACATTATGATGAGAAATCTGGGATAATTGCATCCTTCAACCTTAGTCATTAGACCTCAACAGACAGACACAGACACGGTCGGGGGGATTATTATAGTCATGGGGGAGCACTAAACCCGTAAGATTATAGTGCCTGTGGGGGGATGGAAAGTATTCAGGCTTAATTCAGGGAACTAGAGCACAAATCCAATTCCCTAGATCAAGAGCCCCTCACCAGCGTCAGAGAACCTCCCTTGAGGGGACGGTCGGGGGGAAGAAGTTACTATTTTCCAGTTGACCTAACTTCTTCCCCGGCCTAGGATCCCACCATTTTTTCTCTATCTCTCCTTCTTCACCTTTCTTCCCTCCCCAACCTTCTCCCTCCGCACAGCCCGGGATCTCTCTTGTATACATGTACGTATGTGTTATGTAAAGATGCGCATTATGTATAAAGGAAAATATGCATGTGTATATATGTACATGTGTATGTACTCATATGTGGTTGCATGTGTATGTACTCACATGTACCTACTAAATATGTCGTTTGCCAGTGGAAGCATGACAGCGCCTCTACTTGCTGTTCAAATTGTGTCAGCAAGTGCTGGCTGACTTCTTGATCTCTCGAAGAAATCTGCACGACTCTAATAAAGCTGAAGAGTGCGGCCGAACAGCGCAGTGTTTCCATTTCCTCGAAGTATTTCAGTTTGCTGACCGTTCGGCAAAGGTCCTTGGCAGATCACACACTCCATACCCTGGACAGGGACGAAGAAGCCTAATTTATCATGCCCAGTCATGACTTACAACAGCGGCCGGATTGCAGCATCCAGGAGATATTACAGATTCCAGCATTCTTTTTTGTTACTCCTTGAACTGTGCTCGCTTTTATATAAGAACATAAGAACATAAGAACGAAGGAACACTGCAGAAGGCCTACTGGCCCATGCGAGGCAGGTCCAAGTCCCTACCGGCTTAAGCCAATGCACCCAACCTAGTCAGGTCAGGTCACATTGAGTTAAGGGAGGAACACGGCAACCGACCTGTTAGCACAAGCTATCAGGTCTAACTCACACCCACCCACATCTACTCATGTATTTATCCAACCTATTTTTAAAGCTACACAACGTTCTGGCCTCTATAACGGTACTTGGGAGTTTGTTCCACTCATCCACAACTCTATTACCAAACCAGTACTTTCCTATATCCCTCCTGAATCTGAATTTTTCCAACTTAAAACCATTGCTGCGAGTCCTGTCTAGGCTAGATATTTTCAGCACACTATTTACATCCCCTTTATTTATTCCTGTCTTCCACTTATAAACCTCAATCATATCCCCCCTGATTCTACGTCTTTCTAGAGAGTGCAGTTTCAGGGCCCTTAGTCTATCCTCATAGGGAAGGTTTCTGATACATGGGATCATCTTTGTCATCCTCCTTTGTACATTTTCCAGAGAATTTATATCCATTCTGTAATACGGTGACCAAAACTGTGCAGCATAATCTAAATGAGGCCTAACCAAGGATGTATAGAGTTGAAGAACAACCTGAGGACTCCTATTATTTATGCTTCTTGATATGAAGCCAAGGATTCTATATATATATGTTATGTAATTTGTTCCGCAACAGATGACCAAAAACTACTTTTTTGGGTGCGGGGATTTTGGAAGGATTTAAATGCTAGTTTAACAAAGAATCTTTTTAAAAATAAAAACATGCTCAGCGTGCCAGGCCTCATAATGTGTTGATAAACCAACATGGCTGATGCAATAGTGAAGGAAGAAATAAACATGACTGATGCAATAATGAAGGAAGAAATAAACATGACTGATGCAATAATGAAGGAAGAAATAAACATAACTGATGCAATAATGAAGGAAGAAATAAACATAACTGATGCAATAATGAAGGAAGAAATAAACCTAACTGATGCAATAATGAAGGAAGAAATAAACATAACTGATGCAATAATGAAAGAAAAGCTTTCAAACCTGTAATATTCCCATAAAAATAAATGTTCCCTCGTCCTTATTCATCTCCACTTGTTTACATGTTCGGTACTGCTTACAGTCCAAGTGACTGAACTCTAACCCCAGTTGGAGCTTCCAAAATCCCACCTCATGAAAGACTTCCTCGTTTACTGAAGGATTCATGTGCAGCTCTATATTATTACTGAACTTATTAGGAGCTTTATGATTTGACACACATGAGTAACCGGTTTCGAGAGCTCTTCTCCGGCAGCTCAGCCTGAGGCCAGACTACACATTACTGACCACCAGGTCACTTAGTGTTGCTAACCGCGGCGCCTACAAAGCCGTTATAACCTGGCTATACCTGGGCCCAGGTACTTTGTGCAGGAAGTGGTGCAGCATCCTCTGGGCAGCTTCTGTTGTGATCACTAACTGTGCCTCTATGAGCGTGATGCATTGTGCAATCAAGGTGGCAAGTGGGTTAGAACACGGGTCAGCCTGGTGGCAGTCACACAACCTAGACCAGGAAACGGCTCAAGCATTACATGGGTCGTTGTAGACCTCATTATGACTTTATCCATGGGTCGTTGTAGGCCTCGCTATGACTTTATCCATGTGTCGTTGTAGGCCTCACTATGACTTTATCCATAGGTGGTAGAAGGCCTCAACATGACTTTATCCATTGGTAGCAGGCCTTATCCTTTTTCAATTTATTTGCGTTTCATCTCGTCATGACAATGACACTCTATTGCTCACTTGCCTGAGGTAGACCGCCTGTCAAGGGTAAAGAGGGAAGGGGCTGTACTGATACCGGCGAGTGTTCTTGATCCAAGGAGCTATCATATTACATTAAACTTGATTACCTCCCATCACCCAGATGCTTCACTCGACTTTGAAGACGCTACTGATATGTCAACACGCTCATTAAACATTGATAAAAAATTATGACATGTCTTAGACAAAAAGTGAAGCTGGTACTCACGACGCCAGTAAGCTGCTCTTACAGATCTTAGATATATGACAGGATGAGTGTCTAGACAGGGATATACCGTCACTCCGCTAAGTTAACGGTAAACCATTCAGGACAACTATGAAGTAATAACACTGACGCTACATATTATCAAAATCTTTGAAAAAATATGAAGACTATTAAACACAGAATCACAAAATGTGACAACATCCTCGTAAATTCTACGTAACTGTCTTGTATATAAGGCTTTCAGCAAATTTATTAATTTACGTTATTTAGGTTAGGTCTGGTTAGGTTAGGTCTGGTTAGGTTAGGTCTGGTTAGGTTAGGTTAGGTTAGGTTAGGTTAGGTTAGGTTAAGTTAGGTTAGGTTAGGCTAGGTTAGGCTTGGCTAGGTTAGGTCAGGTTAGATTAGGTTAAGCTTGGTTAGGCTAGGTTAGGCTAGGTTAGATTAGGTTAGGTTAGGTTAAGCCAGGTTAGGCTTGGTTAGGTTAGGTTAGATTAGGTTATGCTAGGGTAGGCTAGGTTAGGTTAGGCTAGGCTAGGTTAGGCTAGGTTAGGTTAGGTTTGGCTTGGTTAGGTTAGGCTTGGTTAGGTTAGGTTAGGTTAGGCTTGGTTAGGTTAGGCTAGGTATGGTTAGGTTAGGCTAGGTTAGGTTAGTTAGGCTAAGCTAGGTTTGGTTTGGTTAGGTTAGGCTAAGTTAGGTTTGGTTTGGTTAGGTTAGGCTAAGTTAGGTTTGGTTTGGTTTGGTTTGGTTTGGTTAGGTTAGGTTAGGCTAAGTTAGGTTTGGTTTGGTTAGGTCAGGTTAGGTTAGGTTAGGTTAGGCTAGGAGGTTGTTTATCAATCAAAAATTACCCAATTATAACACACCACGTCAATATATGAAAAATAAAATAGTGGTAAAACCAGTGAAATGTTATCAGAAAACGGGAATCCACCGGATTAATAATAAGACAGTCAGATAATCACTGTTTAAGGCTCGTTTAAGTTACCTGTTTGAATGTCTTAGTAAAAATGAAATAATGGTTGGTATTAAAAGGATGAGCTGCAAAATGTACACAATCCAAAAAACACGAGGGATTAGCGCACCCACCACTCATAACACCTAGTCACATGGTTGTAATAACTAGCTAGCCACATGGTTGTAATAACTAGCTAGCCACATGGTTGTAATAATTAGCTAACCACATGGTTGTAATAAATAGCTAGCCACATGGTTGTAATAACCAGCTAGCCACGTGGTTGTAATAACGAGCTAGCCACATGGTTGTAATAACTAGCTAGCCACGTGGTTGTAATAACTAGCTAGCCACGTGGTTGTAATAACCAGCTAGCCACGTGGTTGTAATAAATAGCTAGCCACATGGTTGTAATAACCAGCTAGCCACGTGGTTGTAATAACGAGCTAGCCACATGGTTGTAATAACTAGCTAGCCACGTGGTTGTAATAACTAGCTAGCCACATGGTTGTAATAACTAGCTATCCACGTGGTTGTAATAAATAGCTAGCCACATGGTTGTAATAAATAGCTAGCCACATGGTTGTAATAACTAGCTAGCCACATGGTTGTAATAACCAGCTAGCCACGTGGTTGTAATAACGAGCTAGCCACATGGTTGTAATAACTAGCTAACCACGTGGTTGTAATAACTAGCTAGCCACGTGGTTGTAATAACCAGCTAGCCACGTGGTTGTAATAACGAGCTAGCCACATGGTTGTAATAACTAGCTAGCCACGTGGTTGTAATAACTAGCTAGCCACGTGGTTGTAATAACCAGCTAGCCACGTGGTTGTAATAACGAGCTAGCCACATGGTTGTAATAACTAGCTAGCCACGTGGTTGTAATAACTAGCTAGCCACATGGTTGTAATAACTAGCTAGCCACATGGTTGTAAAACAAGAACATCAATTAATGTCACCTTTAATAATATTAAGAGTGTAAAGTGACGAACTGTAAATACACTGGACAAGTGATACCAATGGTGAATGAACACAAAATACAAAGTGAACGAAAACAAAAGGTAAGCACCTGGCCCTTAACTTTCTAACAAATTGATACCAAAAATTAAAAGTCAGCAGAGCACAAGCAGAAACATCCATTAACAAAAACTGATCGTTTAGGGAGAACGTTTCACTCAAAGTTGAAAAATTAAAGACCCAGGTGATAAGAACTCGTCTTCACGTAGCATGTAATAGTGTTAGTCAACTGTTGTGGCTTTCTTGGGTTATCCTGGGTTAATAACTTGAAGACTATTTTGAAAATTATATAAAATACCGACAAGTTGATGGGTAAGATAAATCTGCAACAGTAATGCACCTTTATTTTTCAACAATAAAGATACCCAACTGTTGCATACATGTATTACTGATCAACTTGAAGACTGTCTTCTTCTCAGATCTGTCATAGACAGATACAAATCATAGCACTGTGTCATCCTTTGTTCAACGATAAAAAAAAAACTAACTACTGAACCAAGGAAAAATGTAAAGCATAAAAACTGGGCTAGAATGAAAAAAAAAACAGTTGTCCAATGAGTGGATAAAGGATGAGACCTGAGGAAGGCCATGCCTGAAAATGTCACATTCAAGGGACAAAAATGATGAAGCTTAATTAAGAAGCGCGTGAGTTTCTGTCTCCTAATATCATGTTTATTTTTCCCCTATATTTTACATTGTTCATAATTACTATCACATTTGCTTTGTCTGCTTTCGTAAGGTGAAGTCTTGGAGCTTTCCTTAATTCATGGTATAACTTAACAAATCTTTGATGACAATTGTTGGAGAGGTCTAAGCAAAGCTCAGACCTCTCCAACACAAAGCAAATGCAGACAAAGCAAATGCGATATTAATTATGGAGAAGGTAGATTATAGAGGAAAAATAGCATATTAGAAGAGAAGGGAACTGACGTGCTCCTTAAAGGAGTTAACATAGAGTCAGTGATGATCTCATGGCGCTGGTTGTCTCTATCCTGAAGTATTGTTCAACACTAACAACCATTTTCAAGGCTGGCGAAATTACCAACGTGGAGAATGTGCAGATAATATATTTACTGTCCATACTAACGCCATCACAACTATCACCAGTAACACCATCACCAGACCAACACTACTACCACAAACACCACCACCAACCAGTACCACCAACCAGCAGTCACAACTCTCACAATTACTTAAGCACTGTTATTTGCGTCATTCATCATGTCGTAAAGTAAACTACTGACATAATTTACCCATAAAGCACTGCAGTCTAATCCATGAGCATCAATCATCCTAAATTTTAGCATTCTAGGAATCGCACTGCACTCCGGAAACCGTAAGGTGTGCGAGACATGACGAGGAAACGCTCAAATATACATAATGACCTATAAAAGATAACGCAGAAAATCACGGGCGAGAAATAACACGCATAAGAAAATACATAAGGAGAGTGACAGCAGGAGACCCAGTGAACTAAAACAGTGAAGTTTAAGAGGCACCTAAGTTCCCCATTTTTTCTAATAATATGTTCATTTTTCCGCAGAGGTCTAAGCACAGCTCAGACCTCTAAAACACAATTGTCCTCAAAGATTTGTTAAGTTATACCATGAATTGAGGAACGATCCTGGACTTCACCTTACGAAACAGACAAAGCAAATGTGATAGTAATTATGGACAAGGTAGATTATAGTGGAAAAATGAACACATACCCCTGACAGAAGACTGCAGTGTGAACTGGAGGGTTGCTGGGGTAAGTTTGGTGTCGTCAACAATCACTCCTGGACACATACTACTACAAGTGGGTCGCTCTCATGAAGCTTAAGCAATCTAAGCAACTGTAATTACCCTTCCCTTCCTTGAACCACACCTCTTTACTTCCCATCCTTTACGGATTTACAGCTACCACGTGAATATGAAAATAATAATAATAATAATAATAATAATAATAATAATAATAATCTTCGCAATTACAGCAGGTACTGGACATTTTGATACAGTTGACAACACATTACTGTACGCAACTACTTAATACAAACAAGACAAAGGGCAGAATAGCTTGTTACGCGAGAGAGAAAGAGAGAGAGAGAGAGAGAGAGAGAGAGAGAGAGAGAGAGAGAGAGAGAGAGAGAGAGAGAGAGAGAGAGAGAGAGAGAGAGAGAGAGAGAGACAGAGACAGACAGACAGACAGACAGACAGACAAACAGACAGACAGAATAGGATTATTCCTAGGATAACTCGTGTCTAGAACATGTTCGTACAGCATCATGACATCAATGCAATAAAAGTCAGTTGACCAAATGAAACCACAGTGTCCATACTTTTCAAAGTTTCTATATTTTACACTTCCTCTCATATCTGTCACTCCAGTAGGTTCTTATAGCAGCATGCAGATTATAAAACCAAGAAGGACCTCATATATGCAAAGTCACCACTGTGTAAAATTAGTGAATTTCCAAGCACTTTCGTGATGTCTCACATTATCAAGGAACTGCTAATGTGAGAAAATCAAGAAATCGCCTGGAAAGTGGTTATTATACATATTGTGATATGAGATATATCGGTTGTTCTCCACTCCAGAGAGCACAATCTAAGCACAGGGCTGCATTCCCAGTAGTTTAACTGCGTTACTGGCTCTATGCTGACAGTAAGCGATCCCTGTACAGGGAACTTCAGAGACAGTGCTACTAATCCTGTGAGTAACCATACGGCCATAAAGATTAATGCCACTTATCCAGCAACTGAACCTAAAGATAATTACTAACAAACCCGCCTACCAGAAGTAACCTGACAAGTTTCTCCAGGAATCTGAGATTAGACAGGTTGTGGTGCTTTCATCGGACTGCATGCCACAACCTCCAAGAGTCTGACCAACCCAAGAAGGGAGAGGAATGGAGGGATTATATGAGACGAGTGTAGATCGAAGGAATAAAGTTACTTATAGCTGGATTTTGGGATCCTTGCGTCCGCAATCCAGTCCCAGACCAAACCTTCCTAGTATCGGTGTGATTAGGAAAAAGGGAATTATGACTGGAGAAAGGAATGGGAAAAAGTTTAGGACTAAAAGAGGTCGAAGAGAAGGGGAAAGAAGCTGTAGAGGACAAGAAAGATGTAGGAGAGGGGGGAAAGAAGTCGAGGGGAAGCAGGAAGAGTTGAAGGAACTGGAAGAGGTTAAGGAGGAGATGAAAGAGGCCGAGAAGGAGAGAGGGTAGGTGAGAAGTAGGTGGTGGCGACGCCCTCAAGAAACCAGTTCCTCCTTCTGCAGAACACCAGCACTGACCAGCCCACACTCCCTCACACACCACCGCTGCGTCACTCACTAGTGATCATTCTTAACCCAGTAACACCGGGGAAGAGGAAGAGAAAGACAGGCTTATCGAAGTCAATATAAAGGAGGGAAGGAAGGAGGGAGACTGTATTTAGTAAATCCCTGCACCGGCGTGGGTCACTGAGCGGAGGGAGGGATATTGAGGTGACCCAGACAAGGTCATCCACTACTTGCATCATGAGAATACAGGTTGTGCTGCGTTGCTTGGAGGTCACCCGTCCCACGTAAGGTCAGGCATAAGACCACCTTTACCAGTTGCAAACACAATTATCTTCCAACACTTCTGCACGTCCTGACTGCAACACTGTGATCTCCAACACACCGCCTCCAAAGTGTGTATGCACTCGTCGAGTTGTACTCATCAAGCTATGCATGGAGGGTCGAGTCTCAGTTCCTGGCCCCGCCTCCCACTCTACAAACGATCGGAGTTGCTGATTCCTTACTGGGTCCTAATATATTTACTCTTGTGGTCGCCAGGCCAGGACAAGACCGGCGAGCCTACTAAAGTCTTGAGGTGAAAATTATTTAAAAAACCGACAAGTTGAAGAATGAGACACTTGTGTAACATTTGGGAATCTTTATTGAGGAAACGTTTCGCCAGCCAGTGGCTTCTTTAGCACTAGACTGAAGAAGCCATTGTCTGGCGAAACGTTTTCTCAATAAAGATTCCTATATGTTGCACAAATGTTTCATTCTTCATATTTACTCTTGCTTACTCCCACCACTTATCTCACTCACTTTCTGTATTACTTTCAAAGCAGTAATAAGAAAGCTGAAAGGCTTCCCAATATTGTTCTTAGTTCTCTGCGGCATCAGTTAAGACTCCCTCTAATGTCCTTCACTGTCCACCTGTCTTACATATACTTGTAGGTTACTAGTACAGTGGAACCCCGGTGTTCCAATGAACCAGACCTCGAAAAATCCGGAGTCCGAACTCTGACACTGACCTAACTCTCAGAGACTTTTGGAAGAGTCAGTTCAACATCCTCCAGTGTGTGGGGCTGATAATTAAAGCCTGGGAAATACAGTTTCGGACATCGAACTTTTAGCAGTTCGAACACCACCTAGGAACCAATTAGGTTCAAACACCGGGGTTCCACTGTAGTTGCTTCCGGGGGTCACAGACCCCACCCCTCGCGGCCCGGTCCCAGAACAGACCTGGTCGCTGGCCTGATCGAAGAGAGGCGAGAGTGCTTAGGACAAAGTGGTATAATTACCTTAACAGCCATCATTATCAATACTGACGTTACTACATCAATAACGCCGTTATGTAAGATGTCCAGGTATAGTGGGGGTGAGGTAAGAAAGGGGAAGGGGAAGTTTAGGTCAGAGAAATATTATCGGATAGGCATAGAAGATCCCCATGTATGGCATATTAACCGACACTGAGAAAAATAGTAGACAATATTTAGGAAGAGATACTTCTGAGTACATGGGTAGAACATTCGAGTACCTCAGAGCAAGACATTTAAACGGAGAAAGAGCACATTGTATTCCTTTCTTTCATTATTTGAAAAGGTCACACTGAATAATAGCTATCCATGTCTACAGTATCTAACGACTAACTTATTTTCTCAAACCACATGACCTGTTATAAACGATTAGAAAAAGCATAGGGCTGGCTTTTTATATCTTACAATTTCATACTTGACATCTCAGAAACCCTCCTACCCCATATGGGGAGGAGGGGGATGACGGTAGGGTGGGGTTGGCACCGACCACTAACCCAGTCTAAGGGTAACCGTGGAAGGTGACACCTACGCTACTCTGGGACCTCTCTCCCTGCTTTGGTTGCTCCCTTGCAACATTGCACAGTTCCTGATGACGCACTGCGAAGTGTGAAAGTACTTGAGCTAAAGATTTCCACCCCTCGTGGCTTGTCCTGCATATATATATATATATATATATATATATATATATATATATATATATATATATATATATATATATATATATGTATATATATATATATATGCTGAAGAAGGGTTGTTGAGGTGGTTCGGACATGTAGAGAGAATGGAGCGAAACAGAGTGACTTCAAGAGTGTATCAGTCTGTAGTGGAAGGAAGGCGGGGTAGGGGTCGGCCTAGGAAAGGTTGGAGGGAGGGGGTAAAGGAGGTTTTGTGTGCGAGGGGCTTGGACTTCCAGCAGGCATGCGTGAGCGTGTTTGATAGGAGTGAATGGAGACAAATGGTTTTTAATACTTGACGTGCTGTTGGAGTGTGAGCAAAGTAACATTTATGAAGGGGTTCAGGGAAACCGGCAGGCCGGACTTGAGTCCTGGAGATGGGAAGTACAGTGCCTGCACTCTGAAGGAGGGGTGTTAATGTTGCAGTTTAAAAACTGTAGTGTAAAGCACCCTTCTGGCAAGACAGTGATGGAGTGAATGATGGTGAAAGTTTTTCTTTTTCGGGCCACCCTGCCTTGGTGGGAATCAGCCAGTGTGATATAAAAAAATAATATATATATATATATATATATATATATATATATATATATATATATATATATATATATATATATATATATATATATATATATAATGGATGAATCATTTACCAGTGGTAACAACCATTTAATGTTTGTATGACCTCACGTCTGGTTACTACTCGCCTGACGCGAGCTTACGTTAGAGGTGAGTGGAGTAGTCAGTACAGCACCTCTCTGGGTATAGGGAAGGTCTATATTGCTTACTCGTTTTAACTTAATTAAGAAGCTATTGGTCTAGAGCTTTATTCTCTAAAGTCACCAGAAATTGTGAGATCTTGTGAAACTTTCATTGTATAGAGGTTCTCATGTGTTAAGAGACTTCAAGTATTCTAGTCACCACTCTAATCATCTCGGAAAATAGAGATGCTGTAACTTGATTGATCATATTTATATTAAGGGCCCATTCAGCTAGAATGAAGGTCATGGTAATTTATAAGTTGTGTATAAAGTCTGTGTTTATATATAATTATTGACAAAAAGGTACAATTAAAATACCATAAGTCAATTACGTTATATTATAGATACATCAATACACAAGAAATGATTCCTTATTACGATATAACTGGAGTATAATTCTCCATAAAAAATCACCTAGACTAACATCGCCTACTGTTTATAAAGTTTATCGTAATAAGGAATGAAAGGAAAAGTAAAACATGGAGGAGGAAGAAGAAAGGAAGAGAGAGAGAGAGAGACAGGAGAGGAACTAAAAAAGTAAGAGAAGAGAGGAAGAGCGGAACTGACAAATGGAGAGGAGGAAGAGAAAAGGATTGGTAGTGTGAATCAGAGAGAGATTATTATTATTATAATCAAAAAGAAGCGCTAAGCCACAAGGACTATACAGCTCAGAGAGAGAGAGAGAGAGAGAGAGAGAGAGAGAGAGAGAGAGAGAGAGATCACTTATCACACTCACACCAGTGTAAACTCAAGAAGCACTCTAACACTTATCCAAGTATTTCCCATCTTCATGAACTCTGCCTGACTCTGTATGATATAGCAGCTGATGTAGCTGCTGATATAGCGCTGATGTAGCTACACCAGCTGTTGCTGTAGCTGCTGATGTAGGTCTGATGTAGCTGATGTAGCTACACCAGCTGTTGTAGCTGTGGTGGTGGTGGTTTATTCGTCTCCTGACAAATAAACCACTACCACCTCGTCTACATGCTCATGTGGTTGCTTGAGTGTTTATTATTGATAAGACTACTGACAATGTGCACCAATAAGTCATGAGGAACATGTGCATCAATAAGTCATGAGGCCAGGATTCTTTCTTGACAACTTGATCAACCAGACTGTTGTTGCTAGTAGCTCACATAATCAACACTTTCCATAAGTAGTGATCCAATTTTCTCTTAAATTCTACCTTTGTGCCAGCAATATTTCTATGTGCTGGTAGCAGGGTGATGAGTCTTGGGCCACGCATGTTGACTTGATGGGATTTTCTTTTATTGTGCTTATGGGAGAGAGAGAGAGAGAAAGCAGGGGACAAAAGTTCACACCTGCTTGTCAGTAATGGCGCACTCGTATATTAGTTCCCAACACAAGCCTTACCATGGGAAAATGGTCCACATGGAGTCTTGGATATTCACTAAGAAAGACACGCTGGTGATTGTAGTTTTAGAGGATGGACCAGTAACTGAGATTAGAACCCCAAACAAAAAAAAAACTCGGTACACACACACACATACACACACACACTCAACAAGGGGTCTTTGAGGTAGTTTGCAAGCACCATTGTGCAGGTACCTCAAGTGTTGGACAACACATGCGCTCTACACCCACTGCTCCCTCCTCCTCTCATGTCCACTCTCTCCTTCCTTTCTTCCTACCACATGAAAGAGAGAGAGGGAGAGAGAGAGAGAAAGAAAAAGAGAGAGCATCCCATCTCCCACACACTCAGGACACGAGAATTGTATATTCACAATGTTTCATCCGGGTTGGTAAATATCATGATACACTACACTTCATTCGATATGTAACTATGATAACCACTGGCCCTGATAACAGGAAATAAAGAGTTCCATTGATTAATTAGATAAACACAAGTACTTCTTGCTAGAGTGAAGCATGGGTACAAACACACGAGGGAATATACTGATAACGACGACCCTCTACAATATACTGTACAATGAACACAGTATACACGACCTCAGTCACATGCATTACCACACTATTAAAGTGTCAGTAAACTTCTATGTTAATAGTCTCTGTTATCTGTATTTATAGGGTCGAGTTTCAGCTCCTGGACCCACCTCTCCAGTGGCGGTTGCTAGGTTAACTCTTTCCTGGCTGCGTGAGCCCAATCATACCTATAATTAAAACTATGTATGGATCCCGCCTGTACCACATCGCTGTGTTACAATAAATGGGTATCACAACAAGTCTTGAATTGGGTTCCTCATGGCAGGTCGTGGAGACGACCAATCCATCGTAGACTGGTCGTCCGAAAATATCTAACAAGGATAAAAAAAAAACATATGAAGTTGCAAAAAATATGAAATTAGTAATACACTTGTGGTGAGGAATGAGCAGTGGAGGATACGGAGAACGAGGAAAATATTTGAGATACTGTGTATACCGGACGCCTCGAGGGACAGTCCTTGACAGAGACTTCACCTGTGTCAAGTATTCTCTGCTAGTCAACTTTATCTATCACAACAATGGTACGCATCTTTCCTGTTTATGACGTTGCAGTATTTTCCCACCTTGGTCGCTGTTCGTGCAGATGCTGCTAGTGATGCTTCTCCTACTTGTACCCTATATAATGCTGAGAGTAATGCTGCTGCTGATATGCTCCAGATATAGTTGTTGTTGCTGGGAGTGCTGCTTGTTATGATGGTGTTAAGCTGTAAGTGTAGCATAGGTATCACACAGGCTTTAACATCACAAACCACGTCAATACAGGTGACAAAAACAGCAACAGAGGCAACAAAATCAGTCTCGACCCGCAATAAAATCTAGTTTCCAAAAAAAATAATTACTGTCACACCTGATTTATATATTTACTTGTGTAATCTGGTTATAATATATATATATAAAAGTCCCCCCCGTGGTTCTTTTGCGCGCACGCACCCCCCCCCACACACACACACAAACATACACACACACACACACACACACACACACACACACAGGAGCTCGGACTCGACCCCCGCAACCTCAACTATGTGAGTACACACACACACACACACACACACACACACACACACACACACACACACATATATATATATATATATATATATATATATATATATATATATATATATATATATATATATATATATAATATATGTATATTTACATATATATGTATGTATATTTGTGTATGTGTGTGTGTGTGTGTGTGTGTGTGTGTGTGTGTGTGTGTGTGTGTGTGTGTGTGTGTGTGTGTGTGTGCGTGCGCGCAAATGAACCACGGGGGGGGTGGTAGTTAAATGATAGCTCCAGGCCCTTCGTATTGCAATCAACATATCAGGAGCTTGCAACATTGCAAAAAAACGTATGGCCAAGAAAATACGATCACAGGGTGCTCCAGCAACACGGACATACTGTTGTATCGCTCAGGAATTCCATAATAACACCCTTCGTTAGGCCAGTAGCACACATTCTCTGTTCCTTCAGTCTCATCCTTCCTACAGTCAGTATCAAAAAAGAAAATTAGATACGGAAGTCTTAAGCATAAGTTGTCCTAATCCCTCACTCAGAACCGGCCACGTCTGTGAACGTCCAAGCTTGGGAATGTATTCCTGGCCATTTATGTGAATGTCCAAGCTTGGGAATGTATTCCTGGCCATTTATGTGAATGTCCAAGCTTGGGAATGTATTCCTGGCCATTTATGTGAATGTCCAAGCTTGGGAATGTATTCCTGGCCATTTATGTGAATGTCCAAGCTTGGGAATGTATTCCTGGCCATTTATGTGAATGTCCAAGTTTGGGAATGTATTCCTGGCCATTTATGTGAATGTCCAAGCTTGGGAATGTATTCCTGCCCATTTATGTGAATGTCCAAGCTTGGGAATGTATTCCTGGCCATTTATGTGAATGTCCAAGCTTGGGAATGTATTCCTGGCCATTTATGTGAATGTCCAAGCTTGGGAATGTATTCTGGCCATTTATGTGAATGTCCAAGCTTGGGAATGTATTCTGGCCATTTATGTGAATGTCCAAGCTTGAGAATGTATTCCTGGCCATTTATGTGAATGTCCAAGCTTGGGAATGTATTCCTGGCCATTTATGTGAATGTCTAAGCTTGGGAATGTATTCTGGCCATTTATGTGAATGTCCAAGCTTGGGAATGTATTCCTGGCCATTTATGTGAATGTCCAAGCTTGGGAATGTATTCTGGCCATTTATGTGAATGTCCAAGCTTGGGAATGTATTCTGGCCATTTATGTGAATGTCCAAGCTTGGGAATGTATTCTGGCCATTTATGTGAATGTCCAAGCTTGGGAATGTATTCTGGCCATTTATGTGAATGTCCAAGCTTGGGAATGTATTCTGGCCATTTATGTGAATGTCCAAGCTTGGGAATGTATTCTGGCCACGTCAGGAATCTTTTGGTAAAATGTTTACGAGACAAAACTTGTAGTACAGAGAAAAATTACAAACTATATTATTCCAGATTGTAGGTGGAGAAGAGGAGGGTGAAGAGCCTTGAGATACACTTGGCTGCAGTATTCCACAACTGATGATCAGCTTATTGAACATAGCGGCAATCATGGCGTAAATGTTTCTGCATTACCGCTATAGCAGTTGATGACATTTCTGAACGGTGGAGGTTACTTGTAGATAACTCACCCACCGAGGGTTCGAACCCAGGGCAGACCAGTTCTAAAACTAGCGAGCCACTGTGCTAAACGTCATCTAAAAAAAAAAAAGGTCTATTTTCGCACAGCGTTTCTCTACCACAGATGATTCCAGTGATCACTACAGTGACTCGGTCCTACAGACCTGAAGACATATACTAGACAATAAAGGTTTTTCTTGCAGCTTATGTAGAAACGAACGACGTGATGAAGGTGATCTGAAGATGGAGTTTCAGGCGAATGATTCAACAGCCGAAAGTTATAAATAACTCTATGTATTATAATTTTACAAATCTTACCAAAGTCACACAACAAATAACGTGTGGGTGAACAAGACCTTCTGCAAAACTAATCATTACAAACATATTTGCTTACCAGGAGTAGCTATAACGTCTGGGGTAACTTTTATAATCAGTCTCAATTGTTTCACACCTACGAAGTTCATCTTAATAAAATTATTGGAACACCTTTCAGAGAACTGTTAATATGAGTCTATATTACCATTCTGTGAGGATAACGCTTTGCCTGAAATATAATCACACAACCATCACAACTCGGCTGATCAGGCACTTGCTAGACAGTGGTCCAGTGCCCTCTTGAAAATCTACTTTTGTTCCGGCTGGTCTGGTGCTTGCCTGGTCAATCAGCTGCTACTGGCGGCTCGCTGACCCACATATTTATCACAGTTTGGTTGATCCAGCACTTGGAGGAGGAAAGAGACTTACAGAAGTGTACAATAAATCCAACGAAAAACAGAGGCTGCTTTAATACAACATCCGTGATCCAACCAGCTACTAGGAGATATCAAAAATATTGCCGGAACAAAGGGTAAACTGGATCAATGCCTCTTCCAGTACCAGATCAACCAGGCTGTGATGCCTATGTAGGCCAGTGGGACGCTAACAGTAATACCATCTTTTGAAAACCCACTCAAGAGAACCTTCCAAAGGCCGGGTTGGTTGGATACAAAAGCCCTGGAAATTGTTCGCAGATACACACAGAAATAGTCTCCCCCCCCCAATACACACACATTATGTGCAAATGAATCCCGGAGCTCACAAGATAAGGAAGTTAGACAGGTGTGTGTGTGAAGCCTTCCTCGTGCACATGTCTCTGATGTCTTATCAACCTGTCAGCTCTCCTTGACACACTCCTTCTCAACCAGCAACAACAAACCCAAACAACGTATTTGCAATAAATAGAGTACACCTTGGGTACGAGGTTCATAAAACATTATGTACTGTCATCTTTGTTCTTCTCCTTTTAACCTGTATTGTTATTGTTATCAATTATACACAGTACACTTATGTTCCGAGTGAACATTTCTTTTTCAGTCCGATTCTTTCGTTTAATGCTTTCATCAAACCATTACGTCTTACGTTTAAATTTAATGTTTACATCCTTCGTTTTCCTCTGCTTTTTCCTTTATCTAATTTATGTCCAACATTTACGCTTGTATCTAAATTCTATCTATTATTTAAACATAATGTTTCCGTACGTTGTTGATACTCGTTTGGAACGTTCGATGCTAACGTCCGATATCACTGTACTTCACTGGCCGCACTCATATCTGACTTTTACCTGATCCCTCAAACTGCTAGTATCCGCGACTTGAACACGCATTTCCCAGAGCAGACACAGTATAAGCTCGAGAGGAAAGCACCACAGTTCTATTTTATGAAGGACGATGTCGAGAGAGAGAAAAATTTCTGGCAGGGACACTGAGATAAACATCTCCGTTGCCAAGGCGACGCAAACCATCATGGCCACAGCCTCAGTCACAAGATGGAGGAGATAACAAACCTGCTTAATTTATGTCTGCCCGAGCACCTAGTGCTCACCTAAAGTATGAATTATTTTTATTACTATTAGTAGTAGTAGTAGTAATAGTAGTAGTAGTAGTAGTAATGGTAGTATTAGTACCAGTAGTAAAAGTAGTAGTAGTAGTAGAAGTAGTAATGGTAGTAATAGTAGTCATAGTAGTAGTAGTAGTAGTAGCATATACACTGGGAGGGCTAAACCCGTAGGAATCACAGTATCTGGAAGCAACCATGTTTGATCCAAGAATGTATACGCAATTCCTTGGATTAAGAGCCCCTTTCCTACGTCAATCTCACCCCGCTTCCCCCTTTCCTTTGGAAATGGATGGCCATTTATAGTTTATATTACCTGACATACCTGTGGTGGGTTTCCAGAGTTTTTCTGCTTACACAGCCCGGAAGGAAATGAAGAACAAGTCTAAGGGAAAACCATGGGACACATAATACTGCCAGAACAAAGATAAACGTTCTCTAGAAGAAACTGTGCCAGTTCCAGCAAGATGTAACAGATCCGTCAGGTTGTGAAAATGCAGGCCTGCGGGCCGCAACAATCTGGTTGGCCAGAAGTTCGCCAGAGAAGCCTCCTCTCAGGTTTAGCTAGGAGAGTAGAACGCTGGAAGCCGATCAAAGGTAGTACATGTCAGATGTGACAAGTACGCGGGCTGGTCGTGAGATGTGACCTTGAAGGAATCAGGGCGTAGCCGAGAGGCCGTCTCCACCTGTCTCACCGGTCCCACTCATATTTGCATAGTTAGTTTGAAGCGCCTGGCTGTCATTTACATGTCAGTGTCTTAACGTGAAGGATGGCGACACAACACATGCCCCACACCACTCCCCCACACAACACCACTACGAACAACCACCCCTCTTATTGATGAAGCAAACACACACATACACTAACTCACACTGACACACACACACACAGGAGGACGAGTTTTTTATATGTTGTCCCAAGGGAGGAGTTTATTGGGCAGTGCCACTCATCCTGTGAGTGAACATACCGCCATAATAACAACACATTTCAACGCGGCTGATATGCCACCAGCAATATCAACGCCATCCTTTCCTGTTGCAAAACTCAGGTATTACTACCTTTGTAAACATTTATTACCTAATTGCAACCCTACTAGATGAAAATACTAGAACACGTCTATTATGTGGCAATTTATGTGCAATGTGAACCTTGGTAGGTAAGACACATAGGCAACAGTTAGGCAACTTTATTCCGAAACGTTTCGCCTACACAGTAGGCTTCTTCAGTCGAATACAGAAAGTAGGCAGGAACAGTAGAGATGTGAAGACGATGTAATCAGTCCATCACCCTTGAAGTCGTACTGATTACATCGTCTTCACATCTCTACTGTTCCTGCCTACTTTCTGTATTCGACTGAAGAAGCCTACTGTGTAGGCGGAACGTTTCGGGATAAAGTTGCCTAACTGTTGCCTATGTGTCTTACCTACCAACCTGTCGGTATTGTATACCATTTTGATGTTCAATGTGAACCTTACAAGGAAGTTAAGTGGCAGACTTCAGTAAAAACATATAAGCAGAAGATGAGACATGAATTTAGACATATAAGAACAGAAAAGGGAGAACAAACATGCAAGGAAATAGAGAGAGAGAGAGAGAGAGAGAGAGAGAGAGAGAGAGAGAGAGAGATAAGAGCCAACAGTCGTGCGCAAGGAGTGACCTTGAGTGTGTCCCAGGAATCCATCACTCACAGAACTAACAATCATGGAGAGAGAGAGACAGGTGTCCACGTGCCCAGGTATCCATACAATAGACGTAAAGTCTTGCCCAAGACAACAACCACCAACACACTAGCAACAACCACAACTACAGCAACGACGACTACATCAATGGCAACTAGTGCAAACAATGACAACTACAACAACAACTGCACTAACACAACTACAACAACCACAGTAATTACAGGTAGTGAAAATATAGTTCTGGAAGGTTATTAAGCGCTCGTCTGGCAAGAACAATTCAGTCTTAAGTCATATTTTACACGTTGTCTTTAATTTACAGATATATACAAATATCTACAATGTATATTAAATTATATTTAAGATAACGTAAGCTTTAATCCGTAGTGAAACAAAATAATAATACACTAATATAAACAGCAGTATTAATATTACAATTACTAGTATTACTACTACTACTACTACTACTACTACTAATAATAATAATAATAATAATAATCGTGAAAAGGAGTGATAACCTTTAATGGGTTTCGAGATTTTTTCCAACTCTCGCGCCTAGGGCCAGGCTTATCTGGTGCTTGCCTGGTCAACCAGACTGTTGATGCTGGCGGCAAGCTGACCCACATATTGTCACCATCAAATCCCGGTTGATCTATTACTTGGCGGAGGAAATTATTGAGTTTCCTCTTGAAGATTTCTACACTTGTTCCGGCAGTGTTTCTGACATCATCTGGTAAGATGTTAAAAAGTCTGGGACCACGGTGTTTGATACAAGGTTCTCTTACTGTGGCCACAGCGCCCTTGAAGTTCACCAGGCATATTCTACACTTTCCATAATATTTCTCACTTCAGAATGTTGCTCTGGCAGTGTGCAGATTGGGAACCAGGCTCTCAAGCACTTTTCATGTATATATTACTCTCTCTCTCCTCCGCTCCAGCGAGTATATATTACATCAGTGCCTTGCTATAAGGGCGCACTGACATAGAAGTTTAGAAGAATTTTGAACTGCAACACCCTCACCTTTCCTTCAGAGTGTAGTCACTATACTTCCCACCTGTATGACTCACGTCTGGCTAACCGGTTTTCCTGAATCGCTTCATGTTACCTTGCTTACACTCCAACAACACGTCAGGTCATAAAAACTACTTGTCTCCACTCACTTCATTTGTCTCTTATTCGATCGACAAACCTTTTGAATGTTTAACTGTCTAGCACTCAAAACTTCCTTTAACCCATCCTTCCAAACCTTCTGGAAAGACCCCCTACCCATCTTTCCTTTCAATATTGTTATACACCTCTGAAATATAGGGGAAAATATCAAGTGAATACTATAAGGAACTTAACAAGCTGCTGCAAATTGTTCCTGATCATCCGGAGTGTGGTACCTGTGGTGGGCTGCACCTCACAAGCAGCGGTGATGATCATTAAACCCACTGGCAAGTTAGGTTGTGTAAGATTTTTTCAGGAAACAGGACAAATGTTTCCTGCCGCTGGACGCTTGGTCATCTGACTGAGGCCTTCCGCTGGCTTACCCCTGCACCCCTTTAAAAATTATGGGTATGATTACACTGGCAGGCAGAAGCTCTACAGAAGTACCTCATGCATATTATCAGATCCAGTAAGGTTTACTGTGTTTATTTTTGCTTTGGTCACAATACCAGTATGTAATAATTTTTGACAGCTATGCTAAAGATACATACAACAGCGACAGATGAAAAAGAAATTTACTTATTTTTTTCTCAGAGGAGAAAGATACCGATTATACACCTATATTTTCTTGCTAAATCAGCATTTAGTTACTCATCGTATATTTCAGACTTCAGAACACTCGCGCGTAACGTCTGTGTCAGGAGAAGAAAATATTCTTGTACAATCCTATAACCATCTGTTTCCTGGGTTAAAAGTTATAGTCTAGTGAGTCTGTTTCCCATCCGTTAAAATATCTGGCAAACCTGGAAAGATTATTAGATTCGTATCATGTACTAAATGAGGTTAAATATACATATATAGGGAAGAGGGCTGAAGATTTATATAGGGTACAACATTAAGAGATTTTTAAATACCTGTACTGTATTTTTTTTTAAGAAATATTAACACCATATATAAAAGTACACAAAATAAGAGAAAAAATTTAGCTACAAATTTATATAGACATTTATTCACTATGTTAAATAACTCTAAGGTATTCACTTGCCAAATTTGTATAGACAACATACAAAAACTAGCATAAAGACCAAACTCGTGGTAAATTCCAGCAAGCAAAAAAAAAAGAAAAAAAAAAATCTGGTCTTGGACTTTGAGACAATCCAAGAGAACAGCTGTTGTTAGGTAACATGTGAAGCAAGTCTGATGTTTATATATTAACTCAGTATAATTTAGTATGAACACTTCAAACGTAGCTTCAAGAACATAGTTTTTATACTGAATAATATATAACGATGACAAGTGGTAAACAGACGCTTAATGCAGTGAAGTCTTTATGGGTAGAACGTTTCGCCCAGCAGTGAGCTTTATCAAGCACGATAACAACAATGACAAGTTATATAGGGCGTCATGACACTAGTATTGTAAATTTGAAGTGAATTCAAAAACACGTTCTCAAATATCAATTGGAAACGAAGCAATAAGAAAAAATATCTAAAACCTGAACCTGAAGGGTACCTGAAGGATAATTTCGTGGGGTCAAGGCCCCCGCGACCCGGTCCCAGACCAGGCCTCCCTCTGAAGCCAGAAAAACACAGAGAAAGAATAAAAAGGCACAATACCGTGACTGGGACAATACACAAATAACCCGCACATAGGAGAAAGAAACTTATGTCGACGTTTCGGTCCCATTTGGAAGGGCCCAAAGAACTAGGAACAACTATACAAGAAAGACAGCGTAAAGACAATTCGCAACTGACATAAGAGCGAAGGACGGAAGCTGATGCATAGTCACACAGGAAGGAATGTGACATTAACAGGCAAAGAAATGCCTCCCCAGAAAAACAGAGCTGAACTGAGGAAGGAGGAAAGTGAGTAATGAGTATAACTCAACAGAATGTTCAAAGCTCTTGTGTAAATAACGAGTATGTGCAGACCAAAAAATATATATAACACAAGCAATGGGACTAAGAAGACATCACCTTGAATACTGCAAACTAGAGCACAAGTGTGTGACCCCATAACTATGATCTGATTATGATGATTTTACAACTGAAAAAAAATTTACCTAAGAACTGCTATCAGAAACATGTACAAAGATTCATTCAGAATATCATAAAGAAATTACTAGAAGAAATGAGGCGTCTCATATGGCAGTTTTAAAGGCAGATAAGCCTCAGGGATGTTAAAAAACAAGTCTCAAGTGTCACAAGTGCGCATCAGAGTAGATTTATCAGGGGAACACAACTGACCCGCGTCTACATACCTTCAACTTCAATTTATCTTGTCGTTCACTGATCTACCCACTTGTTATTTACCTGCTATCTACCTATAACAGTTCCGGGAACCACCGTTCCCTCTTAAAGGACAGTTGAAGACTGTCTAAATTGTATTATGCTCTCGCCTGCGTTCCAGGAAGTACTTATTGGATTTTAGGCGTTCCCAATAATTTACATGTGTGAAGAGATGCATGCAGCGACACTCACAAGCAAATCCAGTAGCAATATTCTAGAAAAAGAGAGTTCAAGTTCCTAATTAAAAAATTAGGAATGGTATGGACCCTCGTGTTTTGAAGGATCTTATAAGCCTGAGTATCACCTTTCCTGGTAGTTGTGATAGTAACAATATTGTACTGTTTGAGCATAACATTGTCAGGCATGGTTACTCCCAGGTCCCTTACATTATCTTCTGCCCTATACACAAGTTTAATTATGTTTTGTTCTTTCTTTCCAGTTCCTGTTTTTCCAAATTACCTTTATAAAACAGCTGCCACAAAATTACTTCATACATCATTATAATTTTATTGCGATGAATTACAAACTAACTTGCATGAACGTCAATTACACACATACAGCGGTGCTTACAGGTTCCAGGAAATACATAAGTGTGTGTATATAAAAATTACTTTGTGACTGGAACTGGAATAAACATGAGTAAAACAATCTTAAGATCGATGGAGCACGTCATTGACCGAGTTCTCATCAGTGAAGCAAACATGCTGGACTTAGAATTTATATTGACACAGACGTAAATCACACGTACAATAAAGGAAAAATAGTGTCACTGAATATCAATAAAATTTATGAGCTATGAAAAAAAATAAAAATAAAAATGTAGAAATGACTGTCATGAAGTAGAATCTGGCGATGCTAGTAGGATTATTATTATTATAATCAAAAAGAAGCGCTAAGCCACAAGGACTATACAGCGCTGCGATGCTAGTAGGAGAGTGCCATAAAAAATATATTTAAAATTTCTGTACTTGTTTCCTAAACATTGAAAACAAGTGATGAGTATCACAACACATTGCTGTCGTCAAGAAGCACACAGTTCCAACACACGTGAATCAATAAATCACATAATGTCCAAGGACGGTGACCGAGACTCGAACATTGGGTGCCTGGCAACGGTAGTAACCTGTAAACAAAAAACAACCTTCAAGACCCATCACGGGCTCGGGCACACCACGCCCCTAAACAGCACAACAACAATAATTCACATACCGCAAACACTCAACACTACACACCACACATTAACACCAATCAACGCAAATACCCAACACAATACCTCAAATACACAATACCACATCAAATACTACAAAAACCCAATACTACATAACACAACACTACCTTTGATATACCTTTGAAGGATTTTCGAGTTTTCCTACTCCCGCGGCCTAGCCATGGACCAGGCTCGTCTAGTACTTGCCTGGTCAACCAGGCACACACAAAACACACCACAAAGAACAAACCAGTTAGCACCCTACCACACCACTAAAACTCCTTACCACACCATGTACACAATTAATCCAATAATTTCATATGTCAGGAAAAAACATTCAAAGGTATCTCGCAGGAAATTTGGTAAACCATCAAAGAGAGCCTATAGTTCCATGATACTTAACATTCTTTCAATACTACAGCATTACCATCATCCCCGCCACCGCAGCCGCCGGCACCATCATTCACCACAGATCATTCTCACTAATCAATGATTGCACCATGCAGGCTCAGCACTCTAGTGTACTACTTTCACTCTGACCTTTACAAGACGTTCAAATTTAACACTTTAATGATAAGACTTAGAAACAATAGCCTTTAATTCCTTGTGGCATGAATACTGCCATTTTTGTTCATGAACAAATATTAGATTTTGCCACTGAAGCGGCCACTTTACTGTGCACCTCATATATATCTTATGACGGGTAGCACATGAAATATTTTATATTTCAAGTGAATTTAGGATATCTGTTTAAAATGTCTGGTCTTATATTTTTAATTATTAAGATACCTTGACGTATCACAGATTATTATATCTCTGTATTCCTCATAATAATCATATACCCAGTTGTGTTCATTTTGACTCGGGTAATCGAAGTAACACGACTCCAAATAAATCACAGAACGGGTGGGACTCGAACCTATACTAGATAAGTTCTCAGTGTGTGAACCACTGGTCCAGCTGGCTCTAATAGGAATCAGAAAACTAGATATGTTTATATACACCATAGGGAGGTTAGCATGAGCCACCAATGCGACCACAAATGTAAGCTTTTACAGATGAATCCCACACCAGCGTGGCTGTAGGTTGTTCTAGCTCAAGTTCCTTCAAAGTTGCAATTATGACTGACGAAATCGTAATAACACGATTGCAAACAAATCACAGAACGGGTATGGGGTCGAACCCATGGCGACTTTGAAGGGATCTAAGATAGAGAATGAGCACGCCACAACCATGGTGGTTTGGGATTAGTCTGTAAAAACCTGTAATTGATTCCGTGCCATCTCTTTGATTTAACAGGGTTTAACCTATTACGACAGGTGTGTACTATTACGACAGGTGTGTACTATTATGACAGGTGTGTACTATTACAACAGGTGTGTACTATTCCATCTATCATTTTACCAGTAGTGCTTTTATTCCTAACATTCACAACTCGACAATCGTAGTAAAGTAACCAATCAATGACTAGCTCTGTTATTTGAAATCTCACTGTCCCATTTAACACATAATAATGATTACCTTCCCCGAAATACATTGTATAACTATAGACACTCTTCCATGTATGACAACCAATGCTGAATCAATCTATTATACAATTGTATCCTCGTGAAAAATATACTTACATTCCAGTATTCTTGCTTTTTTGTACAAGATTACATATCGTACGTGCGTACTGCATCACCTTTCTGTCGTACATACATTAAAGAAGAGGTTGAGAACACCACCATATGATGTGCTCAGGTCTACTATGTGAACCATCAAATATTTTCTCTGAAACATGAGACTAACTTTTCTGTCTCTTAAGTATTACTTTACCTACGGTAATAGTTTTCATTTAACTCACGTCCCAACTAATTCATCAAAGTGTGACTATATTCTGGGTACAGTCTCTTCACTAATATTCTCTCCAACAGTTTACAACAGCACAACGTCGAGATACTGGAATCATCACAGCTACAGCGCAAAATCCATACATCGCCTAGAGTGGCAGTGCTGCATAAACTACAAAAAGAGGGCTGACGGGTGGTAATCAACTGGATACCAACCACACTGGCGTCACCGGCAGCAGTCCAGCAGATGAAGCTGCCAAAAAATTTCACTAGTAGCGTTATACATCAATGTGCTATCTATTCTTGAGCATCGAGATATATGACTTCGATATCATAAATACATCCAGGTCATCAACCTGGTACAGGAAGACAACCAGATACGAAGCACCGATACAAGTTTAAGGTACAGTAGGTTGACTAAGTAAATGTACAACACCAGGCTGGGGTGCCCCTGCTGAAGAGAAATGAAGATCCAGTTGCCTGAACACGAAAGAACATGACAGCATTGCAAAGACCAACCTGAGCAATGAAAACCTCAACATCATGACTTGAATAATTCATAACTAACCCTCCAATCAGAAACAGAACGTTTCGGTCCATCTTAGACCATTACCAAGCGCGAGTGAATCTGAATATTAGTTCAGCATGGGCAGAAACGTCATCTAATTTCCTTTTTCATTTTTTTGTGATAATTGTGAATCAGCTTGAGTGTTCCCCGGAACATCACGTACGAAATTACTTGGCAACAGGAAGACTGCACCCTACCTGACACCAAGCTGGTGAACACACCCACCACCAAGAAAGCACGGCCAAGCAGACAGCTATCACAGGGTGTGCCAGTCCAGGGGTTAAGGCCCGGGCAGGTCACAACCTGCATATTAAAAAAAAAAACTAAACAAAAACCAAGTGGAGAGGTGAGATGGGGCAGAGAAACTCGACAAGCGAGGTAGACAACAAAACAAGAGGTCTGTGACCTCTTGGACGAACAGCAGCAGGAACAGCAACACGAGTTGGCAGGCAGCAACATCAGCAACAGATGCTCTTTGCAATGTGGCCGCGACCTAACCAGACGTCTCACTTCTCAAAATGTTACCGAACACTGCTCCTTTTTCTTACTGACGTAACTACTTACGTTGCTGATCACGTTGCTGTTACTGTCACTACGAGCACAGCTGCTGTATCACCGTAGCTGAAACCACAGCTACTGCTGTATCACCGTAGCTGTAACCACAGCTACTGCTGTATCACCGTAGCTGTAACCACAGCTACTGCTGCTTCACCCTAGCACGATGCTCAAACTTTGTGCATTAATCTCTCCTACTACTGCATCTTCGGTTAATTATCTCAATCTTTAATATAACCGTAGAGGCGGTGCAGGAGAGGAGTGTGACGACCCCCTCACAGCCGAGTACCAGCACCTACTGCACGAAGTAAACAGATTTTTCCCTTCCTTCCAACTACATTTCTTCTTCAGTTTCAAAAGCTGTAAATTAACTTGGTTGTCTCCTTACCCAGTGTCTCCCGGTGACAGTCCAGATCAGCTTTATCCTTATTTATTTCTTCTTATGGTAGCAATATTGAGGTACCTGACACTAATTTCGAGAGTTCCTCTATCTTCGTGTGCCGGTTTGAGGGCAGACTTCCTTGCTGACCGCCTGGTCAACCAGGCTGTTGCTGCTAGCTGCCCGCTGGCCCCACATAGTCATAATCACTCGGTTATCAGGCAGGTGCAGGCGACAGTGATCCAGTTTGCTCTCTAAAATCAATAAGTGATTATACTGATTATAATTATAATGTCAATGAGTAATATGTGTGGCGATGGTTGTGGTGACAAGTTTGGCGGTAGCGAGTAGTGGTGGCGGTAGCGAGTAGTGGTGGCGGTAGCGAGTAGTGGTGGTGGTAGTGAGTAGTAGTGGTGGTAGCGAGTATGGTTGTAGTGAGTATGGTGGTGGTGGTGGGTGTGGTAGGTTGTGACCACACAGCTCTCTCTGTTAATGTCATCATGCACAGTGCAACACTGTGCTCTACAATGTTCACTCTCACCACATTACTAAGCTCAGTCTTAACCTAGAAGCCGAAGCTTTGCACTCTAGCCAAGATTAGCTGCTTGTAGAGACTCCAGATTTATCCTCTCTAACCGTGATCACGATAACTTAGCATGCCGCTGTTTTTCTGCAGAATTCTGAGTCTTAGAAAAGGTCCTCAAGCCAAATAATATTTTCTCTAGTAACGATGTATTCTCTGGAAAGAAGGAGAGGGAGATACGCGGTAATATGCACATGAAGATACTGGAAGGGCCGAGTACAAAATGTGTACTAATGAATAGAAGAGAAGCCACAGACACTATACGACAACACTGTATTAACATCCATGGGCCTAGACTTTTCAATCTGCTACCAGCAGATGTCAGAAATATTGCTAGAACCAGTATAAAAGTCTGCAAAGGATACTAGATCACTACCTCTGTGGTGTGCCTAATCAATCAGGCTGTGGTGGGTATGTAGGCCGGCGAGCCGCCAACAGCAACAGGGTAGTTGACCAAGCCAATCAACAAAGAGGCCTGACCAAGGGCCGGACCGTTGGAGTAGGAAAACTCTCGAAACAGGTCACAGGTAAAACATAATAAATGAGAGTGATATTATACTAAGGAAACAAACATTTATTATCAGTACAATCGTCACTTACACACTGACACAATAATAAATGTTACACTTTAATCTTGTGGCTGTAGTCCCAGCAACACGCTCCACCTCACAAACCTCTTTCATTATCATTTTCCGCTTCACACTTGGTTTCCCATTGTCATTCACAGGTTCTTAGGTGCCATAAGAGGCCGAGTTAAACGTTCACGCCTGTGTAAGAATGATGCTCAGGATCTAAACAATATCTTCAGTGAAGAACCGCTGGTGGATACATGACGCTTGAGTCCTGACAAAGATAGGCTAGAGCAGTAAAACTGACGCCAGAAAAACTGGTGCATGTTCGGTCACGACAATTAGTACCCTAGGATGGGTAAGAAACATTCTTCCTCCAGTCAAGCATCACAGGATAAAAAAAACTTCCACTGAATACCATCAGGCGGGTCAGGTTCAGGTCTAATCCTCAAGAATGTATGTCACTTTGGTTTTAATTTTGCAGACGATCCTGTATTGTTTTCATCAGAATTTGCTAAAATAAAGATAATTAATTTGCGCATCTAATACAGCTGTAAATTAGAGAGACCTTCTCTGCCACTGAATTTATTTTCGGAATCCTGGGCAAGTAACGGAAGTATAGGAACCTCTCTTACCGCTGTTTGCCCCTTGTTCTCCTAGAAGTAAATACTGTAGGTATATGGGTGTTGGCCACAGCAGTGTTGTCTCTATACTACTAAAAGATTTAATCCCTGGTAGGATATTCGACTAGTCTTCCATGCAGAGTTTCTCCACGAACTCCAGGATTTTTTTTTTTATTGCATTTGAAGGCCGCCTGTTTGAGTTCCGTGTGGGTTCATCTGCTTCACTAACAAGTGTCTATTACTCTTTTGTATGTCGATTTGGTTTTGGGTAGTAACCTCCCTGGAAAGTCCAAGGACAAACTATCTTGTAATGTTTTATACTCTATCCTTGCCTATCTTCTAGCAAGACACCTGCAGCAGAAGATGATAAGCAGCCTCATAGTAAAACAGCCTCGCCTCCACGTGGAGAAGCTGCTCTTCACGTTCTTCTTGTCACACGTCTCACGTATTTTAAGCCAGATATAGAGGTGCGCTGCGTGTCCAGGCAATTAAATTTGTGTTTCGTCACACTACAAAACAGGTTCACATTGGCTTTATATTCAGATGTTGTCGTCTTTCAAATGAATTTTAAAAGACACTCAGACCAGCGGTATATTTAACGTGTGAAGCTACAAGAGTCCAAATTAAGCTTAAATAAATAAAGAGAATATCATTACGTAGATAAGCCACATTATATATTTTCATCCAGGATCATGTATTGCCACATTGATATAATGAATTTCTTAAGCAACATTTGGGCTTAAAATCCCATCAACGCCACCGACGTCACTGGCCAAGCTTCGTAAACATCTTACGTACAGTCAATGTAAGTACAGTAAATTGAGGTACAATGAACCACACTAGAGAGAGAGAGAGAGAGAGAGAGAGAGAGATGGAGGCTACATCTGCCTCTGTTTTTGGATTTGCCCAGAGATGGAAAGCCGGTCAAGCATAATGAAAGTACTGAAAAACAAAAAACTTAGAAAATGTAAGAAATTTCATGAGCAAAGTTCCTCTAATAGAAGTACATTTGATCGTAAGAGAGAGAAGGCAGTTACTCGAGTAAATATTACATTTATCAACATTTCTCTTCTCCGGCTGATCGTTTTCTCTCGTTATGTATTACGTCTTCGTTGAACGGCCCAATTATTTACGCGTTTAATATGGTTTAATCTTATTTCCGTGCAGGTTTTACATTTTTTTGCGATTCTGTTTAAGCACAGGTCCTCAACCACCCCAACACCACAACCACCCCAACACCACAACCACCCCAACACCACAACCACCCCAACACCACAACCACCCCAACACCACAACCACCCCAACACCGCAACCACCCCAACACCACAACCACCCCAACACCACAACCACCCCAACACCACAACCACCCCAACAACACAACCACCCCAACACCACAACCACCCCAACACCACAACCACCCCCAACACCACAACCACCCCAACACCACAACCACCCCAACAACACAACCACCCCAACACCACAACCACCCCAACACCACAACCACCCCAACACCACAACCACCCCAACACCACAACCACCCCAACAACACAACCACCCCAACACCGCAACCACCCCAACACCACAACCACCCCAACACCACAACCACCCCAACACCACAACCACCCCAACACCACAACCACCCCAACAACACAACCACCCCAACACCACAACCACCCCAACACCACAACCACCCCAACACCACAACCACCCCAACACCACAACCACCCCAACAACACAACCACCCCAACACCACAACCACCCCAACACCACAACCACCCCAACACCACAACCACCCCAACACCACAACCACCCCAACACCACAACCACCCCAACACCACAACCACCCCAACAACACAACCACCCCAACACCACAACCACCCCAACACCACAACCACCCCAACACCACAACCACCCCAACACCACAACCACCCCAACACAACCACCCCAACACCACAACCACCCCAACACCACAACCACCCCAACACAACCACCCTAACACCACAACCACCCCAACTCCACAACCACCCCACCCCAATCCCCACCAGCACTTCAATGTTCCCTCTACCACACCACCCGATATCCACTCCCACAAACCACTCCACTGGTTTATCGTTGCCCCTGAAAATATAATAGTAATAAAATGCATTTTGGTGGGTGCGTGATCCCTGTGTTGCACAACCTCAGCTCCCTGTACCTTGGAATACTCGACAGGAACAGTGCAGAGTGCGGCATAAGTTTCCAATACAGCAAAGTATAAGCAATGAAGATCTGAAGGGAATCAGAAGAGGCGTTCATGTCAATAATGTTGGCACCTGTGTGATCCTTGTGTAACACTTGTTATGTGTAACACTCGGCCTGGTAGAATCCCTTAAGCTGGACGCAGAATTCTCGCTCTTATAGCAGAGACACTCTGTTGGCGAATGTGTGGTAGGCCTGCGGCACGTAGACATCACGTAAGGGCGGAGGCCTCGGGCAGTTCATAGTTGTCGCTCAGGTGAGAGGGACGTGTGAGGTTGGTGCTCCTGTACGTTACTGGTACAATAAAAAAAACAGACCTGAGATTGCCAGGAATAACATTCATAAGTTATAACATGGACACTAACACTTCTATTTCTTCACTTAAAAAGAGCAAATTACAACATATAGAGCCCAAAACTAATCCCAACCTTGCTGGCGTACATATGACTCCTACGAGTTTAGCGCTCCTCGTGAACACGAGCCTCAGCAACTGGGGAAGATGCGGAGGTAGAGGCAGGGAGTCCCTGGGAAAAACACATCGTTATTAGATTCACCAGGAAGTGCTAAACCTGTAAAGGTCACAAAGCATCTGAAAAATGAGAGGTCTGATTGAGGGTAGGGGCGTGTAACTCCAGTTCACTGGATCAAGAGTCCTGGATCGCTCTGCCCTTATATCTGGAGTTATATCTGCCCTTATATCTGCAGCTGTTAGGAAACTTTATTCCGAAACTGATTACATCGTCTTCACATCGTCTTCTACTGCTGCTGCCAAGTTTTCTGTACTCGACTGAAGAAGCCTACTGGGTAGGGGAAACGTTTCGAAATAAAGATACCAAACTGTTCCATGTGTGTCTTACTTACCAACCTGTCGGTACTGTATACCATTTTAACATTCATACCTGGAGAGAGTGCCGGGGGTCAACGCCCCCCGGTCCATGACCAGGACCTTGAAGGAAGGGAAGACAACTGCTGAGAGGGCCGGGGGCAGGGGGCAGGGGGGAGGGGGTGAAGAAACCTAGATCGTGAGAGAAAAGGAATGATAATCAAGTAGTATATATATAATCAACGGAGCGAGAAAGATGACAGCCGGGGAGAGGAAAGGAGGGCACCAGAAAGAACAAAATATAAGAATAAGAAGGAATAAGAAGAGTGGAGCAGCTTCCGTCGTCTGACCTCGACCCTTCCCCAGGAACATCACCCCCCAATCTAATCCTGCCCGATGGAATATGAGGGGAAAGCAGCTTTTTTTCAGTGCAACTATCATATAGAATGTGGTAGCGACACACTGCTGATGTATCTAATTATGTTAAAACACTACATGAGACATCCTTAATATTATATCAGAACCTCATTGACAGACAAGGTAGAGAGGGAAGGACGGAGCGGAAAAAGAAAGTGAGGGAAAGAGAGTAGGAGAGAGGGAGGGGGTAAGATGGTGAGGGAAAAAGTGAAAAGGAAAAGGGAGGTAACAAGTTCATCAGTATATGAATGGGAAATACCGATAACAGAAGACTCTATGGTCTATACCAAAGCTATCTGCTGACAAGAATTAAGTACATTACTGTGTAGCTACATCTCCTGTCTAGACAGATGAGGTGGGTATAATAGAGCAGCAAGCTCTCTCCCAGTCTTATAAACCCTCTGGCAACACTGTGGGCAAGAAACATACCTCCACTGACATATATAATGGGGTAGCTACTATTATCTGTTATGATGTTACTTTTACCTGAACAAAACACGTCCTTATACGTGTATTCAAGTTGTGCGCCTCCAGCAATAACTGCTATATTCTCATTCACACGAGCTGTGTATTTATGCTACCTTCATCCTTATAAATAACCCCACCCCATTTCTTCATCATTACTTTTCTTCCTTTTTTGTTCACCACATTCCACTCCTTAAAAGTACGCATCTTCTCACTTCTCACCTATGCAATATGATTCGTTTACCCATGGTAAACGAATTACAGTTCGTTTACCCATGGTAAACGACCTGTAATTAGCCACTAACATTGCTCACTAAACTCCACAAACTTCCCTGACCACTAAATTCACACGGCTACTTCTTCCTGGACAAATGAAGTCAGAACAGTAAAGCAGAAGACTCCTTCCCAACCCTTCGTCAGACACAGCCCGCCTTCTTAAAGAAAATATAATGAAGAGAATAACCATGGAGAGAAATAATACAAAATGCCGACACGATGGATAAAGACACAAATGTAGTGCAATACAATCGTTTACTGACAACATTTCGCCCACACAGAAGGCGTTATTAGGTAATATATCTTTCTTGTGAGACACATGGAAAAGGGAAGATTTTTACATAGTTATCTTGCCTCCGTTCATTTTAGAGCCTGACCCATCTGTGGTAAACAATCTATGGTAAACCATCTGTGGTAAACAATCTATGGTAAACCATCTGTGGTAAACAATCTATGGTAAACCATCTGTGGTAAACAATCTATGGTAAACCATCTGTGGTAAACAATCTATGGTAAACCATTAGTGGTAAACAATCTATGGTAAACCATCTGTGGTAAACAATCTATGGTAAACCATCTGTGGTAAACAATCTATGGTAAACCATTAGTGGTAAACAATCTATGGTAAACCATCTGTGGTAAATCTGCGGTAAACAATGTATGTTAAACCATCTGTGGTAAATCTGCGGTAAACAATCTATGGTAAACCATCTGTGGTAAGCAACCCCTAAGATGCGACCCACAGTAGTTCACCAACACTCAAGTACCAATTTAATACCAGTTAGGCCGGGGCAACAAGTTGAAGGAAATTTGCCCGCAAGTCTAATGGTGGTGATTGTTAGCTCATGAATCACACTCAGGACCAGTCCACACGCCAGACTCGGCTCACTAAACACACCACCAATCGATTTCGAGCTGAAACTTACTTACGAGTCGTCATGTTTGAGAGAGAGAGAGAGAGAGAGAGAGAGAGAGAGAGAGAGAGAGAGAGAGAGAGAGAGAGAGAGAGAGAGAGAGAGAGAGAGAGAGAGAGAGAGAGAGAGAGAGAGAGAGAGAAAGAGAGAGAGAGAGACTGCTTGACAGTAGAGAACAGAGCAAGACGTCTCATCTCTCGCCTGGACCAATCCTAGATAGATCTGTCATTTCAGCAGAGCCTTCAACACAGGAGAGATGTGGGTGGCCTTACTGTTATGTACAAGGCCAATATTGCCAAAGTACCACACTTGGGTCCACTTCGAGGACAGCGTGAAGCAAGTTTCAATGCCACAAGACGGACAGAAAGCAGCAACTTCACTCTGGTTGTACCCTTCTCCAGAACATCACTTCATCTGAGATCATTTATCCTCAGGATGACTCGAGTATGGAACACATTCGTACAGCATAATGATGTCAACGAGATAAAGTCAGTTGATCAAAGGAAAATGCTGGCCCACAGATGGCTCCAACTTCATCCTGTTCCCTACTTGTATGCCTTATAACAATAAAAATGCTTTCAAATGAGCTGATGTAGGTAACAGCTCTTAGCTTGTCAATAAAGTTAGGAATCCTTAACCCGTAAATAGCTTGTTAATAAAACTAGGGATCCTTAACCTAACCTTGCCAAACCCTGTGTAAAGAGAGAGAGATAGAGAGATAGAGAGAGAGAGAGAGAGAGAGAGAGAGAGAGAGAGAGAGAGAGAGAGAGAGAGAGAGAGACAGACAGACAGAGAGAGACACAGAGACAGAGAGACCATCAGTAAATATGATCAATAAACCATTAATGAGCTGTCTTCACTTTCAACGTAGGATGGATCACCACAAGTTGCAGACTCACTCCAGGATGTGTGACGTGTTGTGGGCCGCAGGGAAGCTACTCCTCTCTACAACTTATTGAGAGGGTTAGGGAGGAGGGTGGCAACCCATGAGAAATAATATAATACTCATAATAATAATTATTATTATTATTATCATTATCATAGGGAAGCGCTTAACCCGTAGAAGATCATACAGTGCTTGACGAATGACAGTTATTCCAAATACTTGTATCAAGAGCAGTTGTCAGCATCAAGGTGCACTCTGAAGAGCCGAGGGAAAGAGTACATGGGAATGACAGATATAAGGATAAACTTTGTATGCAGGTTGTCTGCTAAGAAATACCCAGCTACTCTCTAGCTACTGTAGTTATCGATGAAGTTGTAGTATAGTTACAGGCTCTCTTCCTGCCCTCTAGCCACAATGACCGCATAAAGAAAGTGAAGAGGCATACACAGGCCAGATGGAACCTAGGTGGTTCACTGGTTCTGAGTTTTCTGAGCACAGGCGAAAGCTGAAGACATACATGAGCAAAAGGGATGTTAAGAAGCATTTTTTTAGTCTGAAGGTTGTTGAAAAATAAATGAAGTTACATAAGGTCTACCTGGAGAGCATTCCGGGTTCAGTGCCCCCGCGGCCCGGTCCACGACCAGGCGTCTCGGTGGATCAGGACCTGTTACTGCTGGCCGCACGTAGTCCAACGTAAGAACCACAGCCCGGCTGATCCGGCACCGACTTTAGGTATCTGTCCAGGTCCCTCTTGAAGACAACCAGGGGTCTACTGTTAATGCCCCGGTGGCATATTTCACACAGGATTCCAAGAATAGGTATGATAAAACTTTATAAGCCGAAACAGGTGATTCCATTCGAAGTAGTTGAAAAGAAGTGGAGTCCAGAGCTGAGTGAGGATCATCTCTCACCAACACAGATCAGTGAGACCAAGTAAAACTGACCGACAAATATAAAATATTTCTTTATAGTCAGAGTAAGATTTGGGAATGTAATGCAGAAGTTATTATAAGACACAACCAAAGGAAACTTTACAATATTATTGGATAAACTGAACACTGAAGACGACACATCACAAAAATAGTTCTATTGTAGCTTACTGGTTACAGCAGTAGACACAAAACCGAAAGGAACCGGACTGAATTTCCAGGCGGATCGGGACTTATGGTCAATTCTTCTCACACATGCTCCCCCCGCCCCCCTGCATTCACCTAACAATGAAGAGCTACCTGAGTGTTAGAAGAATGTTGTGGGGCACATTCTAAAAAAAAAGTTACAATAACAATAATAATGATGGTGTACAGCGAGTATCGCTCTGCTCTTGTAACTACCAACATGCTCACGTAAGAAAGATTGAGAAGACGCAGAAACAAATAAATCCCCCATGAACGGAGAAAACAAGTCTTGAAGGAAAGGTGATCACAAGATTGACAGGTATCAACAAAGTGGTGAGGAAACCAGGACGAAGGTTACACATGGTAAACACACAACATAATAAGTCAAACACATACAAGAAATTCTTCAGCATGAGGACGAGCAAGGCGAACGCACGGATGGAGACATAGACCGGAGTAGTCAAACAAGTGAAAGTGCAAGGTCGCTCAAAGGTTATGCGACATCGGGGAAGGAGAGGGAAGACTGGAGACTGAGTACAGGCTGGGAAGAAAGAGAATCTACAAATGTCAGTTATTAAAGAGAAGCATTTAAGAGTGAATTATCATACCAAGCATATCATAATAGATGCACATCAAGGGAATAAGCTCGACTGTTTATATCAAACCAGTTTTAACACTTATAGAGTTCTCTCTCAGTGTGCTCATCACTCTCCTGCTTTTTATTGGATGTATTCTGTACTGTCAAGCCTTTTGTGTTCATGAGCAGTAACTGTTTAGAGAAAATAATAAGACGGATAGAAACATTTGAAAATCAAAATGACAGATAAGAATGTTAGGTTATGAGTGAGTAACTAAGCGACTGAACAATTAGCGCAGGAAAACTACAAATAATTAGGTATTCCAGGGCCAGAGACCATTAACACTGGTCGAATGTACCTTAAGTGGGCCAGGAGCTCTGACTCAACACTTGCAAACACAACTCGGTGAATACAACTCGAGAAATACACACACACACACATATATACGCACAGCTGCGAATCGACCCCTGCAACCACAAATAGGTGAGTACAAGCGTGTATAATTGACCCATGAGTCCAAGAACCAATAATACTGGCGACTGCAGTTTAGAGGTGAGGGCCAGAAGCCGAAACTCGACCCCCGTCAGTACAACTCAGTGAGTACAGGCACACACGGACCTCCACTTGACCCTCAACTGGCGATAAAGACTTTAGTGTAAGATGGTTGTGTTTACGGAGGATCAGACCACTTGTGTCTCAGAACCAGCCTTTGATCCTACGCTGCCTCACCCCTCCTACCACTACCATCACCACCACATCCACTGTCACCCACCACCATCCCTCCTGTTACCAAAACGCCCACCCTACCACCCCTCCGACCACAACCATCTACCAACCCCCTCTCTTACCATCACCACCATCTCTGCTGGAGATGCAGCTACTGAACTTTAATGGAATACTAGACTATAAATATCTGTGATGGAATATAGCAGGGGAAACATAACTTTTATTGCCATTATGCAACTAACATATACACTATACGTTAAGAGCACATTGTTGATGCATCAGCAGAGAACATTCATAGCTCATACAAACTCAATCAAGTACCTAAATTACTGGAAGACCTTTGAAATCCCTAGAACTGTACTCCTTAGAACGTAGAAGAGGAGGATGAATCATAATCTACACCTGGAAGATACTGGAGGGATTGATCTGCCTATCTGGAGGCTATTCCCGGGGTCAACGCCCCTGTAACCCGGTCCTCGACCAAGCCTCCCGGTGGATCAGGGCCTGGTCCGAAACCTACACACCAAAATTACTACCTATGAACACAGGAGACTTGGCAGACGGTGCAGAATGCTTGAAATTAAAAGCAGAGGAGCGATGAGTACACTGAGAGAGGACTGTATAAGTGTTCAGGCACCTCGATCCTTCAATCTTCATGCATATAGTGAATTATCAACAAATCCCTTGCTGTTTTCAAGAGGAAACTCAAAACAGCTCTTGATCAGCCGGGCTGTGGTGCATAAGCTGGACTGCGTTAGTCGAGAACTACCTGCCTGCCTGGAGGGTATTTCGGAGATCAGCGCCCCCGCGGCCCAGTCCACTACCAGGCCTCCCAGTGGATCAGGGCTTGATTAACCAGGCTGTTACTGCTGGCCGCACGTAGTCCAACGTACGAACCACAGCCTGGCTGATCCGGCAATAGCAGCTTAATTGATCAGGCCTGATCTGGGATCGGGACACGGAGACGACTTCAGGTAATCTCCAGGGTTCGATTTCCTGATACGGAGTAATATATGGGAAAGTTTCCTTACACTCCAACTGCCCCTGCCTAACTAACAGTAATGCTAGGTACTTGTGTCTTAGCAGACTGTTGTGAGTAGCAACCAGGAAAAAAAGTATATTAGTAAACTCTCATCCTGCTGGAGTTTCATATTTGGCGTGTAAGAAACTCCAGTACCTGCTGGAGGTACTCAAGTGCTGGGTGCAAGGCATCCGTGTACCTAATAATGCCAATTAAGATATCCGTGCACCTAATAATGTCAATTAAGATATCCGTGTACTTGATAATGCTAATTAAGAAAAAAATCATCTCTGCCACTCACCTCCTCACTCAGCAGGAACACCTTCCCTCCACACACTCACTGCACTATCACTGCGGGGACATCGGTGATATACCTGTGACCGGTTTCCAGAATGTTCATACTCTGGCAGCCAGACCTGAGGATCAGGTTCTTTTGTTGATTACCTGTTCAACCAGGCTGTTGCTGTCGTCGGCCCTCTGACTGACTTATCCATCACAGCCTAGTTGATCTAGAATTTGGCGGATTCGGTGATCCAGTTTTCTCCTGAAAACGTCTATACCTGTTTTAACAATATTTCTGATATATGGTGGTGGTAGGTTTAAAAGTAGTGGACCTCTGATATTGACATAGTGTTCTCTTACTGTACCCGTGGCGTTCCACTTTTTAATGAGCTTATTTTACAGTTTCTTCCATATCTCTCACTCTAGAACACTGTTATGGTAGTGTATAGATTTAGAACCAATCCCTTAAGGGCACCTAAGTTCCTTCGTCTTCTAATAACATATTAATTTTCACTATAATCTAATTTGTCCATAATTACTGTCGCATTTACTTTGTCTGATAGTAATTATGGACAGGGTAGATTATAAGGGTAAAAATGAACATGTTATTAGATGATGGAGGAACTTACGTGCCTCTTAAGTATCCACTATGCATCAGATATCTCTCTCTCAACTCTCAAGAGCACATTATCCTCTAGAGGGGAGGAGAGATGCATGATAACATGTACATTGAAGGTACCGGAAGGCCTAGTTCCACTACCATAACAAGTACAAAGTACTGGAGTGAGAGATATGGGAGTAAATGTAAAATAAACCTAGTGAAGAACAGGGGCGACATGGGAACAATAAGAGAACAATGTATCAACATCCTTGTCCTCGACTATTCTGCATACTATCAGCAGATATGAAAACTATTACCAGAAGTGTAGAAGCCAGGTCAACCAGCAGGCCCTAACAGCCTGGTTGACCAAACAAGCATGACCCCAGACCGCACTACTGGAGTAGGAAGACTCTTGAAATTGATCATAGGTATATAACATCAGAAATAATATTTTATTATTACTCTTTTATATACCTTTGAGGGATTTCAAGAGTTTGTCTATTCAAGTAAAGCGTTAAACCTGCGTGGGTCACTCTGCGCGGTTCCAAGTAGAACAAACTAAACAAATAAAATGTTCAATTGAAAATGAGCAAGGCGAGCAGGAGAGCAGGATCCACTTATAGGGTACACTTAAAAATAGCACTCCGGGGATAAGTGTGTCACTGTTTAAGCGAAGTCATGTTAAACATTGTTGTGGATAAGTCTCTGAGGTATTGAGGCAGTCACGCTTCTGTCTGCCGCAGCCGCAGCCGCAGTCGTCAGGGAAGAGCGAGATAAACCTGGGAAAGACAGATAACAGAAGATCTTGCAGTCTGTATCATAGTGGTTACCTACTAAAAGAAATTAAAACTCATTCTAAGAATCGTCAATTCTGTATAGACATGAGAGGTTAGCAACGTGAAGCAGGATCTCTCCCTGCTGTCCATTACCTCTGGACTTACTTTGTCAGACCGAAAACTGCACAGTGAGGTAATGTGTCTACAGTTCACAATGATTAAGCAGGACTTAGTGCAACAGCACCAACATCCTGCTGACCTGACCATCCTGCTGACCTGACCATCATCCTGCTGACCTGACCATCATCCTGCTGACATGAACATCATCCTGCTGACCTGACCATCATCCTGCTGACCTGACCATCACCCTACTGACCTGACCATCACCCTACTGACCTGACCATTATCCTGCTGACATGAACATCATCCTGCTGACATGAATATCATCCTGCTGATCTGACCATCATCCTGCTGACCTGACCATCATCCTACTAACCTGACCATCATCCTGCTGACCTGACCATCATCCTCCTGACCTGACCATCATCCTGCTGACCTGACCATCATCCTCCTGACCTGACCATCATCCTGCTGACCTGACCATCACCCTACTGACCTGACCATCATCCTGCTGACCTGACCATCATCCTGCTGACCTGACCATCACCCTACTGACCTGACCATCATCCTGCTGACCTGACCATCATCCTGCTGACCTGACCATCATCCTACTGACCTGACCATCATCCAGGAAAAATGGTCCGAGAGCAGGACGGAGGAAAGGAGGGGCATGATCCTGCTTCTACTGTTTCTTGTACTTTTATGTTTAAAATTAAACAAATATGGGAATTAGTAGTCCACTTCACCTCTATGTTGTTGTTTCTGTGTTCTGCTTCGTCTTAATTACTCATTTATGTTCGGCGGATATAACAGTGAACAGTTTCCAGAGTTGTTCCATCATCGTAACCAGGCTTCCTGGCTGACACCCTGGTCAGCCAGGCTTCCTTGCTGACACCCTGGTCAGCCAGGCTTCCTTGCTGACACCCTGGTCAGCCAGGCTTCCTGGCTGACACCCTGGTCAGCCAGGCTTCCTTGCTGACACCCTGGTCAGCCAGGCTTCCTTGCTGACACCCTGGTCAGCCAGGCTTCCTTGCTGACACCCTGGTCAGCCAGGCTTCCTTGCTGACACCCTGGTCAGCCAGGCTTCCTTGCTGACACCCTGGTCAGCCAGGCTTCCTTGCTGACACCCTGGTCAGCCAGGCTTCCTTGCTGACACCCTGGTCAGCCAGGCTTCCTTGCTGACACCCTGATCAGCCAGGCTTCCTGGCTGACACCCTGGTCAGATAGGCTTCCTGGCTGACACCCTGGTCAGCCAGGCTTCCTTGCTGACACCCTGGTCAGCCAGGCTTCGTTGATGACACCCTGATCAGCCAGGCTTCCTTGCTGACACCCTGATCAGCCAGGCTTCTTTGCTGACACCCTGATCTGCCAGGCTTCCTTGCTGACACCCTGATCAGCCAGGCTTCCTTGCTGACACCCTGATCAGCCAGCCTTCCTTGCTGACACCATGATCAGCCAGGCTTCCTTGCTGACACCCTGATCAGCCAGGCTTCCTTGCTGACACCCTGATCAGCTAGGCTTCCTTGCTGACACCCTGATCAGCCAGGCTTCTTTGCTGACACCCTGATCAGCCAGGCTTCCTTGCTGACACCATGATCAGCCAGGCTTCCTTGCTGACACCCTGATCAGCCAGGCTTCCTTGCTGACACCATGATCAGCCAGGCTTCCTTGCTGACACCCTGATCAGCCAGGCTTCCTTGCTGACACCCTGATCAGCCAGGCTTCCTTGCTGACACCCTGATCAGCCAGGCTTCCTTGCTGACACCATGATCAGCCAGGCTTCCTTGCTGACACCCTGATCAGCCAGGCTTCCTTGCTGACACCATGATCAGCCAGGCTTCCTTGCTGACACCCTGATCAGCCAGGCTTCTTTGCTGACACCCTGATCAGCCAGGCTTCCTTGCTGACACCATGATCAGCCAGGTTTCCTTTCTGACACCCTGATCAGCCAAGATTCCTTGCTGACACCCTGATCAGCCAGGCTTCCTTGCTGACACCCTGATCAGCCAGGCTTCCTTGCTGACACCATGATCAGCCAGGCTTCCTTGCTGACACCATGATCAGCCAGGCTTCCTTGCTGACACCCTGATCAGCCAGGCTTCCTTGCTGACACCCTGATCAGCCAGGCTTCCTTGCTGACACCCTGATCAGCTAGGCTTCGTTGATGACACCCTGATCAGCCATGCTTTCTTGCTGACACCCTGATCAGCCAGGCTTCCTTGATGACACCCTGATCAGCCAGGCTTCCTTGCTGACACCCTGATCAGCCAGGCTTCGTTGATGACACCATGATCAGCCAGGCTTCCTTGCTGACACCATTATCAGCCAGGTTTCCTTGCTGATACCCTGATCAGCCAGGCTTCCTTGCTGACACCCTGATCAGCCAGGCTTCCTTGCTGACACCCTGATCAGCCAGGCTTCCTTGCTGACACCCTGATCAGCCAGGCTTCCTTGCTGACACCCTGATCAGCCAGGTTTCCTTGCTGACACCCTGATCAGCCAAGATTCCTTGCTGACAACCTGATCAGCCAGGCTTCCTTGCTGACACCCTGACAAGCCAAGATTCCTTGCTGACAACCTAATCAGCCAGTCTTCCTTGATGACACCCTGATCAGCCAAGATTCCTTGCTGACAACCTAATCAGCCAGTCTCCTTGATGACACCCTGATCAGCCAAGATTCCTTGCTGACAACCTAATCAGCCAGTCTTCCTTGATGACACCCTGATCAGCCAAGATTCCTTGCTGACAACCTAATCAGCCAGTCTTCCTTGATGACACCCTGATCAGCCAAGATTCCTTGCTGACAACCTAATCAGCCAGTCTTCCTTGATGACACCCTGATCAGCCAAGATTCCTTGCTGACAACCTAATTAGCCAGTCTTCCTTGATGACACCCTGATCAGCCAAGATTCCTTGCTGACAACCTAATCAGCCAGGCTTCCTTGCTGACACCCTGATCAGCTAGGCTTCCTTGCTGACACCATGATCAGCCAGGCTTCCTTGCTGACACCATGATCAGCTAGGCTTCCTTGCTGACACCCTGATCAGCCAGGCTTCCTTGCTGACACCCTGATCAGCCAGGCTTCCTTGCTGACACCCTGATCAGCTAGGCTTCGTTGATGACACCCTGATCAGCCAGGCTTCCTTGCTGACGCCCTGATCAGCCAGGCTTCCTTGCTGACACCCTGATCAGCCAAGCTTCCTTGCTGACACCCTGATCAGCCAGGCTTCCTTGCTGACACCCTGATCAGCCAGGCTTCCTTGCTGACACCCTGATCAGCCAGGCTTCGTTGATGACACCATGGTCAGCCAGGCTTTCTTGCTGACACCCTGATCAGCCAGGCTTCGTTGATGACACCCTGATCAGCCAGGCTTCCTTGCTGACACCCTGATCAGCCAGGCTTCGTTGATGACACCATGATCAGCCAGGCTGCCTGGCTGACACCATGATCAGCCAGGCTTCCTTGCTGATACCCTGATCAGCCAGGCTTCCTTGCTGACACCCTGATCAGCCAGGCTTCCTTGCTGATACCCTGATCAGCCAGGCTTCCTTGGTGACACCTTGATCAGCCAGGCTTCCTTGATGACACCCTGATCAGCCAGGCTTCCTTGCTGACACCCTGATCAGCCAGGCTTCCTTGATGACACCCTGATCAGCCAGGCTTCCTTGTTGACACCCTGACCAGCGAAGATTCCTTGCTGACAACCTAATCAGCCAGTCTTCCTTGATGACACCCTGATCAGCCAAGATTCCTTGCTGACAACCTAATCAGCCAGTTTTCCTTGATGACACCCTGATCAGCCAAGATTCCTTGCTGACAACCTAATCAGCCAGTCTTCCTTGATAACACCCTGATCAGCCAAGATTCCTTGCTGACAACCTAATCAGCCAGTCTTCCTTGATAACACCCTGATCAACCAAGATTCCTTGCTGACAACCTAATCAGCCAGTCTTCCTTGATGACACCCTGATCAGCCAAGATTCCTTGCTGACAACCTAATCAGCCAGTCTTCCTTGATGACACCCTGATCAGCCAAGATTCCTTGCTGACAACCTAATGAGCCAGTCTTCCTTGATGACACCCTGATCAGCCAAGATTCCTTGCTGACAACCTAATCAGCCAGTCTTCCTTGATGACACCCTGATCAGCCAAGATTCCTTGCTGACAACCTAATTAGCCAGTCTTCCTTGACTGGTTCCAAACTTATACACTGAAATAACTCCCCACCAGAACGACAAGTATGGTAGACGGAGTAAAGCATCCACTATAAATGCGAATGTGCAATAAGTACACTATGAGGTAGCTGGAAAAACCTGGAGGCCAATACTTTTCAACACCTCTTCCTTAAAATGTTTTCAACACCTCTTCCTTAAAATGTAAGAAGAATTTTCAATAGGTCACTGCTTTTAAGAGATAATTTGTCAAGGTCATGCAAGCAGTTCCTGATCATTCGGGCAGCGGTGTCTTCGTAAGACTGTGTGCAGCATGAACAAACAGCCTGACTGGCCAGACTATTAACTAGGAGGACTGGTGTAAAACCGAAGAGCTTTTAACTTACTGTGTAAGGAAACCTGAGTCAGTTTCAATTTCGAGGTAGAGCGTAACTATGTAGTGTATGTTATAGTGTTGCCAGGCAGGAAAATGGCAATGGAGAGACTCCGTGGTAGGCTCTGGGGAAGGAAGTGTTCACACCAACCACTCCGTCTCCACTAACCTATTCCACACACCTACTATTCTGCCTCCTCAACACACCTACTACTCCACACACCAACCACTCCTTCAGACATCAACCACTCTTCCTTCAGACCTCTGTTTACCCTGACCTTAAGTGGTGCTCAAAGGTCAACGGGTGGGAGTGGTAGGGAAGAGGAAGAAGAAAGCGGGAAGGGATGAAGAAATGTAAAGTGTTGCGACATATTTCTGTGGCAACGTTTCGGTCTCCAGGAGCTTTATCGAGCTCCTGGAGCTTTATCAAGCTCCTGGAGAGTGAAATGTTCCACAATGTCACATTAGTTGCACTTGTGTCCTTTTACCTGACATATTGTCGGTAATTCTACCAACATTAATATGAAATGCGATGTGTACAAGTATCTATGTACGTCCAGGCCAATTTTGATCACCTGGTGAGCACACGCTGAGATGAAACCCGTCTGTAACATGAAGACGTGGGGTCAGGAGATGTGAATCAATGCCTGAAAACACAACTAAGAGAGTATTGGCAGAGAACACCAACTGGAATACCAGGGAAAAAATATAAATATATAAACAAAACATGTAGATGACCACAAGAACATTCTGAAAAACCTCTTCATTGTTGAGATACAGAAGTGAAATGAAATAAATACAAGAATGGGATGATTTACAAAAAAGAGGTAATAGTAATAAGAGTAAAAAAGAGAGTAAGGATAATAATAGCAGAAATAGTAGTAAAAAGAGACGGTACCACGAGCTACGTATCAATCTCACAATCATAAATCCGTCAGTATATATGTGAGTATAAACACATATTTCAAAAAAAAGGCTTTTGAAAGAGTCCCCAGTTAAAGTTTCACGTGGTAACTGCAAAATATCAGAAGAACAAAAGGCAGATTATTACAATGGATGACAGCCTTCCTTATCTGAAAGGAAAAAAGAGAGAGAATATAAAACAAATGTTTAGTGGACTCCCTCAATGACCAATACTTACGTAATAATGTGTTTATAATTTACATAAACGATTTACAAGAAGGAACGAAAAAATATATGAACATACTTGCGAGTTATGTATAAAATCCTGTGTAAAATAAATTACAGTA